>NC_072479.1:65911203-66216111 GCF_027574615.1 Eptesicus fuscus | reverse complement strand
TGTGCTTATTTTTTAATCTCTGTTAAATTTTGTTTTTCATTCAACTCTGAAAAACATACATTCTATAAGTAGCTAAATAGATTTTTTAAGATACCTTAAGAGTTTATGTGTAAGATCCTGCTCTTCCTGATAGACCCATTGAAAAAGTACAACAACTTATTTTTAAAAGAAAGAGAATAATGCTCTGTATATAGAGAACTTATGAGTGTCTTGTAGCAAAATTGAAGGAGTGTTTATAAATGGTGTTTTTTCCCCTACCATAATGTGAAATTGAAAAGAGATATTTGAAAATACTCAAATAATCCTAGAGATCAAAGAAAATCCATGTGAATTTCTAAACTTAAACCTACCTTAATCATAACTGTGGGATTGAAAAGGTCATTTCTAGGCTGGGTTCTTCTCACTGAGCTAACCAGTGCCTTTTCTCATTTTAGTACAGTGATTAGGAGTTTGGGTTCAAGTCCTGACTTGGTGAACTAGCTATGTGACTTGAGGCAACTCACTTAAAATAAATGCATCTGTTTCTCACCCACCCGAAAAGTATGATGGGAGGATTATCCCACCACAGGGAACCTTTTTACCAATTGTATGCTGCATGCACATAAGAAAAATATTTACCAGTTGATGACTAGTAAGTGCTAAATAAATGTGAAATGTGAACTATTAGAATCATTGCTCATATTTTCATCTCACCTAGTATAACCCTGACTAAACCACAGAGTCCAAAGATCTATCAGGTAGATCTCTATTACCTAGATTTGCTACAAACTCACTGTGTGACTTTGGGCTACTCAACCCTTATGATTCTGTTTCCTTAACTCTAAGGTGAAGTTTGTGGTCCAAATATTTTTCGGGGGCGCATTGGCATTTTACTTTGAAGTCATCACAGGACGACAAACGACAGAGAAAAGCACATGGGAGGTCAGTTGTACCTACATGCTACTCCATCCAGTGGCCTTTTGTGTCCTTTCAGACTGTAACCTCCCTCTGGCCAGCCAGCACTGATTCCTACCTTGCTTCCTGAGGCTGACTCCCTACTCATCCTTCTCATGCCTCAAAACTTGCCCCTTCTCTTCAGTCCCAACGTCTTCCTGGAAAAGTGTACTCACCTTGAATCCAGGTTTCTTCAAATCTAAATCTGATTAACTCATCTATAGAAAAGTGCAGTGAATGTCAATATATTACTATTCCCAGGCAAGGTATGTGTTGTTGGGGGTGTTTTTATAAATTTAGGGAGAGGAGAAGGAGGTAAAGGAAAAGAGAGTTTCAGGCTCCATGTCAGAGGAGGCTATTGAAGGGACAGGAACAAGCCTATCTCTGGGCTGGCAACATTTACATTATCCTGTACTTGATGCAAGCTAAATCAGACCGCCTGTATCCCTTACTTGTCCTGAAATGACTAGATCCTAGAGTGACTATTCCTGTGGGTTAATTCTGGCACGGAAATGACACATCAGGAAATTCCCAGCATGCCAGGATTCACTGGAGGTGTTACTCTTTTTCCTGTCACCTGTTTCCTGCATTGCCATTTGTGTTTGCTTTGAAATAAAATTAGAGGCAAGGAAGTTTAACCATTTCTACATCTGCCTTTGCTACAAAGTCTTAAACAAAATCTTAAAACAAAATCTAACCAGATATATACATAAAGGTATACTATAGAATTATTTTAAAAAATTAACACTAATGAATCAAACTAAGATAAAATGCTGTTAAGAAGAGAGAACTAAAAAGTGACAATAATTTTTTAATTTTGAAAAATCACAGCCAATAGTTTCAAATCTTATATAAGACAGAACAATGGACTATTATGTTCCTATGTTATAATATAGTTCTTTATTTTTAAAAAAAAACACATTATATCAACTCTTTGTTGCCTAACGTTTTCATATAACCACTTGGTATAGAAGCTGTAAGAGATATTTAAATATTGAGGAGAGGTTAGAATGTTAGAATGACATACAAGGCCCCTTCTAACACTAAAAAGTAATATTGGTAAGACTCCTCTTCTGTTAAATTCACTGTTTTCAATACTTCTTGAATCTAGTTGGGAATAGAAAAACCAGGAAACAATATAACTTGGTGGATAAAGTTTAGATTTGGGGTCAATTCAACTGGGATTCAAATCTCATTGCTTACAAGTCTTTATTATGCAACATAAACAGAAATATGTAACCTTCATCTCTTCTCATCTGAAAAATAGGTGCACCAATAATGCTCAATCTAGAGAATTATTGCAAACATTCAATTAACCATTTGTATGCCATAAGCATCTATAGACGCAAGCGGCCTTTTTTAACTAAATTCAAAATATCGTGGCAGTTAACTGGTTAAATGAGATTGGATCTGATGCATCATATTTGACACAGTGTACCAAGAGCTCAGTGAATGAGGCTTTACTGCTTGTGTGGATAGTCTACCTGGAGATTGAAAGAGGAATGGCAATAGCATGGCAACAATTGGGGGGATATGAGGTGTCAGAGAAGGAGGAGGCAGATTGACCAAGATATAAGAGGAGAGAATGAAAATAGGGAAAATAAACCAAAGAAAGAAAAGTAGGGAAACCTTTTTTGAAAAGAAAACTAAGGGTCAAAGCCCAGTCCATATAATGGCCTAGTATGTGTTCAGTCACTGTGAGTTCATCTGCCTCTCTCTCCCCTGCTCACTCTTCTCCGGTTCCTTTTCCTCCCCGCTGTCCTAAATGCATAGAACGCTTCCATAGCCAGGCCTTTGCAATGGCTGTTCTCTCCTTGAGTTCCTCCAGATAGACAGCTGAATAGTCTTTTATCTTTTAATTAACTCTTGCTCAAATACCTGGCACCTTCTCAGTGAGACCTACACTGACAACAAAAAGGAATTATAACTCCCCTCCTCCACTCTCAATCCACCTCTATTTTCTTCATAGTACTTAACAAATAGATGAAGTATTTATTATATTTATTGTCTGTTTGCCTCACTAAAATGTAAACTCTGTGAGGTCAGGGATTTTGTCAAACATGTTCATTTATACACTGAGTGGCCAGATTATTATGATAGCTGAACACATAATAATCTGGCCACTCAGTGTATATCCTATATAATAAAAGGCTAATATGCAAATTGTCCCCTCTACCAGGAGTTCGACCAGTAGGCAGGCCAGCCAACTGCCCATGTCCCCTCCCCCTGGCCAGGCTGGTCGGACCCCACCCATGCACAAATTCATGCACCAGGCCTCTAATATGTGTGTGTGTGTGTATACACACACACACACACACACACATACACACACACACACACTGAGTGGCCAGATTATTATGCATTCAGAGATCATAATAATCTGGCCACTCAGTGTATTACCTCAGTGCCTACAACTGTCTGGCACGCGGCTGCTGTTTAGTAATTTCTTTCTTTTTTTAATTCATGAATGAAAATTAAAAGAAGAAAAGAAAGAGGAAACTAATCTCAGACTCAAGAAAATTATTTTCTTATTTTTATTTTAATTAGCAGTCCCAGTGCTTATACACTAGGAAGACCTCAACATCTAATTATATTTTAAACTACTATCATTAGCTTTGAGTTTTAACAACATCATTCACCTTCTATTCTACTATAACTAACACTAAATAAGTCTATAACTTGAAATATTATAAGCAGGGAACCTCAACTTTATGTATTAAAATGTTTAATATTGTAAACTCTAGGAATATGATGGTTTCGAACAATTAGCTAATTATACAAAATATCTATTTACATATTTGGTTATTTACCAAAAATATTCTTTCATTCATAAGGCTTCTCTCTTGAGATGCAGTAGAAATATCTAAAGTCCTGATATCTAGCAATTAAAATTACAGTGGAAGCAGCTAGTGTAGACGAAGCACAGATTTTGTCACACTTGATCACATTTTTCTGCATCATGCTCAGCCACCTAATGAGGGAAGATGAAAAACATCTGCTAGCTAAGAGGTGTTTTCTCAAATCTGAGTTCTAAAGCTGAGAAAGTACTTCCTTGTTTCATAAACATAGCAATTGATTTTTATAGCCTTTTCGAAAATATATATGCATCCTTCTTAAATCTAGAGAGAAATGCATCACATATGAATAAATGAATGAATGAGATATACTAGTAAGTCTGCTATGTTACTTTTCATCAGCATCCAAAATAACAGTATGCAGTCATGTCAAGAATTCCAAACAGTTAGGTACTATTTCCGGAACAAATATTAAAAGAGATTGTTGTTAATCTGGTGATGTGTCACAGCCATTTACTTCTGTAAAAGTACATTTGTCATCCCTTCACCATTCCTTTATTCCTCATCCTAAATCCTGTCCCAAGTCAGCAATTCAGTGAAGTGTTCAAATAATCGACATAGAGCAGAGTATTTCTAGGAAGAGCATATGGAATTTCCAACAATTTTAATTCATATTTGTAATGTTTAGGCTATTATTTATTAGGGTGCATATTACAGCCATAGGGAGGCTTCACTGCTTGAGGAGGATGTGAACGGTTTAAGTAAGTTTGGAGGGAGTTATAAATGGAATAGAAAATAAGGTCTATCAGGAAAAATTAAAGGAACACAATATTTATTAGAATAACCAAGCAGCAGGTCATCTGGAATCCAGGTATCCTTGTCTTCTCAGTCCTTGTCACATGGCCATCGCCAACAAGTTCTGATTTTACCACTTTAATGATAGCTCAGAGAATCCAACATGGAGTAGCTGATGGATGAGTGGCAGCTTCTGGGTTTCTAACCAGGATAACATCGTGGTGGAAGTGCCTGACAATCACACTTACCTTTTCCTGGCTGGCAGAAAACATAAATGGTAATATTTGCTTGCTATTTTATTCTGATAAATTCAGGCCATTTTCCCCTTAAAATATAATGATATGTAAGTGAAAAATTTAAAAATTAATCCATGAAACAGCAGTTAACTTCTGGTCTTCAACTTCTATGTTATTCAGTGTTCCAACTCTCTTATAATAAACCCTGGTCTCTGTTAGGACAGCATTCTTCAACCTTAATGAAGTAAAATGTCATTAAAATGTGGCCTATGACTTATTTTATAACTGGAAGTTTGTAGTTCTTGATTCGCAGGGATGTGATGTACAGCACAGGGAATATAAGTCAATGTTACACATAATAACTTTGCACAGTGGCAGATGGTTACTAGACTTAGTGTGGTGATCACATAATAAGGTATATAAATGTTGAATCACTATGTTATACATCTGAAACTAATATAATATTGTATGTCAATTATATTTGATTTTTAAAAACCCATACATACAAAAATGAAGCCTAAAACGGTGATTTTCAACTGGGTATGATCTCACTCTCTAGAGGACATTTGGACATGTCCAGAGACATTTTTGGTTGTCGCAAATGGTGGTAGCGGTTTTTGGTGGTGGTGGTGGTGGTGGTGACACTGATGGTGGTGTGTGTGTGTGGAAGAAACTACCAGCATCAAATGGGTAGAGGCCAGTGATACAGCTAAACATTCTCAATGCACACGACAGTCCCCCACAACAAAGAATGATCAAACTCAAATACCAGTAGTGCCGCTGTACAGAAAGCCTAGCCTAAAGGATGTTGTGCTGTTCAGCGGTTCAGCAACTTAGGAAATCATTTCCACCAGCTGCTCCTCTGGTGCACCCTGTATTAGAGTAATTGTGGGGGTAATGGAGCAGTAGATGTGAATAGAACTTACCTCCATGTTTGGAATCTCAGCAATTTACACACAGTATTCAGTTGAAGCAATGAGAACAAGTCAACTCGCTGTTCTCTAAACTAAATGTATGTTATTTCACTTTCTCTTGAAAGACTTAGACCTCATAAATTTTGGGTAGTTTACTGAGGTATTTTTTTTTCTTCCTCTTCAGTACAGAACTCTGATTTTGTGAAGCTGTCATTTGATAAGTCTAGGGCCATGGTCGGCAAACTGCGGCTCACGAGCCACATGCGCTCTTTGGCCCCTTGAGTGTGGCTCTTCCACAAATACCACGCCTGGGCGAGTCTATTTTGAAGAAGTGGCGTTAGAAGAAGTTTAAGTTTAAAAAAATTGGCTCTCAAAAGAAATTTCAATCGTAGTACTGTTGATATTTGGCTCTGTTGACTAATGAGTTTGCCGACCACTGGTCTAGGGCATTTGTAAAAATTTAATGGTGACACCAATTACCCATAACCCTCAGTTTCTAAAATGTACAACTGAATATTTCAGACAGATCCCATTTAAATGTTTATGTGCCCTGGTTTTTAGTTAGCTCCAATATACTTATATACTTATGAGAACTTGAAAAGCAATAGTAGTTTTTGTCTCCCCGCTATCATTGCCTTCTTTGATAAGCATTTTTAAAATTATTTTGTATATTTTTCGTTTCTTCAGATTTGTTATTTATTAAGACCTGAGCCACACTTATAAAAAGACAATTCATTGGGGTAATTATTTTTTAATTTCTTTTTATTGTTGACAATATTACAGATGTCCCCCATTTTTCACCCTTTGTCCCCCTCCACCCAGCCCTCACCCCAGGCTTTCACCAAACTATTGTCTGTGTCCATGGGCTATGCATATAAATTCTTTGATTAAGCATTTTTGCTGATAACATAATATTTGGATTTAAATTAACAACAATTTTCTATATCCTGTACAGTGATTAATTAAACAATCTAGGCAACTGGTTGGAAAAAATCACAGATGTCTTATGGTGGGATAATAAGATTGCTGAGAGGAAGTCAAGCTTTTAATCCCAGCTTTACCACTTGTTGTGTGACCTTGGTAAAAATCAATTAAACCAATATTTACCTCTTATTTAAGATGTGGATAATACTTCAATCTCCTGTGAGTAGCTAGATAAATGTTGATGAAGCAATTAATGTATAAATTGCTAAATAGATTGCAAATATCAAGCACTAACTCCCCTCATCTGTAATGACTTCACATGTATTTGAAACTTTTTATGAACTAAGATTTCCAGAACTGAAGTGATTTTCCAAATCTTCATTGGAAACAAATGGTCTAGAATTGGGGTTCAAGTCCTCCAACCACTAATCCAGTATTCTTTTTGTGTAAAACCTTCTACTTCTTCAAATTGGTTCTATCCAAAAAATCTCACCAGCAAGCTTTCTTGACATGTCTAAATATGCTGCAATTATCACTCACTGATAAACATTAAGTAGAGAACTCTTTGAATACATATGCACATACATAACAAAATATAAATATGTTTCATATTTTTTGTTGAATGTCTATTCTACCTCACATATTGGTTACTTTTCCTGTATTTTCTCATTACTTTGTCATAACAACTTTTAGAGGTTAACATTATTATCCCCGATGTATAGAGGATGAAATCAAAATTCAAAAACTGAGTGGTCAGTCTGAAGTTCTACAACTGCTAAAGGGCAAAGCTTGGAATCCAACTTAGGGCTAAACATTCATACATTTTTTCCTTTACTCTGCCTTTGTGTGTTATAATGGTATAGTAATATCTTTTTGTGTATTATTTAAGCAATCTAGACCCTCCAAACAGTACTTTCTCTTTATCCACAATTCTTTCTTGTCTACAAGGATGTCATGTGCAGCATTGAACTTAAAGAAAAACTAGGTATGGCTCGAGCATCTCGCTCTGTCTTCCTCCCTCTCTCCTTCCCTCCCTCCCTCTCACTCTCTTGCTCTTTTCCCTCTCTGTTTCTTCCCAGTATTCCCTTGTTATGACAAGAAGTTTTCAAGATAGCTAAAGAAAATAACTTTATGAGGAACACAATTAAAATTAAGAATAGCCTGGCCGATGCTGGTGTAGCTCAGTGGTTGAGTGTCAACCTATGAACCAGGAGGTCAGGGTTCGATTCCCAGTCAGGGCCCATGCCTAGGTTGCATGCTCGATCCCCAGCTGGGGGGCGGGGGAGGGCATGCAGGAGGCAGCCGATCAATGATTCTTTCTCATCATTGATCTCTCTCTCTCTCTCTCTCTCTCTCTCTCTCTCTCTCTCTTCCTATCTGAAATTAATAAAAATACATTTTTTAAATGAAGAATAAATTTAAATATGGCATCTCTTCATAGTCCAAGAAAAGTTAAAGTTAAATCCTCATCATAGCATCATCTCATGAGTTCACCTGAGTCCCTAGACTCTCAGGTCTTCAGGATTGTCCCACCTCTAAGATCCTCTGCTTTGAACTTCTGCTATACAAATCTCCCTCTACATTTCAAGGAATTGCCACCATCTATCTATGGGCAGGATCTCACCTCTCAAAATCCATCTTCTCAGCCCCAACACTATCTACGCTCAGGTCTGATATATTAAAATAATCTTCTAAGGGTTCCAACAGGACAGGGAAGAGTTGGTTTTTGTGATGTGAGTAGCACAGAATATTTCAGGGAGAGCATGGACACTGCCAGGTTTCCCTACAGACCAAGGGCGTATCTGCCACTTTATTTTCCTGAGTGTCCAGTGGATAACTGCTAAATCAATCTCTCTCTCTCTCTCTCTCTCTCTCTCTCTCTCTCTCTCTCTCTCTCTCTCTCTCTCTCACACACACACACACACACACACACACACACACACACACACACACACTCATTCTCTTACTCACTCATGCTCCACATGTCCATGTTATCAAAGAAAGTTGTCTAAATTGTTAGTTTGGTTCAATCAGTAAGTAAAAAATTCTGTGAGAATTGGGACAAATAAAGTAACGTGAATGCTGTCTTTCACTGTCCAGGTGAAAAGGTTTTCCCTTTGCTTTCATAGATCATTTTAGTGGGACATTGGGTGAGGCATTGTCAGGAGTGGTTAACTAGACACAATTCTAAACAGAAAAGACCAGTGCAATTTTTAAACCATTGTCTTTAGCACTTTTGTTCTCATTGGAAATGCATGTTATAATGTATTTGATAAAACTACTTTTGATTACATGATATTCATGATGGCTTTCAAGAAACTTGCACATTTTCACCACTGTATTTTATTCTGTTCTTTGTCTCATTCCTAGACCTTCACTGATGCCCAGTATAGACTGAATAAAAATATTTTACTTCATATAATTCTAATAATCTAATTCATATCTTTTTCTTTCATACATATTCATATGAAGACCACATAACCCCCAGAAAAATAGAACTTTATCCATGAATTGATTAGCATATCAAGCAATTGTATCAGATGCATACAAAAAATGTGTGTTCTCCATGATCTTAAAACATTTTTCAGCTAAATATTTATTTACTCAACAACCTGTAACTTCTACGCATTACTGTAAAAATCTTAAAAATATAAAACAACAATAGCTGTCGGGGAGGGGTATGGGTGGATGTGGAAGAGGGTATGGGGGTTGGGTAAAGTGGTGGTGGGGCAAAAAATAAAGAATCCAGAGACAGGGAAGCATCGAACAGACCGTCAAACTTCAGAGGGAAGGCAGGGGAGGGGGTAGAATAAGAGATCAACCAAAGGGCTTGTATGCATGCATATAGGCATAACCAGTGGACACAGACACTAGGCGGGTGAGGGCATGTGTATGTGGGGGGGAGATGTCAATGGGGAAGAAAGGAAAAATAATAATAATATTAATAATAATAATAATAAAAGTAAAGAAAACATGGCAATAGCAAACTGATATTTAATTAAATTTATCTTATTAAAATATCTTTAAAATATGGGAAAAGCCTATCCTCTAAGATTTATATATTGTTATCTCCTTTATATGCAAAACTCTTGGAATTTCAATCTTGCTTGCAGGAAGAAAGTGATCTTGGATCATATGAAAAGCATCTGACAAACTCCCATTAGAGAGTTTCTCTCACAAAAATTAAGCAAAGGGTCATAAGAACAAAACTGTGCTATGCTTGGCATGGATTCTCAAAGAGCAGAAAGGGTGTGTGCTGTGTGTGTGTGTGTGTGTGTGTGTGTGCGCGCCCATGTGTGCACACGTGGCGCTCAGAGTAAAAGCTATCATGAAAAGAGGGTGTTTAAATGTGGCTGTGTGATTTGAGCATTTTACCAGCCTGCAGGTGGTGGAAATCTCCTAGTCTCACTCTGCCATTTAAAGGGAAATGAACAGAAGGAACTGTTTCATACAGCATCTCACCACCCTAGCATTCATATGAAGATAGAGCTACCTAAAGTTTAAGATCTTTATGGTGCAAAAAAAAATAAGACTGCATTTAGCATTCTACTAGCCACTCTTTTTGGATTATTCTTTACACCTTTGAAATGTCTAAGTCACTCTGGGATAGCTATTTGTAAGCTGCCACTGTGAGATGACATTTAAAACGAATGAAAGATATAGAAAACATCCTCTCTAAGAAATAAACAGAATCCGCCTCGGCTCGAAAGCTCGTGTGGAAATGCTTGATTTCTGTCTCTCTCTTCTGTGCATATGGCATTCTGGAAATTATAAATTCTGTTTTACAGAACTACAATATTTATTACCAGAGGAAAATAGATTATTAATTACAGCCAAAGGCTGCTGTGATTAAATATACAATTAATTAGCTATGCTAAGCTCATCCGTCCCAGAGCTCCTAATATTTTCAGCCCAATGATTCTTCTAGTACTTTTAATTAAAATTGTTTTAAAAAGCCACAAGTTAGCTGCATGTGCACTTAAAGTGAAGTTATCTCCTCAGTGTTTCACTGGTTTCCGTATGCCATGTAATTAATCTTTAGTGATTAAATGTACATAAAATCATGGAAGATGCAAGGTAATTTGTGCAGACATGGAACAATGAAGAGCTTTTACTGAGCCTTGGCAGGATGGTTTTATCTGCCAAAAACTATTTCAAAAGCATGCAGATGGCAATTGTTTATAAAAAGTAGTCCCTCTTGTCCATTCTTCCAAACAAAGTGAAGTAAAATGAACAGTACTCATATAGAAAAACGTGTGTGGCAAATTACATTTAAGAAGATGATGACTCCATCTGCAGTCACACTTACTCTGTTGCTCTTATTTGCTTCCCGAAGGAGACATAGAGGCATGTAAAGTAGTTTTCAAGAAGCGCCCCCCAATACTGGTGTGTACTTGAACACGCATGCACTCAGATAAACCCAGAGCTTGGAGTTGGCTGCAGCTCTCCGTACAGTCCAGCTGTACAGAGAAGTTCTTTTTGTGTGAACCCCTCATTGTGACTGTGTCCACTGAAGTCAAAGCAGGAGAGAACCTGGGTGGCCTTTTCCCCTTAGGAACTTCTTGCATCTCATCTCAACAATAACAATATCAGATCACACGTGGGCAGGGCGGGGCGGGGCCTTAAACTTGGAATCCTATGGTAAAAGTTCAAAAACAGATTGACAGGTCTTTCAGCCACCTTCTCCTCTGAGCTTTGCCTGATTCACTTATAGAAAATAAAGGCCTGTCTGTGGGTGGGGCGAGGGTCCTTTACCGAAATTTTAAGTAACTTCAGGGGTTGTATAAGGAAAAGTGGTTATCCATGCCTGTGCATATTTTTTTTAAATATATATTTTATTGATTTTTTACAGAGAGGAAGGGAGAGGGATAGAAAGTTAGAAACATCAATGAGAGAGAAACATCGATCAGCTGCCTCCTGCACACCTCCTACTGGGGATGTGCTTGCAAACAAGGTACATGCCCTTGACCGGAATCGAACCTGGGACTTTTCAGTCTGCAGGCCAAAGCTCTATCCACTTAGCCAAACTGGTTAGGGCTGCATATTTTTTAAAAAATACATTTTTATTTAGTTCAGGGAGGAAGGAAGAGGGAGAGACAGGCAGAAACATCAATGATGAGAGAGAATCATTGATCAGCTGCCTCCTGCATGCCCCCTGCTGGGGGTCAAGCCCACAACCCGGGCATGTGCCCTGACTGGGAATCAAACCTTGACCTCAGGATTCATAGGTTGACACTCAACCACTGAGCCATGCTGGCCAGGCTATGCATACTTTTTTTAAAAAATAGATTTTTAGAACTAAGGAGTTGTTGAATAGCATCTTGAATAACTCACACATTTTATAGGAACATTTTTTCACTTTTCAACTGGAAGTTTCTTATCCTGGGGCACAGGTTGAGACAGTTATCCATTCATACTTATGAATGCCCACAGTTGTTTCACTGTTTAATTGTAATTTTATCAACAATTTCATAAAAGAAAATAGAAGAATAAACTTCCCACCAATCTCTCATCCAATTTTTAGAGTTTCTATGCTGAATTGCCTATTGATGTTTAGAAAAAAAATTAATAGGAATTTGTAGAAAGATATTGGGTTCATTTTTCACTTGGTAGTTGTGTGATCTTGAACAAGTTGCTAAGCTATTAAGATGTGGTTTGTTTATCTGTAGGATGAATATGATAATTTCTGAGCCTCTAGTAGCTTATAGTACTAGGAAGAGTATGTAGCACATAGTAAATGCTCAACAAATTTTTTATATTTTTACTGGAGGCCCAGTGCATGAATTTGTACATGGGTGGGGTCCCTTGGGGTGGCCTGCGGGGATTGGGCCGAAACCCCCAATCCAACGCTGCCTGTCGCTCCTGCTCATCCTGGCCCCACTGCACCTGCTGCGGGCTTGCACCCAGTCAGTTCTGATGAGGCAAGGCTCATGCTGCCGCAGTGGCACTCACCAGCCATGAGCCCTGCATCTGGCGCTTGTCCCGAGAGGGGAGGGGATGGTGAGATGCAATTGGCCCTCCAGGCGGGTGGTGGGATGCCCTTGCGATCCCAGGATCCAGATCCATCCCATTGACATTCGTCCTGGTTGTCGGAGCCACCTGGCGGCAGCTTTTATGTCATTTCTTCCTTGTGGAGCACCTAGGCCGGGGAAGCGGCTGTGGAGCCTAAGGCCAACTTCCAAGAGACCCGTGGCGCTGTTGGGATCATACCAGCAGCACCGGTCCATCAGTGCCTGTCCCATTCTCTGGAGATTGGACCTACAGGGCTACTGAGGGAGTGAGTGGCTGCCGCCGGGAGGGGTTGGTGAGCTGAGCGGCACTCCTGCTGTGGGAGCACACTGACCCCCAGGGGGCAGTTCCTGTGTTGAGCATCTGCTCCCTGGTGGTCAGTGTGCATCATAGCAACCAGTCGACTGGGCATTTGGTCTTTCAGTCTTTCGGTCATTCAGTTGTTTGGTTGTTCGGTCGCTTAGGCTTTTATATATAGATAGATTATGCATGTCAAGGTGCACTTAGAGACCATCAAGTCAGTGAAATTACTGGGGCAAATTCCAACTAGCCTATCTAATAAAGAGGGAATATGCAAATTGACCATCACATCATAACAAGATGGCTGCACCCATAGAGGAGGCACGGATTCTGTAACACAAGATGGCTGTGCCCATAGCAGAGGCGGGGATTCCGTGACACAAGGTGGCTGCGCCCACAGTGGAGGTTGAATTCCTGTAACAAGCCGTAATGAGCAATCAGCAGGGACCTGAGACTGTGTGGCACTGGGCCAGGGCAGGGCACCTGAGGCTGCACCCCCCCGCCTGGTGAGGCTTGACAGGGGACCTCAGGCCATGCCCCCCACCCCAGCACCAGGCCACATCCCCCGCCCGGCAGAGCTTGAAAGGGGACCTCAGGCTGCACCCCCCTCCTGGCAGGCCTTGACAGGGACCTCAAGGCATGCCCCCTGCCCTGGCCCGTGCCAGGGGACATCAGGCCACACACCTGGCGCTGGGCCGGGGACCTAAGGCCACACACCTCACTCGGCAGGGCTTGACAGAGGTGGGGCTGGCCGGGTCTGGATATAGCCCAATGGGGGTGGGCCCAGCCAGGTCTGGGTCTCGCGCGATTTCGAGGTGCACGTGGGTGGACGGGGACTTGACTCTGGTTCCTGTGGTGCACCCCAGACTCTGACAGAAGGAAGATTTTCATATACATTTTACTAATTTTCTTTCATCTCTGACACTTCTATTATAGAGAAAGGGCAAATAACAATATTAAAGTATTTCCTCTAATTAATTCCCTTTTAATGTGCATGAATTTCATGCACCGGGTCACTAGTTTAAAATAAAGTAGTGTCAGTAGCTCTTCTAAATGCATTAACTTCATCTTTTGAGTTAGGCAGCAATCTGTTTATAAATATAGAATTAAAAATTATTTTTCAAAACCCATGAATTTGAGGAAGTTGGAAGTGTGGTGTTAGCAAGGTATGGGCACAAATTCAAGTGGTTTTAATTGCTGATGTAAAATCTTGTGAATAACCCTGGGAGCTTGGCCTTTTTACTAGTTTAATGTCCTCCACTGAGCTCTACAAGAGTCAGAATGAATTCAGATGGCAGAATTGATTGTTAAAATGATTTAAACCTCCCATGTCTCCTATGGTGATGTCTGTTTGTTCAGATTTTGTCCTGTCCTTTTAAACTGGTATGGAATAGCTTTCATCTTCTAGGCACTAGATTAGAGATACTGGTATTAAAAGAATTATATATTATTAAGTTCTACTTTCTCCTGTTAATCCTCGTGTTCTAAAACTACTATATATTCACTTGGGTAAATAATTTTCTAAGTTCATATCCCACACAAGCTATAAATGATTCAGGTGGCAGACCATAGAAAGTATAAAAGTGTGTGTGTGTGTGTGTGTGTGTGTGTGTGTGTGTGTGTAAGAGAGGGGGAGAGAGAGAGAGAGAGAGAGAGAGAGAGAGAGAGAGAGAGAGAGAGAGAGAGAGAAGGAGGGAAAAAGAGGGAGAGAGTGTGTGTTTTTTTATGGTGAGACAAATGCTCACTTGGTCAGGTGGGTGCTAACTAGACTGGCAGAGTTTCAGAACATTGAAACTAAAATCATCACTGAAAATATAAATCTACAGGATATGGGCACATCTATGTAGAATTCCTTTAATACTTAAAATTCAACTTTTACAGCTTGTATTTCTGCACAGTGTGTATTTAATTCATTGGAATGGAAACTGGGGTTAGGCTGTTGTGGAAAATATGCCAACTGGGCAGGTCCCATTGGAATACATATGAATGAGAGCATCAGCATGCCATCTTACAACCCTCTCCCCTCCTCCAGCTGGACCAGAATGCTTTCTCTGTCTTGATCCAGGCACTAACCATTTTTGTACTAGTAACTGTGGGGGTTTCCTGCTTCCATTCAGCTACTTCTCACCACAGCCTTCAGAGTTATCTTCCCAATGCATAAATGAGATCATGCTACTTTTCAGATAAAAGGTGTTTTTTAAAACAGATACCTTACCATGGCCCACTGAGGGCATTGGAACCTGTATCCAAGCCTCCTTTCAAGCCTCTTATCCCAGGTCTTCCCCAAAGCCCTCCATACTCGGTCACACCAGATCTCTCTCTGGTTCTCAGAAGACCTACTCTTTTAAGCCTTTCCCTAGGATTCCTTTCCTTTCTCCAATCTTTACAACCTATGAAACTCTTAATCTTTTAAGAACCACCTGAAATGTCACATTATGGAGTCAAATCTCAATACTCCCAGGCAGAGTTAGCCCTGTGAGCTCCCCAGAACTCTGTTAGGATCTTTATTTCAGCTGTTTACAAGTTTGCTTCCAATTATAGATGGGTATGTTATTTTTCCCTAGAGGATCCTGAGAGCAGGTGCCTTCCCTTGCTCAACCTGTTACACCTTCTGTTCCTTAGCCTCCAACTTTCAAATGGAGATGAAATTCTCACCTCACATGATGGTTCTTGAGTGTGATTGAGATAATATAAGTCAAGCCTTTGCTCAACTCCTGGCACTTTGTAAAACTCACTCAGTGCTAACTGGTATTGTCACTGTCACTACCAGCACTGTAAGAACAGGTATTAACGTGTATCCCCAGAGAATTGTCTAGTTTCTGTCATTAAGAGTTCCTCAGGAAGGGAGGAAGGGAAGGAAGGAAACATGAGTAAAAATCATAGAACTCTGTTAGCTGCCTTAGTTGTGTTATTTATGTGACACAATCCACAACTCTGTGAGTGGGTGTTACCATTTTTTTCAGATGAAGAAACTGAGGCTCAGAGAGTTTGAATAAATTAGAGTCACATAGCTAATGTCACGAACTGTGTTGAGACTCCAGTTCCAGATGAGTCCCACATTTGTGTTTTTTTATATTAAAACATTTAATGGGCCTGGCCAATGTGGCTCATGGGTTGAGCATCAACCCATGACTAGTAGGTCACGGTTTGATTACTGATCAAGACACATTCCTGGGTTTGGGGCTCGATCCCCAGTAGAGGGAGTGAAGGAGGCAGCCGATGGATGATTCTCTCCCTCTCTCATCATTGATGTCTCTATATCTCTCTTTGTCTCCCTTCCTATCTGAAATTAATAAAAGCATATTTTAACATATTTTATTATTGACTAGAGGCCCAGTGCACAAAATTCGTGCATGGGGGGGTCCCCTCAGCCCAGCCTGCACCCTCTCCAATCCGGGACCCCTCAGGGGATGTCCAACTGCCGATTTAGGCCCGATTCCAGGGATTGGGCCTAAACCGGCAGTCGGACATCCCTCTCACAATCCAGGACCACTGGCTCTAACTGCTCACCTGCCTGCCTGCCTGATTGCCCCTAACTGCCCCACGCCTGCCAGCCTGATCACCCCTAACCTCCTCTGCCTGCTGGCCTGATCACCCCTAACTGCCCCCCCTTCCAGCCTGGCCACAACTGCCCCCCCTGCCAGCCTGGCTGCCCCCAACTACCCCCCCCCCACCATCCTGGTCACCCCTAACTGCCCTCCCCGCCAGCCTAGTCACCCCTTACAGCACTCTGCTGGCCTAGTTGCCCCCACCTGACCCCCTCTGCCTGCCCGGTCGCCCCATGCAGCCTGCTGTTCAGTCATTTGGTCATCCCTCACTAACCCCCCTGCTGGCCTTGTCACCCCATACAGCCTGTGTTCAGTCATCCATCCAGTTTTTTCGGTCATGATGGCCTCTGGCTTTTTATATATTAGGATAGTATTACCAATATCTCTCATTTTAAAAATATGCTTTTTTAGTAAAAAGCATATTTTTAAAAACAATAATGTTGAATGGTCAGGGAGGAGGGAGGGCTTACTAGCACACTTGATGCCTTTGTTTGCCACTCAAATAATTTATACAATATATTTAAGTAAAAGGAATAACATGGGTAACTGGGATATGAAACAGAGCTATGTAGTGAAAGGAACACAGTCAGCCTATAAATACAGATAGCTATAATGAAAAGTCCAATTGTATTTATTTTAATGTGGATCTTGATAGAGAAATATATGGAAATTTATTTAACACATATTTGTTGTCAGGTATGTAACACATGTTTTAGGGCCCTTAAACTACAGCACAAAACAAAAGCAGTTTCCTATCATTTAATGTCTTTTGCACAGAAGTATTTAAATAGTACAGCATGAGATCACTCTTATAGATAGTATACAGCCAACCTCTGGTGAAGATATCCTCAGCACCTTTGATGTTGTTTTGACAGATGCCCTGTTACAAATAATTCAATATATCAGAGTCTCTTATTAGTAACTGTGTGGAACACTTTTATTCCTTCCATTATCAGGTAGTTATTTTTAGCACTTCTTTGGCACTGCGCTTGTGTGGCAAAGAGCCAGGGTTATGCTCTTGATATTCATATAGGCTCTTGTAACAAAAATTGGACCAAGAGATCTTGTCCAGGGGCTAAGAGCACATTTCCTCGTGTTCAGTGGCTATGAAAAATGAATAACTCTCCCTAACCGGTTTTGCTCAGTGGATAGAGCGTTGGCCTGCGGACTCAAGGGTCCCAGGTTCGATTCCGATCAAGGGCATGTACCGTGGTTGCGGGCACATACCCAGTAGGGATTGTGCAGGAGGCAGCTGATCAATGTTTCTCTCTCATTGATGTTTCTAACTCTCTATCACTCTCCCTTCCTCTCTGTAAAAAATCAGTAAAATATATTTTTAAAAAAAGAAAAATGAATAACTCTGTCCAAGTTCTCAGTTACTAATCCTGCTTATAGTAATCTTTTAAAGAATATCTGCTTGCTTTATTACAATGAAGTTTCTTCCCAATGAAACAGTTTGCATTTGTTTTAACAGCATTTGCCCTATATGTGCCTTATGTTGTTACACCCTCAGGCCTGGTGCAGAAAATGTTGTCTCCCTGAGAATTTCTCATTCAGTTTAACATACTTGGATCTGATATGTCAAAACTCGATGGATAGGTTTATTAATAATCAGCTACATCAGCTTAGTATTATCTTAGGAAGTAAAAGGTCAGTAAGTAGTTGTTATCCTACCATTTCATCAGTGGACTCTCTCCAAAGACATTATTCACTGCTTATAGAGTCACTTGAGATATAAAAAGTCTTTTTATAGTAATGAAAGAACTCCCACAATTAGCCAGAAGGCAGCCATCTATCTTTTTAAATAGCTCAGCTTGGAGGAGAACAGGATTTCAGGTGATATTCAGAAGATGAATTGTTATGACAGTGATAAAGTTGGTGATACCAATCTTTGTGATTTTTGCTGTAGGGATGTGTGTGTGGGTCCCACTCATGAAAAAAGAAGACATCAGTGCAGAGTAGTGATTTGTTTCTCTAGAGATATGCAAATACAGAAACACACTCTGAGAAAGCTCTCTCTATATCTGTCAATTTCTCATAATTATTATGAACTCTATCATTACAACACACATCCATTCTAAGCTAACAACAGATATAACAAAAATTTGAACATTTTATTTTGACAATTTTACACTTATCAAAAATTGAAGAAATAGTACAAAGAATTCTCAAATACCATTAATTTAGATTCCCCAAATTTTAACATTAACATTTTACATTTACATTATTTGGGGTCTCTCTCTCTCTCTCTCTCTCTCTCTCTCTCTCTCTCTCCCTCTCTCCCTCCCTCCGTACCTCCCTCCCTTTTTCCCTCCCCCTCTCCCTCCTTTTTCCTTCTCACTCTCACTCTCACTTTCTTCCTCTCTTTGTCTAAGTCATAAAGGTTAACATCACAGTAATGGACAAATTTATATTACTAGCTTTCTTATAGAATAGATTGAGAAAGATACAACATGACTTCTAAGCATTCCTACCAAAAATCCATAACCTGACTCTAATCAAGAAGAATCACTAGACAAAGGCATATTGAGGAATAGTCTACAAAATATCTGTACACGTCAAGTATCTGGATACTTTAAATTTGCTATATGATCTCAATAAAAGTTATATTTTAGTTCTCCCTTAAAAATCTGTAATTTTTGCTAAATTTGAGAAACTAGAAATTATATTTTTGATGCAACTAATTTTGCTAGTATAGGTAATTTGTAAAGATGGTAACCTTCAACTTTTATCATATTTTTGTTGCTATTGTGTAAATCAAGGAGTTTCATGTGTAGTTGTATCAGGCAGGGTTTCAGGAGGAAATGGAAAGCACACTCAGGGGGGTTAATTAAAGACATTACAATGACTGAACAACTTAGAGAGGTGTGAGCAGAGTTAAGAGGAAGAATGTAGGGAATAGCAATAGAAGGAGACACCCTTGCTACCCATAGACCAGAAGGGCACAGGTGAGAGGGGAGTGTGAACCTAGTAAGAGTTGGGATCCTGAAAGCCAGTGCAAGGGGGCTGGGCAAAGGCACTGAATACTAGCTCTCTTACCACTGGCTGAACCAAACAAAAGTTATAAAGCAGGAAGCCTGGTTATGCAGTGTACAGTGGTCAGCATCCGGGGCACAGAGTTGGGTAGATCTGGGGGACAAACCAGAAACCACCAGCTCATGGGACAAAGAGGAGAAACTTTCATTTATTTTAGTAAGGTGAGGGGAAATAAGTGTATTTATAAAGAGCTAAATGAAACTGTGTTGTGTATACTTTAATTTATATCCCTCAGTAAGAATCAAAACATACCATAACCTGTCCCTTAATAACAGAAAAAATTTATATAAATAGACACTTCTCAAATTTGTTAAATCCCCAATGGGAAAATTTAGAAGAGAAGACTGTGGCAGTAGAAAGAAGAAAAGAAACCGAAAATACAAAAGGAGGAATACAAAAATAAAAGAAAAAAAAAGATAATAGGGGGGAAAAGCACTTGTGGAAGATGTATCCCCAAGAATTCCTGTAACCAAAATTATAAATTGGTTTAAGACAGTTTTGATAAACTTACAAATTATGGGTCTATAGCATCTTAATAAGAAAAGCTGTGCCCCCTCTCCCTCTCAGGAGCAGGTCCCTGCCTTTCCCTTCCTCCTTTTCTTACCCCAGGCTCTTACCATGGCCTTTTTCTCCCCTAAGCTCTCAGGGCCCTTCTTCTACCTCTGTCACTTGTTTTCTGAGCTCACACAGCTCGGCTGGCTGACTTCTACTACCTCTGTAACTTTCTAAATAACCTTCCTTTCTCTTACAATTTGAAGAAAAAAAGAAAAAGACAAAGTAAGAAAAGTTGAAGTCTTGTGTTTATTTGGGAATCCTACACCATCAAAGTGTCCTGTGAAAGAGACAAGGAAGCAGCATGCTGTCCTTCTGTAGTGACCTGTGTCATAATCAATTAACTAAACGTAATAATAAGCTGTCTAAATATCTCATTGGGTTACTGGGAGTCTTCAATTCATTACTGTTTTATATGTAAGCATTTCTAATATATTAAAGTCTTTAGCTTGCCAATGTGTATTATGTCACATATGGTTAATAATAGCAAATCCCACAAGATCACGAATTATAGGTTAGGGAACAATCTTTATTGGCGAAACATGTAAGTCAGGAGTCAGCAACATAGTCGTGCACGGGACTTGAAGCTGCTGGACATGCAGTGGGTCTGTATTCCAGGGGAGGAACCCCATCCTTCTGCTGTTGCTCTCTCTTCTTATGGCAACATTGTCAGGAAGGAAACAGACTACCTGAGGTTCAGGCTGCCTGGGCTAGAAGTCAGTTATTTCCATTTGTCTGGGAAAGCTAGCTGCCTGGCACCTGGGCAATCTGGAGCACAGAGGAAGATACAACCACACACACACACCAGGAAAATGAAGCTACAGGTCCCTCCCAGTCCAGACAAGCTAAAAGGAACCGCAGGAACACTTTTGGATAAGTCTGCTCATTGCATCACATGGGTTATTTACCATAGTTTCTTCCTAAAAATCAAGTAATAGCAGAACCCTGGACTATATAGACTTTTGGTTTAATGCAAGCTAACATTTCATTTTCTAACACTTCTTATGCTCTTACTTTCTAAAATTACATAATTGTCACAAACCTACCCGTGATAGTTTTGTTCATTGAAAACATTTTCAAAGGTCAAAATTAATTTTTGTCAATCTCTAACTAGGTTTTCTTCATATAATTTTGCACAATTTTTATTCTGTGATTTTTTTTTACTTTAAATACTTTTTACAATGTGCTATGCTCAATTTATATAACAGATGTCCACATAGAATCAAACATATCAATGCTTAGGAACAAATATGCTGAATTTCCTTAAAATTAATTTAAAGGTTATATATGACAAGTGTTTTTAATAAACATGGGTTTTGGATCATTTTATATTTCTTTTTTATACCAAACATTTTAGTAACAATTTAAATAGTTTCCTCCTTCTATAAAATATTACTAGGCCATGTTTTTGCAACACCTCCCTAATTATCATGTAGAAAATTGATCAGCATTCACAAGGGACATAAATCAAAATTAATTCTCCAGTTATTTGTAAGGGTGGGAGAGCTTGTAAACTGTCATGCCCAATCAGAATGATAATACTCAAGTCTGATGATATCATGTAAAATATTGCTAACTATAGTCAATAACACTATTCTATATAGTAAAAGCCCAGCGACAGAAATGGTGGAATGACCAGAATGACCATAGACCAGAACAACCACAGCGCTGCCCCCAGCGAGCAGTTAGGGGTGATCAAGCAGGCAGACAAGCAGTTAGGGGCAATCAGGGAGGCAGGCAGAGTGGTTAGGGGTGATGAGGCAGGCAGGCGAATGATTAGGGCAATCAGGCAGGCAGGCAAAGTGGTTAGGGGTGATCAGGCAGGCAGGCGAGTGGTTAGGGGCCAGTGGTCCCGGATTGTGAGAGGGATGTCTGTTAGACATCCCCCAAGGGGTCCTGGATTTCAAGAGGGTGCAGACTGGGCTGAGGGACCACCCCCCCCCCCATGCACAAATTTCATGCACCGGGCCTCTAGTATTATATAATTGAAATTTGCTAAGAGAGTGGAACTTAAATGTTTCCACACACACACACACAAAAGGGTAAATATGTGAAGTATGAAAATGTTAATTAACTAGATAACAGGATTTCTTTCACAATATATACATATATCAAATCACCATGAGCTGCACACTTTAAATAACTTCCAATTTTGTTTGTCAACTATATCTCAATAAAGCTGAAAATAAATAAAGGAATGAATGTAGGAATTTTGTAATCATATAAAAAACAATATTCAAGTGCTTTCTATATATTCTTAATTTGAAATTGGGTTATATTGATTGCATACAATCCTTGCTTTGCTTTTTTATGCTTCTATTGAATATTATTACACATAATTCTCCTATGAAAGGCATGGATGCTTAAAAATACCCATTTTTTTCATTAGAGGCACAGAGATTTGGAAATCCTCGTCATCCCCAAACAGCTGACTCTAGAAATGGCAACTCACCAGGGTGACTCGGTTATTCATGTACTTGTTTGCACTTCAAAGGGGAAAGGAAAGGCTGTTTGTTTTCTGATACTCAAGAAAATTTTGCATGAGGCTAGATTTGGAGGAATAATCCAAGCAAAACAGCTCACATTCAAGCTGAGGCCACCAGTCACTCTTGGGAGGTTGTTGATGAGTGGCCCAGATTTTGCAATTTAACCGAAAGGGTAGATTGTTCATTAAACAGAAGCTTCATCAAACATTGCTGTGATATGCTTTACATAAGAAAAGCTATAGTCTTCACTTAACATTCACAAGTTGCTTATGTATTAATTAGTCCATCTGCCACAACAAATGTATTCACCCTTCTTTTGTATTGATTGCTGAAAAGTACCTACTTTTCTTCTATCCACTTATCCCTATCAATAGAATGGAAAGTAGTAATTTTTTTAGAAATAAGACACTTACTTTTTTCATATCTGTTAAAAGTATATTTTTCAGCTTACCTGAATTGATAAGTACAAGAACCTGTAGCTTCATTTTCCTGGTGTGTGGGGTTGTAGCTTCCCTTGAGGTCTGGATTCCCCAGGTGCCAGGCAGCTAGCTTTCCCAGACAAACGGAAAATGGTTTTCCATGATCAAATATTTTTTTAATTCACCAATTATTTATTTGCTAGTTTATCTGAATGTCTTATAACTGCTTCAAGACTGACATGATTAAGACTACTCCTTTTTATTTTTATATTTTTTATTTAAATATAGTTGGTATACAATATTATATTAGTTTCAGGTGTACAATATAGTGACTCACCATTTATATACCTTACAATGTGATCATAGCCCTGTCTTTCCCCTTGTTTTAAATCTCAATTGTACTTTCTTAGAAGAAGAACCACATGCCTCTATCTATTCTAGAATTCCTGTCATTGGTATCTTCCTTCCCTTATTTATGCTCTTGCCAATTCTAATTACCTCTATACGCATAAATATGCCTGGTTTCTTACTTATCTAAGTCAGATGGTTTAATCACCATCTCAGAGTCCAGTCATCCCACTCTAGGACCCTGGCCTCTTATCAAATATCCATCACCTGAGTCTTTTCAGTTTTACTCTTGTTGCTTGGTAGCAGGGGAACCAAATCAGTTTTGGCCATAGTCATCCAAATTCCAGATGTTATAGTGATAGAGGGAATTATCTCATATACTTCTCATGTTTATTATGACTCTCTATCCTCTCACCCATTCCATTTAACAACCACTTTAGAAAAAGTATCATTCTCTAGACCCGTGGTTGGCAAACCACAGCTCACGAGCCACATGTAGCTCTTTGGCCCCTTGAGTGTGGCTCTTCCACAAAATACCATGGCCTGGGCAAGTCTATTTTGAAGAAGTGGTGTTAGAAGAAGTTTAAGTTTAAAAAATTTGGCTCTCAAAAGAAATTTCAATCATTGTACTGTTGACATTTGGCTCTGTTGACTAATGAGTTTGCCGACCACTGCTCTAGACTGTGCTCAAATAAAATTTCCAGCCCAGCGGGTGCTGTTTTAGCAGTTGAGCATTGGCCCAGGAACCAGGATGTCACCAGTTCCATTCCCGTTCAGGGCACATGCCCAGGTTGTGGGCTCAATTCCCAGTAGGGCATGTGCAGGAGGCAGCCAATCGATGATGCTTCTCTCTCGTTGATGTTTCTATCTCTCTCTCTTCCTTTCTCTCTCTCTAAAAATCAATAAAATATATTTTAAAAATTCCCAGCCTTCTTGAAACCTCTATGCACATAAACTTCAAATTCAAACCCTATAATACATGGGTATTTCTTTTTTAATCTTCAAATTGCCTTTCATCTCCTCTCACCAGTTTTGCTCCCAACCCTCTTCATCAGCTTTTCCTCCTGAAGTCAACTTCCCTGGACTCTTCTAGCAAAAGAGCTTCCCTCCCTTCACTGGGCAACTTGAAAAGTTTGGGTCTACACCCTTAACTACCTGATTTAAATGGCACACCTTTAATAGAGGGCTTCTCTATCACCAGTCTCATTTCACAAAATGCATAAAAATTATATGTGGCCAATACAAAACCATAATTAAGACTAAGACGAAGAGAGTAAGGTGGAAAGAAGAAAGAGAGGGAGAAAGCAAAGGAAGGAGGGAGCCAGAGGATATGAAGGAAAAAAAATATATGGCACCATGAAATATCAAATACCTTGTTGGTTTAGGATCTCACCATTTGGAAAAAATGAACTTTTGCTATTATCTTATTTGTTAACTTGCTACAAAATTTGTCTATAACATTAAAATTTTAGATATTCTCTCAATGTTATTCTTCTCCATACCTGTAACTGATGATAACTGAGCAAAGCCACTGCCAGAAAACCCCAATTAAGCTATTCTTTTTTCTGTTGTGAAAGGCATAATTTATAAAATGGTGACCTTTTGGTAGGCTAACAGTATGTTGATGAACTTCAAGTGAAGTGAAAGAAAAAAAGAGTGTTTTGTATTATCAGTGCTTACATTTTCTAAGGAATCACATGAGGCAGTAGAGCTTTTAAAGGTCATAGACTTCTTTACTTTGAAAGTTATTAAACAGCTTATGAAAATAGAGGTCAGCTACATAATAACTGGAAGAAAAGAGCATTCCCCAATGAGAAAGTGAGATATTAGTGATTACATTGGCTGTCCCTTTTCAAGATTGTATTTGATTGTCCCTAACCCCCCCCCCCCGAAATTGTATATAAATGCCATGATTGTAAATGAATGAATGTACAGGTCTTAAGATCAATAGCTATTGACCTTGCAGGATGGACACTAATATGGTCAGCATATACTAACCATTACAATAAGACCTAATGATCTCACAGCCTAAATAACTCTTCAGTAGTTTTTATGTTTCTTCAGAAATTTTATACATTTCTGGATTTTGCAAAAACGACCCTAAGTAGCGACTAGGAACATAAAATCAATAACCATTATCAGTAAGAAACTCACTTTTTAAAAATTATTTTTGCTTTGAAGATCACTAAAATAAATAAGAAATAAAAGAATACCAAGACTAGGTTAACATGTAAGCAAGGTACCTGGCCACCTTAAAGAAGAAATGGAACCAGGGTACTTTGTTCACTACTTAATGGCACACAATGTATGCAATAGTATGATTTCATGTGTGGCCTGGAAGAAACCCTGGCCACAAGTTATTTCTCCCTTTACCCTAAGATATTGCTTGAAGTTCCTTTTAAAAGGGCACTGTCTTCTTTCATTCTGCCACTGTTAGGGGTTACCCTAAATGCAAAGCTTGTAAGAGAAGGTAGCCTATTGGTATAGTTTTAGTAGGTTTTAAACAGTTGATAAAGTGACCAAGAGTTCTCTTCAGAGAGGGAAGGGTATGATACTTTGCTAGAGCAGATATTCACTAAATAGAAGAGACACCAGGAAGTGGGAAGCCTGGGGACCAAAAGGCAATTCTTCTGAACTGACAGAGCAGTCTTAGCTGCCACTGGATCAGTTTTTATAACCCTGGAATTTATAAACACTGACCACAATATGAAACATGGAGGATGACAACACTAAACATGAGAGGCTAGCTTTTAGGTTGTGTTTTTCCATCTGGAAGTTCTCTTATCATCTGCTGACTGCATGTCCTCAAGGAAGTCAGTGGTGGCCTCAGACCAGAGTGCCTGTCATTGACAATAGCTCAAGGAATGGATGAGTGTGTCTGTGGGCATCCTATGTCTACATATTCGTGTATGCCTAGAGTCATCAAGACATATGATGTGCCATCAAGGCTATGCCAATAAAAATTTGGTGATTATTTTCAAATGTAGTCCATGGAGAAAAGAATCAGAGAGGGAATGTGCAGATTGGTGAGTGTGTACACGCTAGTTGGTACCTACTCAGATCTTCATCTGAAATGTCTTACTAGTGATCCACGAATTGTACTGGGACATATTTTGCTGGTGAGGAAACTCAATTGCTCCATTTTTTATGGCACATTAACTCTTTCAGGGCCCATTGAATAAATTAGCTCCTATAGGTCATTAAGCCTGTCTCTACAGGACATGACAATTTCTACCTGGCATTGTATCTTTTACCCCAAAATCCCCCACAATTGTTCTGAGCACACACATATTCTTTGTCTACTCAGGGAGAGAGAATGTGTTCATTCAAATGTCATAATTGCTCTACGATTGCAACCCAGTGATTCACTTTGCTTCCTTTCAGGGATCTCTAAGGATTTCCTGGTGCATAGCTGTCAACAGAGCCTCACTGTCTTAGTTGTCTAGAAATGGTATAATTTCAGGGGTTGTGAGTACAGTATTGTGTTCCCAAGTATCTTTTCCTATATGCAAAAGCTAGCATTACTGATTCATTTGGGGTAGGAGTTGGGAAGCTACTTCAGGATTCTATAGACCTTTATTAAAACACAACTCCCATTAAGAGACTATGTTATCAGGACCCATTTCAGGGAAATAAATTGACAACTATTTGAGAGCGGCCTATACTGCCCCTCAAGAGGGTGTTCAGAAAAGTGTGTGGTGTTTGGGGTGCCACAGAGGCTGGGAACATCATGGCCCTTAATAAGCAGGCAAGACAGAGTCTCACAAAAAATAATCTTTCTCTCCTAAATGCCAACAATTGGCCCTACTGAGAAGCAGTTTGGGAGGCAAAGGCAAATGTCACCTCTTTCTCTGCTGTGTTTAGGGCTACCTTGGAATATCATAAATTAATATACATTAAAACAGGTAAGGATGACTCCAAAGGGACACAGTATTCTCACTCAGAGGTGTTTCAGAGCAGTGTTCCTTTCATATGCATCTCATATAAATCATCTGGGATCCTTTTAAAAATGTCAGTTCTGATCCAGGAGGTCTGGGTAATGCCAGGTTCTTGGCATTTCTAATAATCTCTTAAGTGATACTATTGCTGCTGGTCCACAGAACACACTTTGACTAGAAAGGATTTATGATAAAATGCACATGATCTTAGATAAAGCATGGTTTTGGATAAAAAGATGATGAATATGAAAGAAATCTGACAATATCCTAAAAAAATAAATTTTAGGCCCGGAAGACTTTGAGTAAATGTTGAAAATCCCACCAAGAGCCCTGGCCAGTGTGGCTCAGTTGGTTTGGTATTTTTCCATGTACTGAAGGGTTGCTGGTTCAATTCCCAGTTATGGCACAAGGCTGGGTTGTGGGCTCAATCCCTGGTAGAGGGTATGCAGGAGGCAGCCGATTGATGTTCCATTCTCATGTCAATGTTTCTCTCTCTCTCTCTCTCTCTCTCTCTCTCTCTCTCTCTCTCTCTCTCCCTCTCCCTTGCTTTCTCTATAAAAAAAAATCAATAAAGTACCTTTTTAAAAATCCCACCAACAGATTGATAAATCATAAGAAAGTATATACTTAGCATTCTTACCTATCTGAAGGTGTTAGTGAACATTTTCTGATGGTGTACTTCCTGAAGACTCCAGAAGTAATTGTTTTCCTTATCTCCTCCACTTTCTCCTGTGGGTGAAGCATTCAATAAATGTCAGCCTCATTAAATATTCCTTTACAAAATGCACAGCAGAGCTGGTTCAAACATCCCCTCCCCGCCTTTTATTAATCATCACGGCAGCCTCTCTGTTCTTTCCTCTGAGGTGAGCAATGTCCTTTTATCTTCACAGGTCAATGGGAAGGATCTCTCCAAGGCCACCCATGAAGAGGCAGTGGAAGCTTTTCGAAATGCCAAGGAGCCCATTGTGGTCCAGGTGCTAAGGCGGACGCCTCTCAGTAAACCAGTCTATGGAGCGGCCCCAGAAGTGCAGCTCATGAACGCCAGTACTCAGACGGACATTACCTTTGAGCACATCATGGCCCTGGCTAAGCTTAGGCCGCCTACCCCTCCGGTGCCAGACATCTGTCCATTTCTGCTCTCAGACAGGTATTTTGCTGTCACTTGTCCCAAAGCGCTATTTCTTTTCATTCATCATTGAGAGGAGGTGTTGGAAGGAATCAGTCACACTAGCCAGTTGACAATTATTGAGACAGGTGCTCAGTGCTGTTTGGAAAATGTCTCCACTGTGTCTACATCCAATTAGTTGTCAGCTGTCCCTGCTAGCTACTTCCCCTGGCCCACACTGTTGCTTCTCCTCAGGAATCAGACTCGCTGAGGTGCAGTGAAAAATTCGGGCTCTGATTAGTTCATCTTCGTACTTCCAGTCATCAAACACCTTGTGCTCCTCATGAGCACTGGTCAGGGAAATAGCTTTTCTCACCAAAGCTGCCAAGAACCTTATTAGGACTGACACAGAAGTGGCATGTTGGCACTGTGTTCTCCACTGTGGGTCGCTTCTTGTTCTCGCTTTCGCTTTTCTCTTATTTAAAGGAGAAGCTAAGAAATTAACTTAATTAAAGTGTAATTCTCCAAAGAAAGCAATTACTCAATATATTGAGATGTAAACAAAAGGTTTTGGCTGTCAGAGAATAAGTATCGAACTATGAAATAAAGAACTATTGAAGGAATCTTTCTTCCCAGTTTTCACCTAATGTAAAGGCAGAGGTATTTTATTCAAACAATCCTACTTGTATAGTCTTGGAAGTATGTTCTGCCCCATACATTTTGTTCTATGACCGTTTAAGCAAATAGTCAAACATTATTGAGATTTTGATTTATAAGAGCAATAGTCTCTTTAGACTGCATTTTCATTGCCTACGGGTCCATTCTCCACTTGGTAAAACACAGATCTAGTCACGCCACTTCCCCACCCTTTAGTGGCTTTGGTGAGTCTGCTTCAGTGGGTCATGTGTGTACATTAGAATCACCGGGGAGCATGGAAAAGAAATACCAATTCATTGCCCAAGTCCCACCTCAGGCCAGTTAATAAGAATTTTGTAGAATGAGGCCAAAGCATTGGAATCCTTCAAAAACCTCCCTAGGGCATTGTGATGGGTAGCTGTATTTTGGAAACTACTCTTTGAAACCTCCAGTTCCAGGAGAGTAGAGGCTCTGTTTGTCTTGCTTAGGAATTTATTAATCCATCCATTACTTATTAAATAGCCACTTATGTCAGTCAGTGGGACTTGGTGCTGGGCATAAAACTGGGAACAAAAATAAAGTCACTGTCTCCTGGAGCTCATAGTCTAGAGGGTAAGATAAACAACACCCAAGCACACCGATATTTAATACTCATTAGCATAGCCTGATACAGAATAGCCATTCAATCAATACTTTCTTGAATGAATAATAATAGCTTACATTTATTAGCTTTCCTAACATATTTTAGGTAATATTCCAAGTGTTTTACATTGATTAACTCATTTAGTCCTCAAAAACCTTTGGAAGGTGTGTATTATATTATTACCATACTAGCTTTCCTGTTGCAGGAAAATTCCTGCAATGGGATTTCCTGCTGCACTCTACCCCGCCTCCGTTCCTCCCTTGCCGCCCGCCTCGCCTTCTCCTCCGGCCCGCCCGCGTTTCCCTTCGCCCCCAGCCCCGCCTCCGGCCCGCCCTTGCCGCCCGCCTCGCCTTTTCCTCCAGCCTGCCGCGTTTCCCTTCGCCCCCGGCCCCGCCTCCGCCCCACCCTCGTCGCCGGCCCCGCCTTCTCCTCCAACCTGCCCGCGTTTCCCTTCGGCCCCGGCCCCGCCTCCGCCCCGCCCTTGTCACCGGCCCCGCCTTCTCCTCCCGCCCGCCCGCGTTTCCCTTCGGCCCCGCCTCCGCCCTGCCCTTGTCACCGGCCCTGCCTTCTCCAGCCCGCCCTCGTTTCCCTTCACCCCGGCCCCGCCTCCGCCCCGCCCTTGTCACCGGCCCCGCCTTCTCCTCCAGCCTGCCTTCATTTCCCTTCGCCTACGGCCCTGACTTCGCTCCTCCCTTCTCCTCCCCCCCGCCCCCCTGGCTTGCTTGCTTCTTCGAAGCTTTACTCCCCTTTGCAGCTCTTGGCTTCTTTCAACACTGTCTTGATATGCAAATTAGCCGCCATCTTTGTTGGGGCAATTTGCATACTTGTCCTGATTGGTTGGTGGGCATGGCTTGGCTGGTGGGCGTGGCTTAGGTGTAGCAAAGGTGCGGTCAATTTGCATATTTGTCTATTATTAGATTATATCCATGTCACAGATGTTGAGTTGGCCAAGGTCACAAAGAAATGACAGGGCCAGGCTTCTGAGCCAAAGAGATCTGATGGCTTCTTTAACCAGTGCTGCTCTTCCTAAGTCCCACAGGTCTTATCTTAGAGGCATCTCTTCTAGCAAACTTCCTAGGGCTGCAGTAGGTACATCCCCATCATGTGCTTTCAAGGCTTCTGTATTTTCCCCTTAATTATCACACTATTAAAATTCCCACTTTGCTGCTTTGCCCAATTCATAAGGCAAGAATTGGATTTTGCGCACCAACCTATTCCCAGCAGTTGGCATAGGGCCTGGCATCTGGTAGACATGCAGTAAATGTTTATTGAATGAAAAAGGTGTTCCTCCTGGCAGGGCACCCTTCTTACTAACCAAAGGACAAGGGCAACACATCAGATGCCCCAAATAGCAAGTTTGACTTTTTACCAGGCCAGATAGGCTTTGCAGAGCCAGTCCAGATTAAACAAGGAGGCTTTACCTGTTAGACCCGCAGGCAAGGTGCTTTTATTATTTGGGCCCACGTTCCTTAATGCTGTATGGAGCTGACAATAATGAGAAGAGGCTGGTGGAATATTTACACTGTGTGAAGATACTAAGATGGTCATGTCTCCCTTGTCAACTAATGATGAGAGAATTAATTTATACTACCAACTCCAATATTTCAAGAATGCCCACATTGCCAAGGCTTAGAGGTCTCTCCTGCAGTGAACTTGGTTTATTGCAAGTAGACTTCTTCATTGACTTTTAGAAATAGAGATGACCGCCCTAGCCAGTGTTGCTCAGTGGATAGAGCATCAGCTGCAGACTGAAGGGTCCTGGGTTCGATTCCCGTCAAGGGCACATGCCTGGGTTGCAGGCTCGATTTCCCAGTAGTGGGTGTACAGGAGGCAGCCGATCAATGATTCTCTCTCATCATTGATGTTTCTATCTCTCTCTCCCTCTCCCTTCCTCTCTGAAATCAATAAAAATATATATGTTTAAAAAAAGATTTACAAATAGAGATGATCTCATGCCTTTGCTGTTGAACTTTGCTTAGCCTTTATATGGTGTAATATATATTCTCTATCATAGCATATAACTGGAAAGCACTTCTATCAATTCTTCAAAACTACTCAAAAGTTAAGGGATATATAAAAGTCATGGACAGTGTCTTGGATCCCCCTTATTCCCTTTACTTAATCAGCTCTGTCTGCCCCCAAGAATTTTCCACAGGGATTATGGAACCCTGTGGCTTATATATGCCCTATATACAAGGCTTTCTAAAGAGGTATCACCGTGAATGTCATGAAATTTGTACACGTGCCCTTTTTTGAAGAGGAGAAAATGTGGGTTATGAGAGAGACTGAGGAAAGAGGTCTTAAGGAATAGTATTATGAAAAATGCAATCTGAAAAATGTATGCTTTGAAAACAGAAGTAAAAAAAACAGTTTTGGGCTCTGTATTATGAAATCGTTAGCATTTTGTTACAAAAATACCCATTTAGGGGTACACTGCTATCGCAAATGCCGCACACCCGTGTGTGGAGCGAGTCCCATTTGGTGGAATGGTAGCAGGGCCAGAGAGTGGTAATAAAGCACCATGGCCTGTCACAGAGCTCACATCAGCCTTCACGGAATACAGCTCTGACCAGGGGCCCTTATCTCAGAATTCTTTCAGAAAATCAAATTGATGGACTTCATGTAGGTGGAGAAAGAAAAGCAATGGGTTATCCTGAGCTGTAGTTCATTTAAAGGCTAGATCAGTGCGGGTCTCATTGCAAAGCAGAGAAAACGAAAGTGAAATTCTAAATCAGTTTTAATCTCGAAAACAACCCTTTTGATCCATTCCTATCATCTTGCTACATTCCCCATAGCTGCCATTCTCTTCACCCGATGGAGCATGAATTTTATGAGGACAATGAGTATCTCTCCAGCTTGCCTGCTGATGCAGACAGAACAGAGGACTTTGAATATGAGGTAAGATCATTTTCACACCACTTCACATTTCTTCATGAAGTTACGGTTGAGGCGTTTTGCAGAAAAAAGAAAAAAATTAATTTATTGCTGTGTGAAATGTTTTGTCTAGTACATACCTATGATAAGGTCTTATAAATATTTTTAGTATTAGCTATTTGACTCTAGTATTATAAGTATATGCGGAAACATTTTTATAATGTAAGCTTAAAGATAATTTGCTCACGTTTCTTGTTGCTCTTGATAAATAGTATTATGGCAGCCACATTTTTTTTCTTCTTTCCATAATAGAAGAGAATTTCCAAGTACAGTTTGGAAAAGAAATTGTATTAAAAACCAAGATGGTACTTACTATTTTTATTCACTATATTGTATTTTAATTTTAATTGATAAACTAAATTTTATGATATTAATTCCCCATTACAAATTAAATATTCACTTTATTTGTGACCCAAGTTTGTATCCCAAAGAACAGTTCCACCAACTTTCTAGAAAGAGAGATGCCTTCAAGCCCTTTGTTATTGAACTGTGTTTAGCCTTCACAGGGTGTACCTTAGAGTGTCTGTACTGTGATATGTAACAATTCCAAAAGCCCATCTGTTAATTATTTAAGAGCTTTCACAAAAGTTAAAGGATTTATCCTAATATTGCCTCTGCTCCCACCGTCAGTAAATCTTGGAAAGGTTTCAGCCTCCTCTGACATTTGGAAATAAAATAGATTGAGGAGGTAAAGAAGGTTTGGTAAACAGGCAGAGAGCCCATGATTACCTGCCCTTTTAATGCAGTAGATGATGTCATACAAGTTCAGCAAAATGTTCTTTTCCATTTTACAACCAGGAAATCCTGAAATCTCTTCCCTTAGGAGGATGTAAAATCAAATAAAGTCGATTCAGCGAAGCTCACCTAAAGCAAATAGACGTTTATTTGAAATCTTCCCCCTGCAAAAGTCATTTCGGGGGATTACAGAAATCAGTATTGCTTTTCAGCCAGCATCTAGAAGTGTGTGCAGTGATGCCTCGTATCTGAGTAGACAGTTTTGTTGCTGTTATTGTTCACATTAATTTTTATCCCCTCCTCTCCGTTAAGTTGATTGAAAAGTTTTATTTTATGAATCCACTCAAGCCCTGGTATGCACTGGAATATCCATTAAGTTTTGCTACTCATGCAAAATAAATTATAAAATTGAGTCACTTATCCCAATAATTTAAGATTAAACAACGTTTTTCTTTCAGTTAATGAATACTTTGATTTTGGGGACTGGAATTACCTTCAACTTTTCATTTAGCTTGTGCCTTAAAGTTTTATTAAAATAAATCTGTGAGCTGGAGGAGGGCTTGGGAGAGAGACTTGCTTAGGCCAGCAGGTTAACAGTAAAAAAATATTTAAATAAATAAATAAATACTTTCAATTAATTAGCATATCATTGAATATTACATTACATACAGATTTCCTTTCATTTCTATAGGGCTACTGTAAGTGAAACACATCCTCATTGTTCTTGTTTATCCTCACCAGCTGATATTTTATTGATTTTAAAGAGAGAGGAATAAGAGCGAGAAAGGAAGAGAGAGACCTTAGATATGAGTGAGAAACATCGGTTGCCTCCCATACTCTCTCCGACCCGGGGATCAAACCTGCGAACTTTTGCGGTACCATACGAAGCTCCAACCAACTGAGCCACCGGCCAGGGCACATCCTCTTTTCTGAGGGATATGAATCACTAATAGATGCAGCATCAGTGTGATGACAGTGGTAAATGCTCAGACAAGTCCTCTGTAGCCTGTAATCTCAACTAATCACGGCATTTCAGTCATTAATTTGCTGTCAGCTGTGATTTCTTTGCCAAAGGCACCTTTCTGAGTGATTGAAATAAAGAATGTTCCTGTGGAATTTAAATAAGAAAGAAGTTATTGTGACAGGCTTCAATCACGCCAGAGGATGCAGTTGAGAACATCATGCCTGCTTCATGGTGGGGATGTAGACATGGGGATAATTTACCAAGTTGGGGAGAATAATGGTTCTACCTAGTGCTTCCCAGCCAGTTACAGTTATGTGGCAGAGGTGCACGCGCCATCCCTCACGGCTGCATCAGATGAGACTGTGGAATCTAGTCAGTGCACCGCTGTCGCCAGAGCTGACTGTGGCCACCACATTAAAGGGGGAGATTTAGAAAGGCTAATCCATCTTTATGCACAGAAAAAAAAATTTTTTTAAAGCTAATTAATTTAAATTAATTAGCATATCATTGAATATTACATTACATACAGACTGTGCTTCTGTGACCAGCAGAGATGACCCCGGCTCCTGCAGGAGCTCTGTCCCAAACCAGTAGTGCCAGGGACACGCTGGATGATCACCTTCAGAAGGACCGGCTTTGGGCCACTTAAAGAACATTACCGGGAACTGGGGTCTGACAGCCAAATAAAGGGCTTCATCTCAGAAAGAGATACCCATTCCTCCTCAACCTAGACCTGAACACTCTTTACCAGGCGGTTGGGAAGTGGAGAGAAGACCCCTTTCCATCTGCTCTCATTCATCGGTACCAGAAGTAATCAATGAGCGCATAAAGATGCCAGGTTCTGATGGAAGTTTGGGATTGATGAAGCCCCTGCCCTAGTGGAGCTTAACCTTCAGGGGAGAGAGAGAGACAATAACCAAATAAGTGACACCGTAGTATGTTAGGTGGTGCGAGGTGCTGACAGAGAACAGCAAGCGTGGGAAGGAAATGCATGGTGTTGAGATGGGGTGTTGCTATCTTATTCAGGAGGTCCAGGAAGGCCTCTCTCCTACGAGTCCTAAATGCAGTAGGAGAGCTAGCCATGGGGATATCTGAAGAGGGGCTTTCCAGATGGAGGGAAGTAAAAGGACGTGAAGCAGGAGTGTGCTTGGTAGGCGGGGGAGTCAGAGTGAGAAGGGGGCTATCTTGAGGAGCCTGTGCTGGAGAAGAAAGATCAGGGCCGTGTTGGGAAGCCCTAGCCCAGGGATGGGAAAACATCTGGCCCACGGGCCATAGAAGGCCCACGAAATCACTCGGTCTGGCCCTGCCAAGGCATTAGGCGTGAGTTAATTAATTAAATGTTGAACCAAATAGAGCAGGATAATTTTTAGGTTGATAAATTTGTATGGCCCTTGAATGATTTTATAAGCATCTAAAATGGCCCTTGGCAGAAAAAAGGTTCCCACCCCTGGGCCCAGCCAGATCCCTGTAGCTACTGGAATGAAATTGACGGAGGAAGCCGAGGCCACAGCACAGCACTCAGGTGCGAGGGAGAGGCGGATTGGATCTGGATGGGGGATGGAGGAGGCACTGAGATGGTCTGAAGGACAGCAGTGTTTCCATTACTTGCCTCATAACTTTAATATACTTTATGCTATGGTGGTTTTTCTTCTTCTGACTTTTTAAAAGTAAAATATCACAGGCCAGAGAGTGAAACACAGCTTCTGACTCTACGGAAACTAGCATAGTAAATCCACTCTTTAAAAGACTGAAAGTGTACAGAACTGTGTTTCTGAACTTGCTAAAAGGCAAACTATGCAATTATGTAGGTCATTTTTAAAAGGCCTGCTTACTATTGGCTCAGTGAACCAAAGCTGATCTGGCTATCTTGTGAATATATAGTTAGGGACTTTTAGTGCTTGGATTGTTGACCCAATAGACCAAAACAGACCTGACTGTCTTGTAAATACATATTTGGGGACTTTTTAACTTGCAGATTGCTGCATTGATAGACTGTAACAGCCCCCTTCAGAGCCATGGTGGACCACAAAGGCTTCTTTGGAGATGTGATAGTGTGTCAATGTTATGGGGACTGTGGTATGTTATGGACCTCTGTAACATTTTAATGACACCCATATCTCACCATAGCCCATCACCACTTTACCTCAGAAAATTATTTGATTGGGTTTAAAATTTCCCCACGGTGCTTCAGAAAAGTCTCAAAAGACCAGCCTGCATTAAAAGACTCACAGCTTGAAATTTGTTTTCTTTAAAAAAAAAAAAAAATGATGGCACTTGTTCTCTAATTAAAAATGATAAAGGGGTTTAATTTTATTTTTGAGAGGAAAAAATAAAAATACTTTTAAATTTAAACAATGCAACCCTTCGTGGATGTTTATGCCACCGAAATACCACTGAGTATTTCATCTCCTCTTCTTTATTTTCAACTTTGCTCATTTTTTTCCCCCAGAGCCAGCTGAAGGTTGAAATAAATCATAAATAGCCCTTAGCAAGTCAGAGGCCGATCTCAAATCCAGCCTCTACCAGAAATAATTTAAAGGGAAAAGCTTTGAGAAATATAGCGCTCTTTCTTCCAACTCCTAATAAAGATATGTTTGCTGCTGCTTTAGTTGCAAGATGAATTTTTGCAGTATTTGCCATTAACTCTCAAAAGTCAGTGCTAGTTGAGGCAAGACAACTAATCAGTGCACCATTTTGATAGTATGAAACATTCACATTAACAAGCAAATGATTTAAGCAACATTTCTGAGCCTGCAGATATTCGCCACTTAAAAATGCTACTTGAAATTGTTTTTCCTGCTCTCTCCAAGCTCAGGCTGAAGAAAACATATCCAACAGCCTAAATTAAGTACACTTAGGGTTCCCCTTATGTGTGCATTGTCATTGAAATGAAAAGGAACTTAGCACTTTGCTTGAAGAGGTATTAAAGGTGGGAAGAAGGACAAGTATATGTCAGAGTTCTGTGAACTGTTAACTGAAAACCAAACCAGTGTCTATAAATAGAAAAGAGCATTTAGCATATTAATTAGCTTCCTCTTGGCAGTTCTTATGCAAAGCATAAGTAAACCTTTGTGCTATGCTGAGAAGTGTCCTTTTGCAAAATTTAGCTGGATGCCTGCAAATATGTGCAAATTTTAAGTATATAATCTCTCTCTTGAATAGTTAAGGAAAAGAGAAATATGAATCAAGGACCCGTTCATTCAAAAAATTAACAAGGGAATAAGCATTAATGAGATTTCAGTCATCCATTTGAGCAGCTTCAGGATATGTGAAGCCAAATCTTTCTGGTGTGCATGTGGAGAGCTTTGTGGCTCCTTTCTAGGCTGTGAGGGCTGAGGCCTTATCTACCTTGTTCATCATTGCATCACATCACCTGTTTCACAATGGGTGCTCAATATGGATGAACGAATAAATGAAGAATCCCCTGGCTGTCTGCATGGACCCACTTCCGGGCACTGCAGTACCTTTCCTCTTTTTTATACAAGGGAATTGGAAAGGAACCAAGACCTCCATGCAGTGACAACAGATATCCCCTTTCTAACAGGTATTTATTCTTTATGACAGGGGTTCAAATTCTAGTACCATATTTGTTTCCATTAAATACTTCAAAGGAAGGGCCAAAGGGGGTGAGGGGAAGACATGGAGAGATAAGTAAGGAACTAGAATTTGAATGTTCTCCATGAAAATTCATCTTTGTGATTATCCTATATAAGAAACAGGTAATATGCAAATTGACCATCATGCCCTTGCACAAGATGGCCACCCCCATGTGGCCACAAGATGGCCACCACAAGATGGCCAGCAGGGGAGGGCAGTGGTGGGCAACCAGGCCAGCAGGGGAGGGCAGTTGGGGGCAACTGGGCCTTCAGGGGAGGGAGGGCAGTTGGGGGGGACCAGGCCTGCAGGGAGGGCAGTTACGGGTGATCAGGCCAGCAGGGGAGCAGTTAGGTGTTGATCAGGCTGGCAGGGGAGTGGTTAGGGGGTGATCAGGCTGGCAGGCAGAAGCAGTTAGGGGCAATCAGGCAGGCAGGCAGGTGAACGGTTGGGAGCCAGCAGTCCCGGATTGTGAGAGAGATGTCCAACTGCCAGTTTAGGCCCGAACCCACAGGACATCACCCGAGGGGTCCCAGATCAGAGAGGGTGCAGGCTGGGCTGAAAGACACCCCTCCCCCCAGTGCACGAATTTCGTGCACTAGGCCTCTAGTTATTTTATAAAATCACAATATCTTATATGTAGTATGAATTTGACATATTCTCTAATCTACCCTGGATCCCTTTATAATTTTTTCACCAAGGGATCACTTAGCAAATTTGTGAACCACTACAATGGATGGGGAATTGAGTGCCTACCCAAGTAGCCAATTCTGACTGATGATCTCTGGTTATTGAGAGAAGGAAATGTATCAAGGAGTTTGAAAATCAATGATGGAAGGAATATATTTGGAAGAAATATATGAAACATAACTCATAAAGAGCCCATATATTTTTCTTACATTGTGGTGTATACTAGAGAAAGAGAAAATAGTGTGTACAGTATGAAAGTGTAGAATTCAGCGTTTTTTAATTCACTAAATGCTTTATATTTCACAAGTCCCTTTTCTTCCACTTGCTAGTCACATTTCAGAATTATTAATGAAATATATAAAACAATTTTATACCACTTACTACTGGAGCAATAAAATCATCCATTTAAGAAATCACCTTCATAAGTTTCATTCTTTGGGAAAATTTATTGAATTGAAAAGTGATCTAGATGAAGTGTGAAAATATTTTTATTACTTGAACATTTAAGATAAGATGATGTTCACAGTCAGTTTGGAGTTGGTTCATCGAAATGTCGATTAGTGACGCCACCATTTGCTCTATTATGTCAGATTTAAATCTTAATCATGAAGGCCAAACCAGTCAGTTGTCATGTATATATATCCAGACCCTTTGAGTCCTGCTCCTCCTTCCTATCACCACTGACTCTCCTCTTGTCTAGAACATTGCTCTATGCTATTTCTTGGTCTCCTCAGGCCCCTCACTCCATAGTCTCTGCAGTCCAACCTACTCACCACTGTCAGACCAGTCCTCCTCAAGGGCACTTCTCATTGGATCTCTCCCTGTTCACTATAACGTATTACTCTGCTCTGTTCTTTGAATTAACTCTAAATTTCTCTGCCTAACATTGAAGATCCTTTGTACTATGTCACCACCTGCTTTCTCAGGCATCTTGGAGTCAAACACTACAGGGCAGCAACACTCAAAGGAAGCCATGTGATTTTTTTTCTCTGTGCCTTTACTTTAGGGCCTCTCTTCAACTCAAATGCCTTTCTCAAATTTCTTTCCCACCACTGAACTCTCATACCACATTCTAAATATATATTTTTGTCATTATGCCCTGGGTTATAGTAATTTACGTACTTATCTTTTTATTCTAAACTAGAGGCCCAGTGCACGAAATTCGTGCATGAGGGCAGGGTGTCCCTCAGCCCAACCTGCACCCTCTCCAATCTGGGACCCCTCAAGTGATATCCCACTGCCCTCTCACAATCCAGGACTGCTGGCTCCCAGCTGCTCACCTGCCTGCCTTCCTGATTGTCCCTAACCACTTCTGCCTGCCAGCCTGATTGATTCCCAACTGCTCCCCTGCCAGCCTGTTTGCCCCTAACTGCCCTCCCCTGCAGGCCTGGTCACCCCTAACTCCCCTCCCCAGAAGGCCTGGTGCCCCCCAACTGCCCTTCCCTGCAGGCCCGGTCACCCCCAACTTCCCTCCTCTGTCAGCCTGGTCCCTCCCAACTGCCCTCCCCTGCTGGCCTGATCGCCCACAACTGCCCTCCCTTGCAGGCCTGGTCCCTCTCAACTGCCCTCCCCTGCTGGCCATCTTGTGGTGGCCCACATGAGGGCAGGATCTTTGACCACATAAGGGCAGCCATCTTGTGTGTTGGAGTGATGGTCAATCTGCATATTACTCTTTTATTAGATAGGATAGAGGCCTGGTGCATGGGTGGGGGCCAGCTGGTTTGCCCTGAAGGGTGTCCCGGATCAGGGTGGGGGTTCCCTTGGGGGTTGGGGTGACCTGGTTGAGGGGCCTGTGGTGGTTTGCAGGCCAGCCACGCGCACCACCACCACCACCACTACCACCACCCCCCCCCCCCCCGTGACCCAAGCGGAGGCCCTGGTGTCTGGGATATATTTATCTTCTACAATTGAAACTTTGTAGCCTGGAGTGGAGCCAAGCCTTCTGCTCGCTCCATGGTGGCAGTCATTTCTGTTGGGATTTATTTATCTTCTATAATTGAAACTTTGTAGCCTTAAGCAGAGGCCAAGGCAGGCCAGGGTGTGCGGAAAGCTTGGCTTCCTCCATCGCCAGGGGCAACCCTAGCCTCCTGCTCTCTCCAGCTCCATGGCTGCCGCCATTTTTGTTGGGATTTATTTATCTTCTAAAATTGAAACTTTGTAGCCTGGAGTGCACTCCTGGGCAGGCCAGGGTGTGGGAAAGCTTGTCTTCCTCCATCACTGGGGAAACCCAAGCCTTTCTCCTGCTCTCTGTGGCTGCAGTCATCTTGGTTGGGTTAATTTGCATACTCGCTCCTGATTGGCTTTGTGGGCGTGGCTTGTGGGTGTGGCTTATGGGTGTAACAGAGTGATGGTTAATTTGAATATTACTCTTTTATTAGATAGGACAGTTTGTCTTTCTTAACAGAAGTATCTAATTATCTATCTCCAGGAGAGCCTAGCACAGGGCCTGGTAGACAGAGGGCACTCAGCAGCATTTGCAGGATGAGTGAATGAACTACTGGTCCTTGCTGCTATCTATATATATAAAAGGCTAATATGCAAAGTGTCCCCTCGGGAGTTGGATCGGGAGAATGGGAGTTCGATCTCTCGCTATGATGTGTACTGACCACCAGGGGGCGGCATGGAATGAAGGAAGGCCCCTGGCTGGCAGCTGGAAGGCCCTGATCAGCCCTGATCACAGGCCAGGCCTAGGGACCCTATCCATGCACAAATTTTGTGCACCAGGCCTCTAGTTGTTCTTATAAGTGTCCTGAAAACCAATACAAAGTGTTAAATGGGAGAAAAGGAAAAGAGAGCTGATGGGGAATCGAAATTTGAAATAAAGTGTGAAAGTTTTCTTTTTCTTAAAATAATTCAGTTAACAGCCTAGACCAGTGGTCGGCACACTCATTAGTCAACAGAGCCAAATATCAACAGTACAACAATTGAAATTTCTTTGGAGAGCCAAAATTTTTAAACTTAAACTTCTTCTAACACCACTTCTTCAAAATAGACTCTCCCAGGCTGTGCTATTTTGTGGAAGAGCCACACTCAAGGGGCCAAAGAGCCACATGTGGCTCGCGAGCTGCAGTTTGCCGACCACGGGCCTTGACAGTAGAATAAATAGACCTAAGCATATACTTGTGCCAGATTGTAAAAGAAGAAAATTTGCATTTTTGGTTGCCTTTCTAACATGGAAGATGTGCATGGAGAACCTAGTAAATAGACTTGCTAATGGACAAGTAAAAAAATGATTGGGGTTTGGTTCATGTTAGGATAAACATGCATCCTGGTTTGCCCTAAACCTCCTCCATGTATTGCTGATGTTCCAGTTTATTTATGAATAGCAACCACTTTCACCTTCAGAAATGTCCTAACTGCACAATACTTTGTCCTAGTTTTATACTTGTTGACCCTTAATCTAGGCTGAGATTTTATAGTCACATTTTATATAACCCTAATACTCTAAGCAGAGATGACACAGAATTTATTAATTTGTTTACCCATATTTATTAAGTTGAACAATTTCCCTAAGATACTTTATATTTAAAAAAAAAAAAAGTCCTCCTTAAGGTGTGACTAGAAAAAAAAATGCCACAAAGTTAGAAATAGTCATCAAAGTTATTGTAATTCTTTTAAGTTTCTTACTGAAAGAAATGAGATTAGTATTGTTGTTAATTTGGTCATGTAATTTTATAAAACAAACATGAGGCAAATTTATCTTTCGCTTCACTGATTATGACAACACTAAACCTTATTTCCTAAGAAAACAATGACAAGTCAATTTAACTCTCCAAGCTGATTATTAAACAATGTAACCATGGGTTCATTTATTTTGCTAGGAATCTAGATATAAAAAGAAGATTCCTTATACTATGTATATGAATTTTATCAAAATGCCGACATTCAATTTTTGTTTGAAGATACTCATTGTACACATTCGGATGATTGCCTTGCATTACTGAAAGGTGTTTGTGAGAGGTTGTGTTTAAGGTGAACATTTGCATTTCAAATCCCTTTTTCCCAATGACTTCCCTTGTCCTTTGAAAAACTGTTTTCATAGGGGCAAAGAATGGAGAGCTGTCTTTTTCAATATAAAGTAAATCACCAAGAAAGATTTCAGTGTTCCTTCCAGAGGCAATATAATCCAGTGGAAGGAATCTAAACAAGGAGTCTAGTCCCAGTTCTAACTCTTGTCTCTTGAAGGGACCATCTACCTCTTGAATCACAGAATCCTCACATGTGAGCTTTGTGGGGATATCAGTGTTAGTATGGAATGACTTGTCATCATATAGTTGTCCCATGGTACATTCCACCAATACCCAATTTGTTTAGAGTTTTGAATCATGAAAGGATGCTGAATTTTTGTCTAATACTTTTTCTGCATCTATTGAGATGATCATATGATTTTTATTTTTCATTCTATTACATTAATAGAATGATTTGCATATGTCAAACCATCCAGGCATCTCAGGGATAAATCCCAGTGGATCATGCTGTAAGATTATTTTAATGTGCTGTTGAATTCAATTTACTAGTGTTTGGTTGAGAATTTCTGTGCCTATATTCATCACGGATATTGGCCTGTATTTTTCTTGTTTTGTAGTATCTTTACCTAGTTTGGGTATCAGGGTAATACTGGCCTTATAAAATGAGTTTGAAAGTGTTCCCTTCTCTTCAAATTTTTGGAAGAATTTGAGGAGGGTCGGCTTAATTCCTCTTTAAATATTTTGTAGAATTCACCAGTAGAATCATCGGGTCCTGTGTCTTTGTTGTGAAGTTTTTGATTACTGATTCAATCTCCTGCTTATTCATCTATTTGCTTTTTTTTTTACATCTTCATGATTAAGATTTGATAGGTTGTATTTTTCCAGGAATTTTTTCATGTGTTCTAAGTTATCCAGTTTGTTCTTAGCAGTTTCTTTTTTTTATCATGTAATCAACAGTTTTATTTTTTTATTCTTTTTTATTGTTTAAAGTATTACAAATAGTAGTGCATATGTCTCCTTTCTTAGCAGTTTATTATGATCCTTTGTATTTCTGTCGTTTCAATTATGTTTCCTCTTTCATTTCATTATTCTCTTTTTTTTCTTGATCTGTTAAAGGTTTGTCAGTTATGTTTATATTCAAAAAGCCAGCTTTTACCTTCATTGACCATTTCTATTTTTTCCCTGACCTCTATTTCATTTGTTTCTGCTATTTCCTTCCTTCCAATAACTTTGGGCTTAGTTTGTTATTCTTTTTCTAATGCCTTAGGTTGTTTATTTGAGATCTTACTTTTGACTTAATATTGGCTTTTAACTTCCCTCTTAGGACTGCTTTTGCTGTATCCCATAGGTTTTGGCGTGTTGTTTTTCCATTTGTTTTAAGCAATTTCTTTTCTTTTCCTTTTGATTTCTTCTTTGACCATTGGTTGTTGAGCAGTGTGTTGTTTTTTTAATATATTTTTATTGATTTCAGAGAGGAAGGGAGAGGGAGAGGGACAGAGAGAGATAGAAACATCAATGATGAGAGAGAATCATTGATTGGCTGCCTCCTGTACACCCCCTAACGTGGATTGAGTCACAACCCCAGGCATGTGCCCTTACTGGGAATTGAATCATGATCTTCTGGTTCATAGGTTGACACTCATCCACTTAGCCACACCAGCCGAGCGAGCAGTGTGTTGTTAATTTCTACATATCTGTGAATTGTCCAGCTTTTCTCCTGTTATTGATTTCTACTGTCGTATCTTTGTGGTTAGAAAAGATAATTGATAGATGTTAATCTTCTAAATTTGCTAAACTTGTTTTGTGAACTAACATAGCACATGATTTATTCTGAACAATGTTCCATATGTGCTTGATAACATGTATTCTGCTACTGTTGGATTGAATGTTCTGAATATGTGTATTAAGTTCATTAGTCTAAAGCAGTGATGGGCAACCTTTTGAGCTTGGTGTGTCAAACTTTGCCAAAAAACTGAGCATATCTCGGGTAGTGTGTCACTTTGAGGAAAAAACATTATTTCGCAAATGTTTCATCCTCAGGAGCAGCAAATGTTTCATCCTCGGCATGCGGCCACCTCAGCGGCCGCGTGTCATCAGAAATGGCTACGCGTGTCAGTGCTGACACGCGTGTCATAGGTTCGCCATCACTGGTCTAAAGTATATTTCAAGTGCAGTGTTTATATTGATTTTCAATATTTACTTATTGATTTTCAATGTTTCCATATTGGTTTCTAATTGATGACCTATCCTTTGTTGAAGTCTTCTATTCTTATTGTATTATTGTCTATTTCTCTTCAGAATTTTCAGTATTTTCTTAATATATTGACCCCTATATCATTATATAATGACCTTCTTTGTCTATTGTTACAACTTTTGACTTAAAGTCTGTTTTGTGTTATAGAAGTATAGCTACCCCAGGTCTCTGGGTTTTCACTTACATAAAATATATTTTTTCATCCCTTCACTTTGAACCTATGAATGTTCTTAAAGCTGAAGTGACTCTGTTTTAGACATTATATAATTGGGCTTTATTTTTTTTTAATCTATCCAACTTTTTTGTGCCTTTTGATTGGAGAATGTAATCCATTTTTCAAATTAAAGATAGTATGTAAGGCCTAATTAATGTCATGTTCTTAATTGCATCCTGGCTGTTTTGTACTTCCGTTTTACCTTCTTATTCATTTGCTGTCTTATTTTGTAAATTGATGATTCATTGACTTTGCAATGGAGGTAGAAATAAGAGTATGGGGATAAAAATGTTGCTTTAACTGTTAAATATTGACAATCACAAGATATTATTATAGTTATTTATTTAAGTAAGTACTAGGTCTTAATTTCAGGTGCCCACATCCTTTTCCCCTTGCCTTACTGTATTATTATTATTTGTTCTCACTTTGGACTCCCCCAGAAGTCTCTAAGCTTCTTTAGGGTGGAGGCCCTGGTACTATGTATCTTTGTCTTTCAAGTACCAACTACATAGTAGAATGATTGAAGCAATGACTAAATCTTAAATATACTTGTAGGCTTACAAATCTAAAGTTTACGTTTTTAAAGAGATTTAAAGCTAAAGCTCTTCAGATGCTCTCATTTTTCCATACAGTTGTTTTATGCTTCAAATTAAATATTTGAGAAATGTCATAATTTTCTCTAGTTAAAATTAGAAATTATTATTTCCTATTGTAGTAAACATGACTAAAATATCACACACACACACACACACACAAACACACACACACACACACACACACAGTTACAAAGCCTCTGACTTTGCCTCTTCATTGGCTGGTAGGGCATTTAGAATGTAGTGATGAAGCAAGTAAATATTTGAGTTCATTTGAAACTCAGAGAAAAATGTCAATAGTAATAATGATGTTTACAGATGAAGCACTGGACAGTAGTATTTAGAAATAAAACAAAAAATAGTCTGCACCTATAGTCATCATTAACAGAAGAGATTGGGAAAATGTGAAGATGAAGGGCACAAAATTGACCAGATTTCCTCTCTTAGGACAAGATATTTAAGGCAATATGAGTTTGTACTTGGTGTTAATGCAAGTTATAGAAGCCATTGTTTTGGAACCCAAGCCTATGTGAGGCGGAGGTCTACAGCAGAAATTATTCAGCGCCAGAGCTAAAATGTGACCAGTCTCACAAACACTCTTTGGCCCATGCTTTCATTTTATTATTCTTGCCCTCTTGTAGATATTCCCTTTTCTAGTTTCTATTTGTTTTTCAGTAGCAAAATGTTGAAAGTTAAATCTATAACTTTTTTCTTTATTCTGTAAAATACATTAAAACCATTTATTCTTTCACTCTCCTGAGAAGACCAACTTTTAAAGCCACAGATTCTTCCCAGTAAGAAGTAAAAGATTGTATAGAAAGCAGTAACAGAAAAAGAATCTCCTACCTACTATTAAAATAAAATAAAAACAGTATGTACTTTCTCTTTTTTAAATTTTTAGTTTCATTTTTTCTTTATTTTATTTTCCATCACCATTTATCTCCCCATACCATCCTCTACCTTCATCCATTTCCTTTTCTCTCACCCCCGAAATCACCACAGTTGTCTATGTCCATGAGTTCTTTCTATTTTTTATCTTTTTTTGCTCAATACCTCCCCTGCCAACACAACTGCCCACCAGAGCTGTCTGCCAGCTCTCTAATAGAAGGAGAATTGTAAGAGCTTTCTTTTCAAATACAAAAGGAGTTTTAGTAATCAAGTCATAATAAGGGATATTAGAAGCAGAACTTTAAAATGAAAATTGGATAAAAAGACAACAATTAAATGGTGTTTAGACAGAAGAGAATTAAGAAAACGTTGACATGGTAGAATTAGAACCATAAGAAGGTTATAGAACCACGCATGATTTTGACAGAGGAAAGTAAAAACCAAACCATGAAGTTTAAAAGATTTATCTCTCACAAGAATGATAAAGGTGCTCAACAAGAATTTCTTTTTCCTCTTAAAAAAAAAAGACTTTGTGATTATTGAAGTAATAAATAATCATTACTTTATTTCCTTATTAATATCCCCTTAGGCAAGTAATTGATTATGTGTTCTTCTCTAGAGTGTATAATTGTCAAGAGTATATAATATTCCACTTTCCTCGTATAGCCACACTAAAACTAAGACATCCTACAAAGTGTGATTACCTGTGATTTATCTTATGAGAAAGCTCTGAACCTCCTAAATACCCATTGGAAGGGCAGTGCTTTTCCAAGAGGATGTTTATGAGTAACTACAGGATCCATGAACAGCTGTTGAGCCTTTTTACAGCCAGGAAGCGCATAATCCTTAAAGAAGTTTTCCTTTCATTGACTTATACATGACTACCTGCCACATAAACACAGTGGTAAATCCTTTTAAACAAAAGTTTTAAATATGCTTTAAGGAAATATGAACAATTTAGATGGGAAATTCAAAGGAAAACTGAGTCCCTGAGTGAAGACACTTCTGTTTTTAGTTAGGAATGATTTAACTACTTTCTGACTGATATACACAGAAATTAACAAAATCTCTCCCTTTACAATGAAAATTGATGAGACTCCAAAATTGTGTTTCTCTACTTCATATAATCCAGATGACTGCCAAAGTTCCCATTGCTTGCTTTCTTCTGTGTTAATTTCTTTTTTGTGTATGTGTGTGTGTTAATTTCAAGGTCTGTCTGAATTTTTCAAATGATGTGCTTTAGGATTTATCCACCTTAAATATTTTAGTAATCTAATCTAATGCAATAAAACCCAATGTTGAATGGGTAAACAAGTTCACAGACCAAGTGTAATTCATATAGGTGGCAGCACATGTGAATATTCAATTAGTTTTACTAGCTGACTCTGATAGAAGAAAATGTATTAGCATTATTCCATTTCTAAAGCAGACTGATCATTCTAGATTCATTCCTATTATTTTTGTCAAAAGCAGTGAAAGTCATATGTTCTCTCAGGGACTTCTCTCAGGTGTGGAGACATTATCTTTGGAGTCATTTCCTGTCATTTTCTGTAATGAACTTGAACACATGTATAATTGTATAGCAGCCATAAAACAAACTGTAGATGTCTGGAACATGATAATGTAGGGTGATCTGATACTCAATTACTTAAAAAAAATCTAGAATATTTTCTGACACCCATATTATTTTACTTATTTTCCATCTATATAAAATAAATTGCCTTCACGAAGTCTTCATTTATTGTTCCCTATAAATACCTACCCATTAATTTGCAAGACAACTCTTCAAAATTTGTGTTCCCAACAAATAAAGGCTTTATTATAGCACTCTGAGTGAAAGAAATTTTTTATTTAGGTATATTTGGAATAAGCCCAAGTCAAAGTCCACTGTTTAGTACCTGTGTGATGTCTCTGAGCCTTGGGTTCATCATCAGTGCAAAGAGAATATTAATAATAAATATTTCTTAATATTAAATGAGATAGTATATGAGAACATATAATACAACTAGAGGCCTGGTGCATGAAATTCATGCACAGGGGGGAGCGTCCCTCAGTCCAGCCTGCACCCTCTCCAAACTGGAACCCCTCAAGCGATGTCCGACTGCCCATTTAGGCCCGATCCCACTGGGCCTAAACAGGCAGTCAGACATCCCTCTCACAATTCAGGACTGCTGGCTCCCAACCGCTTGCCTGCCTACCTGCCTGATCACTCCTAACTGCTTCTGCCTGCCTGCCTGATCACCCCCTAACCACACCCCTGCCAGCCTGATCGATGCCTAACTGCTTCCCTGCTGGCCCGATAGCCCCTAACTGCCCTCCCCTGCTGGCCCAGTCACCCCTAACTGCCCTCCCCTGTAGGCCTGGTTGCCCCCAACTGCCCTCCCCTGCAGGCCTGGTTCTCCACAACTGCCCCCCCTGGAAGGCCTGGTCACCCCTAACTGCCCTCCCCTGCCGACCTGGTCACCCCTAACTGTCCTCCCCTGCAGGCCTGGTCTCCCCCAACCCCCCTCCCCTGCAGGCCTGGTCCCCCCAACTGCCATCCCTTGCAGGCCTGGTCCCTCCCAACTGCCTTCCCCTGTTGGCCTGATCACCCACAACTGCCCTCCACTGCCTGCCATCTTGTGGTGGCCATCTTGTGTCCACATGGGGGCAACCATCTTTGACCACATGGGGGCAGCCATCTTGTGTGTTGGAGTGATGGTCAATTTGCATAATACTCTTTTATTAGATAGGATGGCTGGGAGGTATGTAGTTAAAGATAGATATAGGTATATTCCATCATTTAACTATTATAAGTCTTAATTTTATCACCTTGATTTGAGAATACTTAAGCAGAAAGAAGTAAATGAAACTTCAGGAGAGAAATTCTATGTCTTATGGATTGTAGGGTCTAAGTACAAGTACTTGAAACATCAACTGTGAGCTGCCCACAAGGAAAAATAATCTGAGTGTCACATCAGGCCCAAATAGAGATGTGTCCTTTATTTAAAAAGAAGTGCTTAGAATGAAGGCTATTTGGATCTTGGACTTCCATCTTCTCTATTCTTTTTCCCCCTAAACATCGTAAAAGAATATTCTGATTCTGTGCCACTTTTTGAAAATCTCATTTCATTTCTCAGCCCATTAAAATGTAATTTGAGGATGAAAATTAATAACTGAGTGACCAAATCCAGTCATACCACCTACATGCTTATCCTTTCAACAGCATTTGGTGCTATTAGCCATCTGCATCTTCTTGAAATGCTCTTCTTCCTTTGCCTCCCTAACACTCCCTGCCTTACCTCCTAATCTTATGACAGCTCTACCCTTAATTCCATTTCATATCTCTAAGTTTGGGGCTACTACAGCCTTATCTCTTAGGGCTATGGGGAGGGGTAAGCAAGCTGACCTGTGGCTCTTGGTTTTCTGAGCTGGCAGGGAGAATGGAGCTGGAGGAGGGATTCACATTGTACCACCACCCCTCAGTATGTCTGGAGCTCCAGGCTCAGAGCCTTGCTGGTTCAGTGTTGCTTTCTAGTCAACCCCTTGGTTCTCATCCTGTCTTGTTTGAGCTTCATGCTTTAATGTAATCCCTTCTGCTTTTCATCTTCCTGAAATTTCTCACAGTTTCCAGTCCACCAAGGCTTCCTTTTCTTATTTTAAAGCATCATTGTGTTTTTTTAAAATCACTTTTCTTATACATTCTAGGGTTTGGAACAGGAGAGGAGATAATAGTCTATTCCATCATCAATGTATGTTAGTTTCTCCCATGAAACTTTTGGCTCCTTTCTTCCAACTTCGCATGTCTCTCATTAGGTATGTGTTCAGTATATGTCTGTCAAATAATTTTTTTGTGTGTTTTAAAAATAAAATGAATAAAGTATTAGATTTTTTTTTAGACTGCAGTAAGGACAGCCCTAATAGTAGCAGTAGCAGCAGCAATAGGAGTAGCAAAAAATTAAAGACAGGGATACATTTGAAGCATGTATTTCAGAGGCAAATTTGAAGAGTTGGTAATAGTTGTTATGTAGAGGATTAAAGAAAGGCCTGGCACAATATTATATTTTTTATTAAACATAAATTCCTGCAAATTAAAGAAATTTTTGCCAATATTAACTAAATTACTTAAGTGTTTTATTGCTTTACAAGTTTCATATATACCCTACATCCAAAACTCATCTCAGTCCTTAGTTTTACAACTTTATATACAATTGTATTCTTTGATTTAAAATTGCACCCTAATAGCTGTTAGTGGGAATGTATATTGGTACAAACTCCAATCTGAAAAACAGTGAAAAACAGTATGGAGATTCCTCAAAAAGTTAAAAATACAACTATCATATGATCCAGCTGTCCTACTTATGGATATATATCCAAAGGAAATGAAATCAGTATCACAAAGTGATATCTGTACCTCCATGTTCATTGCAGCATTATTCACAATAACCAAGACATAGAAACAACCTAGTGTCCATCCTATGTAATAAAGAGGGAATATGCAAATTGACCATCATGCCATCACAAATATGGCGGCACCCATAGCCACAAGATGGCAGCACCCAGTCCCCTCAGCCCTGCCTGAGTGCCCCAGTCCCGGGGGGCTGCACTGCTTGCCTGCCGCCGGAGTCCCCCATCCTTTCATAGAAAATGGGTTGCCTCAAAAGTTGGTTAAGCTTTTTAGGACAAAAAGTATTCAAAATCTTTGAAAAGGGAATTCCAATATTTATAAAAGTTTGGACTAGACAATTCAAGGTTATTTCCACTACAACCTTCTATGATTTTGTGATATTAACATTCTGAATTCACATAGTACCAGCTGTATTGTATGTAAGCAGATATTATTTAAAGGAATGGTCATTATTATTAAAACAACTCATAAAACCACATTGTTTGTATGTCAAGGACATTCTGTGTGATTTTCCTAATGGCTGGAGTTAATGCCCCTAAACCGGCAGTCAGACATCCCCCGAGGGGTCCCAGATTGGAGAGGGTGCAGGTTGGGCTGAGGGACACCCCCCTCCGTGCACGAATTTTGTGCACTGGGCCTCTAGTCTATAATAATAAAAGTGTAATATGCAAGTCAACTGAACAACTGAACAGCAGATTGACCTTCCAGACGACCACGCTATGACACGCACTGGCGCCAGGCCAGCCAAAGCAAGTGTGATGCGATTGGTCAGGGGGGCCCCGCCATCACCCCACAATCGCCCTGAAGAGGGAGGCCCAGGCCACCCTCTGCACGTCAATCAATTGCGGAGCCCCAGACGATTGGGCGGGGCCTCCCTCTGCTGAGCAATCGATCACGGAGCCCCCAGCCTGCAATTGCCCCACAGAGGGAGGCCCAGGTCAGCCACGCGATCATATCCCATACCTGTTGCCTGCACAGGGAGGCAACCAGTGGTGAGGAAGGGGGAGCAGCACTGCACAGATGGCAAGCAGTGGCAGCGGGGGGAGGAGGGGGCAGCTGCTGGCAGCTGGAGGAAGGAAAGCCCTGATAGTCCCTGATCACTGGCCAGCCTAGGGACCCTACCTAAGGGGTCCCAGATTGTGAGAGGGTGCAGGCCGGGCTGAGTGACACCTACCCCCACCCCATGCACAAATTTTGTGCACCGGGCCTCTAGTTGACAGATAAATGGATAAAGAAAATGTGGTCCATACTGGTACATACAATAGAAAAGATGGAAATCCTGCCATTTACAGCAATGTGGATGGACTGAGGTCATTATGCTAAGTGAATAAGCTAGACAGAGAAAGACAAGTACTATATGTACTCACTTATATGTGGAATCTTAAAAAAAATAAATCAAAGAAATAGTAGAATGGTATTTGCCAGGGACTGTGGATTGGGGCAAATGGGGAGATATTGGTTAAAAGGTACAACTTCCAGCTATAAGATAAATAAGTTATGGGAATCTATTGATGATGATAATTAACAGTACTATATTATATCCTTGAAAGTTTTCAGAGAATATCTTAATTGGTTTCCCCACAAAAACACAATTATGTGAGGGAATGGAGGTGTTAAGTAAGCTCATGGTGGTAATCATTTCACAATATATACATATGTTAAATCATCACATTTTATACCTTAAAATTTCCTGTATATCAATAATACCTCAAAAAAACTGAAACAAAATAAGAAAAGAAAATTGCACTCTAAGTTCTCAATCCTTCTGTAGGCGAACACAGATCATAGTATTCCACAATAAATGATTACACATGTAGGCTTTTTACATTTTTTCATATTACATTAAATTTTCTTTTAGACCCAAAGATTTTGAAATGACTTCCACTTCTACTATGATGCATATTTTCCTGTTAGCTCTCTGATAGCCATGGGCATTCAGATAAAGTCAGGAAAAAATAGTTTTGAGCAATATGATATTTCAGATTCTATCTTCTATCAAGCAGCTCAGAGTCTAGATGTGGAAGCAGGAAGACATACATAATTACATTACTGTGAGACACACAGAATAATAAAATACATAAATAGGACAGAGAAACAAACCACTGACTAATTCTTTGGGGAATGGTCAGAGAGGACATGTCACCTCAGAAGAATTTCGAGCAAGCAGATATCTAAAGCAAGAGCTAGGGCAGACTTGTGAAGCAGCAACAAGCACAGCGAACGGCAGATACTTCAGACTACCTGGGCGGTATGTTTTGAGAAGTGAAGAAAGATACAGGATGAGGCTGAACAAGTATGGAGGGGCCAGATAAGGAAATGCCTTTTATGTGATAATAGAAACTTGAGCTTTATACTACAGGCAACAGAAACACACCCTGTTAAAAGAGGCGTGATGGAGTCAGGTTGGTATCCCAGATCAACCCATTTTTGTAAGAGTGTGGACAAATTTGGAGGAACAAAACCCAAAGAAGAGAGACAAATTAGAGGCCAAATTTTTATAGTCCGGGTGTGAACTGGAAAGGACTTGGATCAAGGAGGTGGGAATGGTATAGATTCAAATAAATTTTTGTAAATGGCTTTCTTTTTTTAACAAGCAAAGATTATTCAGGTAGACTGTCACCTTTCCCCTGCATGACAAGTGGTTATGAGCCCTGTGTTCTTTATAGTCAACCACTAACCAACGTCATTCCGGCAAGCTTGACACTCACTCGATTTGTCCTCTTTGATAAATGTTCCAGGGAGCGAAGACAGTCACCTGTCAGAATTGATAAGTGAGACGGCAGCAGGGAACGCAGGCGTGTTTGTCACGGCACAGCTGCCCGCGCTGGCAGCCCGTTTACCTCTAGACTGGTCTGTCTCGCTCCGAGACTTTTCTATTTTCGCCCAAATAGCCCCCAAAACACATCGAGGCTATGCCTACCTATGTGAGACGTTCATTCCAGAATAGTCTGCGCGTGCAGGAGGAGGATAAGGAGGCTACTTTCATTAGGCTGTTTTCACAACTGAAGGGTTTCAGGAGCTTTAACAGAGAAAGCATGAGCTGGACCAATTCTCTCTAAGGCATTTAGCAAAATGGGTAGTAAATTCTGTGAAATAGAAAAACCTGAGGGATTACTGTGAGGCGTACTTCTAAAATCCTAAAATGTTCATTACCTCATGCATGGAAGGTATCTGAGGAATTAGGAGCCTCTTTTTGATGAAACGGTCTTAGTTCTGAACAATAGGGTGGCTGGTATTTTTAAATTAAATACACAGGAAGGCACTTAAACTTCGTCTGTGTTTGTGAAGGGAAGACATGAAGGTCTCAGAGGACCACCCAGCGCTGAAGAGAAGTCCACAGTATAGTTCTGTACGAGAAATGTTTTCTTTCTTTCCTCTTTGCACATGGGATTGTGGGTATCGATGTACCTGAGTACATTGCTCACAAAATCTGGGAAAGAAAGAGCTGAAATCTAGGAGCAGCTGCAGGACTGTGGTCTGCCCACAGGGCGGTCATTAACAAAACTTCCATTCACGGTGGAAAGTTGAAGATTCTTCAGATGAACATTTTCTTTACATGAGATGCGTGCAGTAGTTAGGGAAACTCCTGATGGCAGGCAGCCGGCTGCTTCTCGTTGCTAGCCCATCCTGCCTCACACTGTTTACTTAGGAAACCATATTTTGAAGGTTAAACGGATTCCTCCCCCTAGAAAGCAAATAGAATGAATCTTTGAGACGACAGTGTCCTTTCCCTTCCAGCCCAAGGTAGTAAACCGCAAGGTTTTCTCGGTCACACATAAGTTTTCAACGATTGTTGTAACCCTGGAATGTTCTAACGGCCCTGCCTTTCCTCTGCTGCCGACGTGTGCCCGATTGACAGTTAAAGCCGGTTTTTCACTGAGATTTTTAAAGTCCTTCTCATGACACGGCCTTCACTTTCTCCTGCTGAGATCATTCCAAGACCTAATAGACTCCATCATTAGAAACCATTTTATAGAATTCAAATGGACTTTTCCTATGTTGCACTTTATCTCATTTTTTCCTCTCCATTGCCCATTATAGAAGTAATTTGCAGAATTTCTGCATTTTAGTCGGGAGCGCTCAGAGGGAGTGACTACCTGGGGTGCTGGGTAGCAGTGGCATGGCAAGCAGGAAGGACAGAGTCTTGTAGGGCCAGTGTATGTTCCAGAGGGTGCGTTAGCCTGGGTGTGTTTCCGGATTTTCGTGTGTGCAGAAATTACTATGTCTCTGTATTATACATTTCTTGCCCCTTTATAAATTCATGGACACACCTGCTCTCACAGGCCCTTTCCCTCACACACATGCTTGCCCTAGATTAAATATTGAGTTAAATTTGGATACACCTAATGGTATTAGAAGACTTTTAGAACAGCACTTTAGTGACACAATAAGTCGTGTGCCTTCTCTTGTTTCTCAAAGTGGTATCCCTAATACCTAGTGTCAAACACAAAGTTGTTTTATAGGAGTTCTGTTGGAGTTTTGCATTTACTCAGGCAATATTTATTTTTATATCATGTAATGCAGTATTAAGGTAAAAGAAATAATCTCTTCCCTCAGTATTAATGTCTGTTATTCAGTTTAAATGCACAGATAATAGTTACCCAGTTTCCTTAGAAGATGCCTATTTTTAGATTTTTTTAAAAAAGCAGACATTAAAATATAGTATTTTTCTGGCTTTACACTCTCCTATAGTATTTAGGGTTCCTCATGTCACCCCTCAAAATCCTTCCAGAGTTTCTGGCAATCCTTAGGATATTAAGAAAATTAACCAAGCAGTAATATTCCAGATGGATTCAGGAGGGTTAGAAAAGGTTGAGAAGAGAAATGAGGACCAAACTACTAAAACAACAGAAGGAATAGAAAGAATAATTTTGTAAGCAATGACCAATTATTGGAAAAAAGCCAGAGCTGGAGACTATAAGATAATCCTGAAGACTTAAAGTAGCTTGATTAGCACAATGGTGACATCATTAGTCAGGTTGGGAAGATGATTAGATTTGTGGAGAGTCCTTAAATCCGACCTGTTCATCATGTAGAGATTTGGCCCCAGTACAAGCACAAAGAACTTTAGGCACTGGCACTCCATAGCTGGAATGCTTGGCTGTACTTTGGGCTTAAGAACAACTGAGGTTTAGCATGTATATCTCCTTTACATTAAGACAAAATAATATTTTCAAGCTATGCATCATTTTGAAATTGCAGACTCTCAGGCATTGAGAATTCTCAGGCATTGCCTGCACATTCTTTTTTTGTTTGTTTGTGTGTTTGTTAATCCTCACCTGAGGATATTTTTTCCATTGATTTTTTTAGAAAGTGGAAGGGATGGGGAAAGACAGAGAGAGAGAGAAACATGGATGTGAGGAACACACATCAATTGGTTGCCTTCTGCACATGCCCCTACTGGACCTGGGTCGCCTGCAGCTGAGATATGTGCCCTTTGACCAGAATCAAACCTGGGAACCTTCAATCTACAGTCTGATGCTCTATCCATTGAGCCAAACCAGCCAGGGTTGCATGTTGTTCTTTATTTATTAGATAAGGCCTCAAAACAACTACTCATTTTCCAAAGACCCTATTCTATTAAGTAGTTTTCTCTGTTGCTCATGGATTAGGCAAGACATGCCTGTACAGCCACTTGAGCTTCTTACTCACACATAGTGGTTTTTTGACGTTTGTGTTTAGTTTCTTCTCACTCCACTGAATTGATCAAATTACATTATTTCCTTGCTTTCTAGTCAATGTTTTCTAGTAAAAAAAAAAAAAAACAGTGATTGGGTAGAAGGGAAGGAATAGAGATCTGCAGCTTCATAACATACATATAATTTATTATTAATTTTTTCAATAATTAATATTTGCATTTTTAAATAATGCTTATTTTCTGATTCTAAGTAAGTAAATGCTCACAGAAGATGTGTTTGGAAATAAAAGGATATATTTAAAAAGAAAGGAATCATCATTATAATAACAGCAACTGAAGTGAACTACTCATATTTTCTTCCAGGAATTTTTCTTTGATTAGAAGACTGAAAAAAGGGGGATGGGAGGAGGAAAGATTATATGTTATATAAGCTTGTGTGCTGCTTTATTATGTAGTTTTATCATGATCATTTTTATACTGTAAAAGTTCTTCAGAGTCATAAAACCCACCATTTAGATATTCCCTTATTTATTCAAGAACTCTGATAGTTTGGACATAGAGGGCATTTATGATACTTTGCTATTATAAATTATGTGGTAGTGAACAGATGCTGATGTAGGTCAGGTTAATTTTGATGATTCATGTTCTTATGTAGTTACCAAACTAGACTGCAGAATACATAAAGCAATGATTGAAATTAATTTTCAAGTGGCCAAAACGATCAGACTAATCTCGTTAGTAGCAAGTAGAGAAACATGCATACTCCACAAAAGCCCAAGGAAACAGCAATACATTAAATAATTGAGTAAATAGTTGAGTGAAATAATTTTAATAAATAAATATGTTAAATAAATAAAAATTTTAAAATTAACCTGATTATTTATTCTATTTAATTATCTATCTTATGTCATAAAATGCTACTCACATTCCTTTAAGATGATACAAGTTGGCATCCTAATTATACAAACGTACAATTACATACCTATGCACCAGTCACTGTGGAAATTAAACCATCTAGAATAAATCAATACATATGTGAGAGTATATATATATACTCTTATGAAAATGTACAAGCTCACATGATAGGATAATATTTGTGATAAATATTACAATCTATTGTTAATTATGATGCTACTAGAGGCCCAGTGCATGCGTGCACAGCTGGGGTCCTTCTGGGTGGCCTGTAGGGATCAGATTGAAACCCGCAGTCCAACACCGCCTGCAGCTCCTGCCTGCTGCTCCTGCTCATCCCGGCCCCACTGTGTCTGCCATGGGCTCGCGCCCAATCAGTTCCCCATCTTGAGAGGCTCGTGCTGCCATAGCAGCGCTCACCAGCCATGAGGCCTGTGTCTGATGCTCTCCCAAGGGGAGTAGCCTGTGGGATCGGGCTGAAACCGGCTCTCCGACATCTCCCAAGGGGTCTTGGATTGCGAGGGGGCACAGGCCAGGCTGAGGACCCCACCGGTGCACAATCGGGCCAGGGAGGGATCAAGGAAGGGCTCCAGAGTGTGTCTGGCCCATCTCACTCAGTCCAGATCAGCCGGACCCCAGCAGCAAGCTAACCTACTGGTCAGAGCATCTGCTCCCTGGTGGTCAGTGCATGTCATAGCGAGCTGTTGAGCAGCCTTAGCATATCATTAGCATATTATGCTTTGATTGGTTGTTCGGTTGTTCTGCCTTTTGATCTATTTGCATATTACCCTTTTATTATATAGGATGGGTACAGATAAGGAGCTCTAACTAAATTTAGAAAATATGCAGACATGCAATTATGCCTTTAAGTAATGTTATATACATTTTGAGGAAGCTGCTGTAGAATTTAAGAATGTACAATACCTCCCCCAAATGAACTTTCTCCTTTCTAACACTGGGCATGTTTAAAATGCATATATTGCTTCTTGAGTAACAAAAACAAAAAACACCTCATCAAATATTTTGAGAATTTTGAAGAAAAGGTAAAAATGTTAAGTAAAACACAAAGCTTTTAGTTCCACATTTTATAACCTTTTGTTATATTTTGTTAATAGATTTATTTTAGTGTTTAGTTTCCTTGGTTAGATCAGAAATATCTATGAGGGAATGTGAACCTATTTAATTATATGAAAATGCTACTTTACCAAACAAGAAAAATAATAGGCAAAAATAATGTGGGACAATTTTTATGACATTTATGGGATCTTGACTGGCTTAAAAGTCTTGTACTTTTCCTGTTATGATGACCACGGAAAAAGCTCCCCACCCCCCCACTATGAAAGAGCTTAGAGAAAACTTGGAATAATAGCCCAGCACTTCATTAGAAAAGCCTGTATTTCCTGCTCCAGTAACCAGCTGATGGAAATAAAGTTCATCTTGTCAACAGGTTTATTTATTTCCCCTTCTTCTGCTGCTTTGTTAATCTTCCCTCTATGTTTCCCTAATAACACATGCTAGAAAAGTTCCTGAATGGTTTTTAAATAAAGAGAAGTTCTGAGGGGGATTGACCAATTTCTGTTGTGTTAACATAAACTGAGGCGTCTCCTAGTCTGGAATTCAATGTCTAATATCTGAAATAGATAAATATAGACCCTCCTTTCTCATTCATCAGATCAGGAGATATTCAGGTCTACTAATTGGTTGTAATGCATGCTATTAGAATTTTATTGCCAGTACAATAAGGATGTAGTGCATTTCATGTATCATAATAGACTGGCATTAAAAAGGAAGTAGGAGAGCCAGCTCCAAAAAGAAGAGACAGAAAAATCTGAAATCTGTGCTATCAAATGAACTCTTTGGACACTGGGGGCTCATGGCCTGTGGCAAAATGTAGAACCTACCAAATATGGAAAAATGCATAAATTCAGAATCAGCTAGTTACCTACAATTAATCGCTATGTATTTACAAAGAGATTTGTGATTTTACACTGTGATACTAATCTTTGGATGTGGAATAGCAGCATCTTTTAAATAATTAATCTTGTGGATCAAGATTCTTACTGACCATCAGATGCTGGAACAGAGTACCATATTTTTAGATGATCATAGTAAGGCAAACAATATTATGGATTTTCATAACAAGAAAATAATTTAATTCATTATTTGATTATATTTTCAACCAATGTCTTAAATATTGGGTACAAAATATAATAACATGAAACACTTCTTTCTTTGATCCACTTTCAGAACACAGATTTATTCTATGTAATGTTTTGTAATGTCAGGTCTGTGTTACTTTTACAATTAATCTGACCCACTGTAAAGAAAATAGTATATTTACACTATTGTTCACACACAAAAAAAGTCTATTGCATGTTAACATAGTGACCCGACATGAAGCATAATAAATGGAATGTTATTTAATAAATTTATATTAATATATCCATTCAATTTCAAAAAGTAGTTTTTGTTAACATGCCCCGAATTCTTTCCTTTCATTAAATTTTAGCCCAAATTCACAGTAAATATTCCTCCTAAACTCTATGCCCTTTGGAGCAGTCTTAATCCTATTAAATTATGTATACTCCTTCTTAGGTTTATATTAGACTGCAATCCTTGTCTCTTCATTCTGCCCTTTTGGCTTCTTTGTCCCTACTCATATGTCCTACAGCTCTAGGGGCAAGCAGTGTCTCAACTCCTTTGCCAAATATTTAACAGGGCTTCCAGTATTCCAAAATGATGGCTGCCAATTACATTGTTACCCATTAAATAAATAATGATAACCCTTACCAGCATAGCTTCACACCCAATGTTGATATTTATAACCTAGTTCAGTCCGAGTTTACTAAATTCCCTTGAAGATACTCTTGAGGATAATTTATTAAATTGATTTGAGAGAAAGAGAGAAAGGGAAAGAGAAACATCAATTTGTTGTCTCACTTATTTATGCATTCATTGGTTGATTTTCCTATCTGTCCTGACCAGAGATCAAACCCCCAACCTTGGCATATCAAGACAATGCTCTAACCAACTGATCTACCCGGCCAGGTTAGAGGATCATTTTGTTTCAATTTTGTTTCAAATGTTTCAATTTTGCTGCTATTCTTCTGTAATGCTCATTTTTCCACCCAGAGTACTTAAAGATTATCTATATAGATCCTTATATTTAGGAAAAATAGATATTTTGCCTTTCTCAAGTAAACGCCTGCCTCTTCAAAATGATGGACTCTTGTTGTTGTTGTTTACTTTAAAACAACATCCCAAAATAACACGGTATCTTCTTTAATGAAAACATAGCCAGCTCAAAAGCATGACAATGAATGTCACCAAGAAGCGCAGTCATTGAATCAGGGACTTCCAAGGCACAAAGGCGCACTCTGTCCTTTTGACTGTTTACTTTGTGGAGAGCACATAGCTAATCTCAAAGTAATGCTGTTAACACTTTCTTTTGAAAAAGCTATTTTCAGTAATTCAAAGAAAAGACAATTTACAGATGCCAGGAGTGGAGATACAATAGCCAGCAGGACCAGGTGAAAAGCAGCACCATCAAAATGGCAATAGATGTTTGAGCCTCTCAGAGAATGGACTGTACGCCCATGTAAAAGTTCAGTGTCTATTTCTTCTTTTTAAGTTCACTGTGGACATGAAGGGTGGAAAGAATACCAAGAAACTTTTCAATTCAAGCCCTTCTCTCCTAGAGTCCTGTATTAATCACCCGGTCTCAGTTTACATTACAGCAAACATTAGCTTCTCAACCTTGTTCTTGTCTCCAAGCATCTTACCTACATAACATGCTTCTATCAGGTTATCTCATTTCAAGCAGTGATTTTTGCTACCCCAACACACTCTTCTGGAAGTCCTCCAATGCTCCATCCCAGGTGAGAATTAAAGAATAATATAAGAACCAGTAAGATCATTGTGCTAATGCTGAAGCCATCTTTCCAAACTACAAATCAGACTGTATTTTCTTTACAATGACTCCTCTTCTACTTTTGCAAAAAGTCCAAGTTACTTAATATGTTGTGGTCATCCTTCCAGGGTATGGCCCTTGGTTATCTCCCCAGTTTTATTTTTCACCACGCCCTCTCATCTACCCAAATCTTACACCCTCAGCTTCATACTCATTACCTGCTAACGCTCCTCTATCGTAACATGCTGTTTCGCATCTCTGTCCTCTTTCATGGAGAAGTTCTCTGCTTGGAAATTTGGTTTTGATGAACACCAAGGTCAATTTTATGATCTCTTCCAAGGCACTTTTATTAGGTTGTTCCAACAACCCCAACCTAGAGCTGATCACCATCTCTATTGGATTTCCTCCTAGCCCACCCCATGTGAGTTTATTAATGTTTTGGGGTGGGAGGAGGGTTAATAGCAATGAAAATGATCTAACAAGATAAACTGATGACATAAGAGAAAGGGAAGAAATAATTCCATGAGAAAAACTCTTGAAAAATAAAAAAGGAATAATAAAGCATGAGGGGAGGCATTGCCTTTTGATAGAATTGGGTGTTTATCTTTTATTATAATAGAGGGATAGACAGCGAGGTGGTTACAGATGAATTTATATTACTACTTTGAGTGGAGGGAAGATGCAGTCGGTTCAATTTCATCTTTTTTTTTTTTTCCCATGGAGCATGGAACAGGATGATTACCTAAGAGTAAAGAGAGAGAAGGCACTGTAGCAGAGAAAAGGGGTGTGAAATATCAGTCTGGGAGAATAGAAAATTGAGGTGGTAATTATCTACCAGTGTCCAATGAACTATGAGGTGAGGTCATCACTGAGAGTGGGCAGGGTCTGTTGGAAATTTGAGAAAAGTGGTACAACTAGACAAGTAACGAGTTTACAGTGGTAACACATTTACAGTGTGATAGCATGGTTGTGTGTTTTTCTCCAGGACTACACAGCTGCTCAGGTAGGAATAGAGGAAGTGAATAGTTGTACTTAACTATGATTGACTGGCCCTTTACTCAGTGATACTGTAGATGCAGAGAATAAGGGAGTTATGGATATTTATAACAGACTAGAGGCCCGGTGCACGAAATTCATGCATGGGGGGGCCCTCAGCCCAGCCTGCACCCTCTCCAATCTGAGACCCCTCAGGGGATGTCCGACTGCTGGTTTAGGCCCAATCCTGGGGAGTTGGACATCCCCAGTTGGACATCCCTCTCACAATCCAGGACCACTGGCTCATAACTGCTTGCCTTCCTGCCTGCCTGATCGCCCCTAACTGCCCCCACCCCCTGCCAGCCTGATCAACCCTAACCACCCCTGCCTGCCAGCCTGATCGCCTCCAACTGCCCCCCATCCCTGCCCGGTCGCCCCCAACTGCCCCCCTGCTGGCCTGGTCACCCCACACAGCCTGCTGTTCAGTTCAGTCATTTGGTCGTCCCTCACTAACCCCCTGCCAGCCTTGTCGCCCCATGCAGCCTGTTGTTCAGTTGTTACTGTGAGGGCATACTGACCAATTTGCATATTACCCTTTTATTAGTATAGATTATTATGACTAAGGATTCCATGCTGGGCAAGGAGAGAGGAGAAGGCCTAATGGAATTGTTGAGAGTGAAAATTACAAGGGTCATTAGGTTCCAGGTCTAGTGGAAGAGCAAAGAGTGCGAATGCAAGAGTACCTGAGCTGATCAGAGAGTGGACTATTTAAAGTGGATGTTTTAAAAGTGAAGCTATTGTGGAAATGACATTTTAGAAATAGTCTATTCTACACATTGCTTATGGCATGTTGAACTATTTTGATGGAGCTAATGTATAAGTCACAAAATCTGGCCACAAATGACTGGATATTTAGCAATGCCTTTAGTAAGGTAACAAATGATCATTTTAATGTTTGTTCAAAACTTAGCAGTCAGTGCCGTGACTAGTGTGGCTCAGTTGGTTAGGCATTGTCCTGTACAGTGAAAGATCGTCAGTTCTATTCCAAGTCAAGGCACATGCCCGGGTTGCAGGCTCAATCCCCAATGGGGGACATGCAGGAGGCAGTCGATCAATGTTCCCTGTCACATCGATGTTTCTCTCTCTCCCTCTCCCTTTCTCTCTCTCTAAAAATCCATGAAAATAATTCTTAAAAAACAAACAAACAAAAACTCAGCAGCCAAATATGAAAATGCTGGATTTCTGGATTCCTATAAAGGTAAATCACATGATCCTAATATCTAAAATCAACTTCAGTTTTCTCAAAAGATACATAATCAAAATAGAAAAAAAGAACCTATCTGAAGACATAAACAAAAGTGTTTCCCTTGTTGCCTCCCATGCTTTTGTTCTGATTTAGAGCAGGACTGGGTGAAAGCCCATTCAAGGACAGTTGGCCTGATTCTCTAGTGGGCACTATAGAAGTAACAATACAAAGCTGCTGTACCATCTCTCACACTCATCAGATTCTCTGTTCCTGGCCCAGAACTCATGACATCGATTATTGATATTTCTTTTTTGGTAAAGTATAAAATTCATTCAAAATGAGTAATTCATGGCTTCCTAAGGCCGTGGTCGGCAAACTGTGGCTCGCGAGCCACATGCGGCTCTTTGGCCCCTTGAGTGTGGCTCTTCCACAAAATACCACAGCCTTGGCAAGTCTATTTTGAAGATGTGGCATTAGAAGAAGTTTAAGTTTAAAAAATTTGGCTCTCAAAAGAAATTTCAATCATTGTACTGTTGGTATTTGGCTCTGTTGACTAATGAGTTTGCCGACCACTGTCCTAAGGCAATGCAGAGCCCATAGTGAGAAGCAGACACCTAGGTCTAGAAAAAATGTGTCAAATTTATTTCCCAAAGAATCCAGAAAGTCTCTAAGAGTAGGTATTTGGGAATTAAGCACTGCCCACATTTCACCACAAAATCATTGAAAAAGAAATAGTTGAATTAGGAGTTGGGGTTAGGGATGTTAGTGTTCGCCACATTGTTTTGCTTTCACCGTAATGTCTTATGAAATGTGATTTAGTTACTAGTTGCAGCTACTTGTTGTGAACGTTTGGAGTTGGGGTGTATGGCCTGAGTGCTGTAATAGCAATTTGAGTACTCCAGGGCTTTTATTATTTATTTCTCACTAAGTATTATACCTGGTTTTCATTATCCAGGAGATGATGTTATTGAAGCAATATTTTCACAGAAGAGCAGCGATTTTCAACAGGTGTGCCAAAAAAATTTTTCAAACATGTAATATCTGACTATTTAGTCAGGAGCACTGCCCTCTTTTCCTTTCAACTGTCGAATTAAAAAATGACAGCAGGCAACATAACAATAGTCTCCCAGTGTGAATGAATCAAAATTATACCTGTTTTTTAAATTGCCAGATAGGGAAAAAATATGATATATCTTTTTGGTGTGCCATACAGTTTTAGTAATTAGTTTATGTGTGCCATGACATGAAAAAGGTTGAAAATTGCTGCTGTAGAGTATCTAGGCTTCTCTTACCTGTGGGGGTTAAAATTTTCATATTTGCCCTTTATTTTTTTAAGTAAATATTTTGTTGAAATATCTAAGCATGGATTTTTTCTAGTTACTAATCAACATACAAAATGTAAGCCCTAGCCAGTTTGGCTCAGTGGATAAGAGCATCGGCCTGTGGGCTGAAGGGTCCCAGGTTCATTTCCAGTCAAGGGTATTTGCCGGCTCGATCCCCAGTAGGGGGTGTGCCAGGAGGCAGCCAATTAATGATTCTCTCATATCATTGATGTTTCTATCTTTCTCTTTTCCTTTTGCTTCTTCTCTGAAATCAATAAAACTATATATTTTTTAAAAAAATACAAAATGGGCCCTAGCCAGTTTGGCTAAGTGAATAGAGTGTCCGCCTATGGACTGAAGGGTCCCGGGTTCAATTCCGGTCAAGGACACATGCCCTGGGATTGTGGGCTTGATCCCCAGTTGGGGGCATGCAGGAGGCAGCAGATCAATAGTTTTCTCTCATCATTGATGTTTCTATCTCTCTCTCCCTTCCTCTCTGAAATCAATAAACATATCTTTAAAAAATAAAAAATGTAAGACAATGATTAATACTAAACTTGTATAGTAGTCCATATGTTGTCTGATAAATAAAAAGCAGCAAAAGAAATGAAATAAAAAGAAAAGTATGGACACATAACCTCTCTCTCCCATGATTGTCAGTTAACATCAGTGACCATCGTGTCTAGCTCTGGCTCTTCTCCAGACTTGAGTAGTTCCGGCAGCCTCTGAATTTTCTCATTCAGGGGGAAAACCTCTGTGGCACAGACATCTGAGCTCTTTGGAGTTTAGAAACAATTTGCTTAAAAAGCCATGACAGGCAGCTGCAAGCCTCAGTTCTTCCTCCAACAGGAAAGTCCTATCTAGAAAGCCAAAGCAAGCATAGTGTTTTTTTCTTTTTAAGTTCCTACTTTCTCCCTAGATCCAATTATAAAAAAAATATATAAATTTCCCAGCACTGCAGTCTAACCGATTGATGTGAAATCCCCTTTCTTGTCATTCTAAGATTGGAAGGATGATTCACAACAAGCTTTTCTAACTTCAATCTCAGACTCCACCCTCAACCTCCACATAATCAGTTTCTCCCAGGATTAGATACCATGATTTGATTTTTTAAGGGACTTTGTACATATTCCCGAACATAGCATCTTAAAGCACACTGAAGCCAAAATGAATGTAGCTTCCCCAGACCTGTGAAGTGCCTCTTCCACCGCAGTCACGAATGACTTATGGATGGGGAGCATCGGCGCGGCTTTGATTTGTATACGCCCCTGAATCGTCTCCGTGCAGGAAATGTGCAGAAGGTAGCATTTCACTTTTATGTTTTCCATCAAACAGCTTCTCTGTGACAGGGGGAAAGGTAGGAGCGTTGTTAGGGAAAGCATCCTCTATTACCAGAGGTTGTTTCTTCAGAAATCAGAGTCTGGGTGCACTGTGAAGGGAATGCTAAATGCAACCCGTGCCCGAGCATTCCTTTCAGAGACGCAGGCTTGACGAAGCCACCCTGGCCTCCTGCACACAGCATGCTCTACAGGTAGCTGCGTGTGAGTTATTTTGTCGTAGAATTAAAGGAACTTTGATTCTAAAGCATATGCTTCTGGGTACTAATATGAAATGTGTGGTCTGAGGCATTCTCAACCAGAGAGAGAAATGCAGGTCCACGCTTGGGCCTGGTGTACAGTGGTGGTTTGTGGCATCCAGGGAATCTCACTTGAGTTTCCTTCAGAGCCTGAAATCGCGACACCAAAAAGTTCGTCGTTTGAATTAAAGCTTGGCATTTGCAGTCTTTATTAGTATGTATTGACCCCTGGATGGCCCACATTTTAAGTGATTTTAATGATGATCCCTTTAAGAATATGGATTTATCAATTATATTTATGACTCAGGAGCTAGCTTTGAGAGAATGGAAGATCATACCAAACCTCAGGTATTTTTAGCAGAAAGGTCATTACAGTGGCACACCTGAAATACCACTGGCTACCTAGACAGGCAGTCCTTAAGAACTTCAGGGAGATCAAAGGAAATCTGAGGGTGCTGAGTATTTATAAAAGGGAGATATTGAAAACAAAGGTACTGTAGGGAACATTGAGACCTGTTTCACCCATTCGCTTAGGTCCAATATGATGACAATACTGAAAAGTTATTTTGACCTCAGGATCTTAGTCTTTTTTCCCCGGTGATTCTTGGATAAATGCTTTTATTTGTGGTAAAGGGGGTAGATTCTGCCTTTTAATTTTTTAAAATATTTTTATTATTGATTTCAGAGAGGACGGGAGAGGGAGAAATAGATAGAAACATCAATCATGACAGAGAATCATTGATCGGCTGCCTCTTGCATGCCCCACACTGGGGATCGAGCCCACAACCCAGGCATGTGTCCTGACCTGGGAATCAAACCTTGACCTCCTGGTTCGTAGGTCGACGCTCAACCACTGAGCAACACCAGCTGGGCAGCCCTTTTTATTTTAATGCACTGGTTCCATTTTATTGCACAGTATTTTGATATGCATCTTCTAAACAGTTATCAAGCCAGGGTGCACCACGGAGCAAGTAGAGAGCACACTCAGGAAAGGAACGCTCCCTTGGGAAACATCTGCCCACTGGGAGGGACTTTGTCCTGTGCTGTGGGCAGGACATTAAAAGTCAATGGATTTGAGCTTTGACGAAGGCTCTTCATTTGCTTGAATTTAAAGGCCCCAATCCCGGTTCTTTATGGGTGTTTAGATTTCCTTGTAGGCCTCTTAGGAACCACAAGCTTCTTTACTCCTCAACTGTGCACTTCGCTGCTGTAATTGGAGCTCTTTTGTTGCGGTAATTCCCTCCTAATGTCCCAGTTTTAGTCAAGTAGTCTTTCCCTCTGGAGGCATTAATTATTGCCAGTTGTGAAAATATCCTTGCTTGGTATTACTTTTTCTTCTGGTGCCAAATCATATCACTTTTTCCCCCCAATTCTTCCTTTAGGTGAAAAGATTTTTCATCTATTTTCTTTACTGTTCAGCATACACCATGCCCTTTTTAATCATTATAATGTAATTTAGAGTATATTTGCCCACCAGTTAGAAAGTCAACATTCATTGTTTTATGTATTTCACCAATTTGAAGGGCATGTCTCAAGATAGGAGATTGCAATTTTATTTGATTTCATATTAGCTGTGAAATTATTGGTCACTGGAGCTTATGATAGTTTACCCTTGCTAAGGATTTACCTGTGGTTTATAGCATGTCATTAAAATAAATGATTATTATTCAAAGACAAAGCCTTCACTGAAATGCAAAATTGAAAGGGAGGATACTTCAAATGTAATGCAGAATATACTGGGAAGTATCCTCTTGTTTAAAATAAAGTGAATTTTTCTTTATTTAGTCCTGGTAATTATTTCAGATTATAGACAGTTAGATGGATTATTTATTAATATCAATCTTTGAAATATTTTCACACACACACACACACTCACACACACACACACACACAATCAGCCTTCAATTAAGAGGCAATACTGCCCTCGCGGGTGTGGCTCAGTTGGTTGGGTAGGGGGAGTGCAGGAAGCAGCCAATCGATGTTTTGCTCTCACATGGATGTTTCTCCTTCTCTCTCCCTCTTCCTTTTTCTCTCTCTAAAAATCAATAAAAAATATTTTTTAAAAAGAGGAAAGATGACTTAATTATTGTTTCACAGAAAGTTGCAAGCATTTAGGACAGATTTTGAAATAGAAGCAATCACCCTTCAACCAGTGTCCGCCCTCGGTGCATCCCCGCGGTAGACCATGGAGAAGGAGCAGTAAGCAAGACCGGCACGTTTGCAGCTCCCACAGAGCCCGAGTTCTAGAAACGTAATCCAGACATCAGTTTCCATTAAATGTACTTTGTTCTTTCTCATCTGGTGATTTGCTAAAGGGCCTTATATTCTCCATCCAACAGGAACAGGTGCTCCAGGATGAGAGTTCCAATTTGTGTTTTAGTCCTTGGAATTATGCAATTTATCCTAAAGTCATCTGCTGCTGAGAGTAGTACAAGTCTATTTCATGATATAAAACTGAAATACACTGAAATTTATTATTATTTTGCTGAACATAAATCAGGAAATAGATTCAATATATATTACCTAAAGACTGACTTTTTAAGCCTCTTAGCCATGTGTTTCAGTCAATGTGTTTCCTTGTTCATTTACTGCTGCATTTTGAATCATTGCCTCTGCCCACATGACTGTTGATGGGTCTCTCCCTTCAGTCTGGATGAACCCATTTCATCTCAAGGGCGAGAGCTTCTACCAAATAATAGAAACCTTGACCTGAGCCACACAAAATACTTGCTTATTATCTTATTGGATAGAACTCAAAAGAATTAATGTAGAATCTAATATAGTCTTTTTTTATTTGAACTGTATTTTATTAAAATATAAATAAAGAAACAGTGAATCTCAATATTTCAATGAACATTTTGCCACCTGCTTGGACATTCTCAAATATGTTATTGATTCCATCATATGGATGTATGCACATTTATTTATACTTCATTGTGTGATTTCTAAGGAGTTTTAAGCTTATGATTTCATGCAAAAATTGCACATTTCCAACTATACGATGACATTGGAAGCATTGGCTTGAATATGCAGAAATGAACGTTGAAGGTCTATTTTGATGATTTTGGTAACAACTTAATTTCAAAAGTTAGGCAATCATTATGAAAACATCCCAGGGAAACTCAGAGTATCCGTGAGTTCTCCGTTCTGCTGTGGGATTCCTCTCTGAGATAAATGTCACTGTGCATGCGTTTTTCTCAGGAGGTCGAGTTGTGTCGTGTTAGCAGTCAAGAGAAGCTGGGCCTGACAGTCTGTTACCGCACGGATGATGAAGAAGACACCGGCATTTATGTCAGTGAGGTAAGAAAGGCCACGCAGCGAGGTCGGAGGAGGGAGACGGTGAGGAATGGAGTAAAGTGGCTCACCATGAGAAAATCCTTGGGAGGCTTGAATGTGAGGAATTGGCCATGTTCCAACACTTGTCACTTTCAATTAGGAAAGTAAATGATGTTGCCCAAGTAATGTAATTATTATCAGCTTGTTTAATGTGGATCTTTCACCACAGAATCCCAGTAAGGGAAAAAAGCAAAAATAGTAACATTGTCCAAATTTGAATAAATGCCCATAAGTATGCAGGAAGTCAAGCAAAGTTTTTGATCAGCAAACATTTGTCCTTCCATTCCACTGTGTCTTCTATCAGTGCTGCTAACAATAGCATTGACTAATTGTTCTAAATCTAATATTCACAACAATCACATATTTTACTCTGCTGACAGCATTAATAAATTTGAATATTCAAGGCATGCATCTATTAGTTTGTTTTATGCAACCCCATAATTACTATTTAAAAAATGAGGTACTTGAATGTGAAACACCCTTCATGTTAATTACTTTGAAAAATTGTGAAGCAAAATTTATTATTATAGGTGATTTTTTTTAACTCCCAAAAGAATCATTTTATGAGAAGCGGTAAGGTATGATTTATTAAATTATATATACTTAAGATTAAAAATTACCTCTTTATGTAAATATATGTATATATGCATATGTACATGTATATATTATCTAAATCCTCCATATGTGCATGTATAAATAAATGTACATGTATGCATATGTATGTGTGTGTGTATAAATGCAGAAGGTAGACAGACTAGATACTAATTGCTATTCCAAGTTTTCTTGACCATGATCTTGAAAACATTACCTGACTTACTGAGCTTCAGCTTCTTCAGCTAGAAACTTAGTACAACAATGCTTATCTCATTGTTTCTATAGAGATGTTTAGAAAATGTAAAAGATAATATAATTAATGCACTTAGAAAACTATACAGTTCTATAAATGTGTAAATGTTACTCTTTATCACTTTACCAAAGAATTTACTGACTGGCCAGAGAAAGACAAATATCACATGATCTCATTTATATGTGGAATCTAATGAGCAAAATAAACTGATAAAAAAAAAATAGACCCAAAGACATTGAAGCATGCAGCAGACTGATGAATCTCAGAGAGGCAGAGAGAGATTAACCAAAGAACTTATATGCATATATGCATAATCCCCGGACACAGACAATGGTGTGGTGAAGGCCTGGGGAGGGAGCAAAGAGGGGAAAGGAAAAGGATATCTGTAATACTTTCAACATTAAAGATAATTTTTAAAAAAAAAGAATTTACTGACTGGCTCTTACAATGGAAAAATCTCCAGCAAATATCTAGTTTATATACATCTTTTAAATGTACAGCTATGATAATCCCTGCAGTTATGGTGAGGAAGTATAAGGAAAACACCTGCAGGATTCTCTTTTGTAATATGTACAGAGGTACACATGTAGAAGTTTAATATTAGTTTAATAACAGTTCTGAAGACAAAGTTTTAGATTGTGAATGGCTTCTAAACAGGTTACCATTGATTAATTAACCCTCACTTCCTCCTAGTAAGTCTCTGTTTACTATTTAAATATGTCAGCTTTAGAACTTGACTTTCCAGGGGTAGTAAATAAGCCACAGGCACTGAACACACATATTGGAAGAAATGTTTTTCTTATACCTCTTGCGTGTAATTACAGTGTCTTTTTGGTTTTGATTGATCACTTAAGACTCATTTATTAGGTGACACCACCTAATAAACAAGTAATATCTAACATCTGGATCGGATGGATCAACCTCATGCAACACTTGAAATAGGTTCCTAAAACAACAACAATAATAACGAAAAATAACAACAAAACTTTGATGAAATAAGCTCAATAAATGGTTTGAAGTCATCATGTGAAATGTGATAGGTGGAATTACCCCTCGTAAATTGTAAGTCATCACTAAAGTTTGGCGTGTTAAAATATTGATAAACTCTTTATTGCGTGCTAAATATCTATTTATTCTAAAACATTTTAGTTAATATATTTCACCCTATATGTAGTGTCTAGTAATAATCTACATGGGTAGGACTTTTTAATTTTTAAGCAACATAGATTATAAATCTCTTTATAAATTAATGTGCTCACGAGACAGAAATCCTTTAAAAAGTATGGACTTACAGTATAGCTATCAGCTTTTCTAAGACAGCGAAGGCAGGATTTAAAAATCACCCTAGTAGAAAGTAAATTTTCTTGGTCTAGAGAATCCTAAGTATTAACATCAGCTAAAGACCATGTCTGACAGTTGGGGTACAGAAATGAGTGAATGGATATAAAAAAAGGAAGAACAGCTCAAGGAAAGAAGGCAGGAAGAAAGAGAGGGAGGGAAGGAAAAATGATCTTCAAATCAAGGGTTCTCTAGTCTTTTTAATTGTATTATTACTAATTCTAAAGCAGTTTATTTACATTTTTAGAATCAACTATTTTTTCCTATAATTTTTTATTGTTGACACTATCACAGATGTCCTCCATACCCCCCCCCCACTTTTACCCATGTCCACCCAGCCCCTACCCACCCTCCCTCAGGCCATCACCACACTGTTGTCTATGTCCATGGGCTATGTATGTATGTTTTTTGGCCAATCTCTTCACTTTGTATCCTCCAACCCCCTTTCCTCTAACCTCTGTCAGTCTGTTCCATATATCCATGCCTCTGTTTCTATTTTGTTCACCAGTTTATTTTGGTCATTAGATTCCAGATATGGTATTTATTTTTCTCTGACTGGCTTATTTCACTTAGCGTGATAATATCTAGGTCTATCCATGCTGTCGTAAAGGTCAGAGTACAATGAGATATCACCTCACACCTGTCAGAATGACTACCATCAATAAATCAACAACAAATGCTGGTGAGGTTTCAGAGAAAAGGGAATCTTCGTTTGCACTATTGGTGGGAATGCAGACTAGGGCATCCACTGTGGAAAACAGTATGAAGTTTCCTCAAAAAATTAAAAACAGAGCCGCCTTTGACCCAGCGATCCCACTTCTGGGAATATATCCTAAGAATCCTGAAACACCAATCAGAAATAATATATGCACCCCTATGGTCATAGCAGCATTCTTTACAATAGCCAAGATCTGGAAACAGCCCAAGTTCCCAGCATTAGAGGAGTTGATATAAAAGCTGGGATACATTTATTTACACCATGGAATACTATGTGGCTCTAGAATCAGTGATTTTTTCACAGAGAAAAATTTGAAATGCACTCTATAAAATCAATAGAGAATCGTGAATCAGGTTTGTAGAAATATTTTTTTTAAATCATAGTTTTAAGTTCTTGGGGGGAAATTTCAGATCAGGTTGAAGATGTATGTCCTCTCTGTTGCAGGTAGATCCAAATAGTATTGCTGCCAAAGATGGCCGGATTCGAGAAGGGGATCGTATTTTGCAAGTATGTGGTGTGGTTATTTCCTTCAGTTTCTTACAATTCTTTTAGTTTGTTTTGTGTTGGGTTGGGTTGTTTTGTTTTGTTTTGTTTTGTTTTTGGTATTTTTTCCATTGCTTTTTAGAGAGTAGCACCAGGGAGGGAGGGAGGGAAGGAGAAAGAGAGAGAAATATTGATGAGAGAGAGACACATGGACTGGTTGCCTCCCCTATGTGCCCAGCCAGGACCAGGGACAAACATGCAACCCAGGTATGACCGGGAATGGAGCCCAAGATCCTTTGGTGTGAGGGCCGATGTTCTAACCGCTGAGCACACCTGCCAGGGCAAGTGTCCAAAGTAAAATGTTAGAGAAAAGGATTTGATTTTGCTTTGGGTAGTAACATCTACAAAATAAAAAGGTATTATTGTTCCAGTGAAGATGGTGCCATTTATTAAGAATTATTAGCTGATAATTAGTGATGAGGGTGCCCTCTCTGAACTCATATAATTTAACTCCAACTTCCAGCTCCACACTTACTTGGGCACATTACTTACACTCTCGTAAGCCTGTTTCCTCATCTTAAAAAAATATAATGATAAAACATGGCTGCAAAGGTTAGATGTGATCATGCATGTGATATTCTTAGCACAGTGCTTGGTGAGGGATAAGCATTCATTGCTGTTATTACTAGCAGCAGCAACGGTTATTGCTACCTTTTCCAGAATAATTTAGGTGGCAAAACCCAATGTTCCATTACTATATGAAAGCCTAGAAGGCTAGAAGTTTTAACTATTTACTAATAAGTTGTTCAAGACAGGTGGAGGAAATATGCTTTCTTCTCCCCATGAAAACAGAAACATTACATTTCAGCTGAGTGAGAGAAGAGGTAAGCAGGTCACAGGGGGGCTGCAGAACTAGAGAAGTTCGGGGCCAAATCAGGGATAACCTCGAGAGCCAAAGTTCCTGTCCTTCCTGAGTCCTTTCCCAGGAAGAATGGCTCCAGAAAGCCACCCGGCTGCTCAGGCCCCTGAGAGTTGAGTTCCACTGCAAAACAAGAGGGAGGACGCGAAAGACAAACTGGGGACGCTACAAACTGTTGAAACGTTCTGCAGAACGTCTGGTCCTTAGGGCAGATCTATAGTTCCCATTTGTTCTTACTGCATACAGACCCCAGAGAATGGTTCTTTGAACTCAACACATTTGGATTCAACAAGGTGCCTAGGACAGGACTTCAAAAATAGACAAAATGCCATCCCAGCCTTTGGGGCGGACCCTGTGTCATTAGGAAGATGGCTGCATACACAGCTGATCACAAATACATGATCAAGGTGGCCCCGCCACTTCAGGCCGACACCAGAGGGTTATCCTGCCCAGCCGTCTGCTCTTCTTCTTTCCCGTCTTCAGGGTGATGCTCCCCGGTCACATCGCTTCTGCATAGTTTCCCTTCCTCTCGCTAGATGCCACAGAATTCCTTTTCCATCAAGGACCCTTTACTAAGGCTCCAATTTAAAAAGAATAAAAGTATGAATTAGTCAGGGTCCCACTAGTTTTGAGAAAACTTCCAGAATACATACATCATTTCTACTTCAGTGAGCTCCGTACGTGGTGGCCTGTAGTTAACAAACTGGACTGTGTCTGGCATTGACTGTATCAAGGGAGGGACAGGGAACCTGGAAACCAAGACTTAGTCTTGTTTAATCCCATATTTTTAATGTCTTCTCATGCACATGTGAGTAAGTGGAACAGACATATTCAGTGGAGAGAGTGATAGGATAGCTTTACTTGTGTGGCCTCAACAAGAACTAAGGGTACCATTTTAAGGTATCATCTAGATAATGAAAGCTTCAAAAATATTTTAATTGTTTTTATTTGGAAAGAATTTTAAATCTAGTTCACTTTGTTAACATCTCCAATTAAGTACACTAAAAAGGATGTAACCTTTTTTGACACTCAGGGTTGTGTTATGCCCAGCAATCATTACACAATGCTATAATAGAGTGAAATGCTCAATGGCTGAAAGGCCTGGAAGATTGTGTGCCCTATATGACATGACTCTAGTTGGCTACATTTTCTGATATGTCGGGTCTATATTTTGTCCTTGTTCTCTTGCTGTCTGCCACTGTCACTTCTTCCTTTCACATCTACATGCCACACCCAGTACCATCTGCACCCACATTGACTCCCTCCCTGGTTTTCAGGTAACCACTTTCCCAAAGGCTAGGTCCACGAATACAGCTTTTAAAATTATATCTGTGAGTTCTGTGGCTAAAGTTAGATAGGAATAAATACATGTGTTTCCACATATGTATACTGTATGTTTTGACACTTCTTTTTTCTTGGCTATATTATGGGCAGAAAATATATATCAATAATAATAAAAGCAAAATATGCTATAATATGCTAATTAGACCAGACAGCCAAACAACCTTCCGGATGTCATTCCAGACATCCTTCCCAGTGCCCTAGAGGCAGTTAGGGGCAATCAGGCAGGCAGGCAGGCAGGCAAGCAGAGGTGTTAGGGGCGATCAGGCAGGCAGACAGGTGAGCGGTTAGGAGCCGGCAGTCCCAGATTGCAAGAGGGTGCAGGCTGGGCTGAGGGACACCCTCACCCCAGTGCATGAAATTCATGCACCAGGCCTCATATATATATATATATATATATATCCTACCTAATAAAAGAGTAATATGCAAGTTAACCATCACTCCTCTACACCCACAAGCCATGCCCACAAGCCACACCCACCAGCCAATCAGTGTGAGTATGCAAATTAACCCCAACCAAGATGGCTGCCACCACAGAAAGCAGGAGGGAGCCTGCTTTAGAGGAAGCAATAGAGGAAGCCAAACTTTCCACACACCTTGGCGGGCCCAGGCCTCCACTCAAGAATACAAAGTTTCAATTATAGAAAATAAATCCCCAGAAAAATGGCGGCAGCCACTGAGCTGGAGAGAGCAGGCTAGGGTTGCCCCTGGCGACCAAGGAAGCCAAGCTTTTAACGGGCCCTGGCCGGCCCAGGCCTCCGCTTAAGGCTACAAAGTTTCAATTATAGAAGGTAAACAAATCCAAACAGAAATGGCAGCAGCCACGGAGCAAGCAGAAGGCTTGGCTTTGCTCCAGGCTACAAAGTTTCAATTGTAGAAGATAAATATATCCCAGATACCAGGGCCTCTGCTTGGGTCACCAGGGGCCGTGACCAGCCTGCAAACCACCACAGGCCCCTTGCCCAGGCTGCCCCACGCCCCAAGGGAACCCCGACCCTGATCCGGGACACCCTTCGGGCAAACCAGCTGGCCCCCACCCATGCACCAGGCCTCTATCCTATCTAATAAAAGAGTAATATGCAGATTGACCATCACTCCAACACACAAGATCAAGATAGCTTCCCCATGTGCTCAAAGATCCTGCCCCCATGTGGACACAAGATGGCCACCACAAGATGGCCAGCAGGAGAGGGCATTTGAAAGGGACCAGGCCTGCAAGGGAGGGCAGTTGGGGGCAATCAAGCCTGCAGGGGAGGGAAATTAGGGGTGACCAGGTCGGCAGAGGAGGGAAGTTGGGGGCAAACAAGCTGGCAGGGGAACAGTTAGACATCAATCAGGCTGACAGGGCAGTGGTTAGGGGGCGATCAGGCTGGCAGGCAAAAGTGGTTAGGGGCAATCAGGAAGGCAGGCAGGTGAGCAGTTGGGAGCTAGCAATCCTGGATTGTGAGATTATACATGGGCAGTGGGACATCCCTTGAGGGGTCCCAGATTGGAGAGGGTGGAGGCTGGGCTGAGGGACACCTCCACCCCTGTGCACAAATTCCGTGCACCGGGCCTCTAGTATATATATAATTGATTTCAGAGAAAGGAAGAGAGAGAGAGTTAGAAACATAAATGAGAGAGAAACATCGATTGGCTGCCTCCTGAATGCCCCCTACTCGGGATCAAGACTGAAACCTGGGCATGTGCCTTGACCTGGATTTGTACCGTGACCTCCTGTTTCATGGGAGGATGCTCAACCACTGAGCCACGCAAGCCAGGCAATATGGCATTGCTTAATGGAGTTGGTTCATGGAAGAAACAACAGCAGAATGGATACAGTGTTATTGTCTGGTTACTTTATATTCAGTGGAAATATGTCACACTTAATGAATAAATACATGTCACATTAAAAAGCCTTGAATTCAATTCTATCTGCACACACAGGAAACAAAGAGTCTTAAGGGTGATAATGAAATTATATTAAAGAAAACTGTGACAAAATTGTACCCATAGACAAATAGCTCCCACATGGCTGATGGGGAGATTACAGGATACCCTGTAATGAAGAATTAATGACTCCTTTCCCAGGGAGATGAGCGTGGGAGAAAGGGGGGATTTACTTCTTATCCTTCAAGTTTCCTGGCTGGCTTTTATTTAAATGAATCTCTTTAGAGCTATTGTGATTTTAATCTCCTGTTCATGAGGACCTAAGTAGAGTACCTCTGTGATCCTGCCCTCACTGGGTAGCTAAATTTTTCCAAATGACTTAAATCATGGCCCTCCCTGTTAGATGACCTCACCCAGTGACACCATCCACACACAGATACTTGCAGGAGGTTGATACAGGGTAGGGATTATGCAGCAGCAAAAGCATGAGCTGACTTCCTGAGAACATATTCTGGCTATCACCTATGTGTTTTCTCTCTGCAAGTGTTTGACAGTTCTATCTGCTGTGCTGTTGCCACGGGTTTGTGGTATCAGATGTGTCTTTGGGAATTAATATGGGGAAGTCCCCTCACAAAATTGCAGCAGCAAATAAAGACCAGGCATTTCTGAGCCAGAGGGGAAGGATTAAATGCCACCTGTGATCATCTTTCCAAAGGAGAGAGTGCTATATTTTCATTTTCTCCTTGGGATAATATGATTTAATATTCTGTATAAGCAGTCTAATTTCATGTCATCCAAAACAGTCGGTTGTATTCCTGAGGACTGCCTGGTGACAAAAACCAGCAAGTATTCAGACCAGTGGGACATAAGATTCCTAATAAGCCCTCTCTTTCTTTCTCTCCCCTACACACAGAGTGGTCTTCAGCATTTCTTCTTGCTCGTCTTATTTTATTTCCTTTGGGTAACTGTTTGCACCAATTTCTGTTTTACCCATCTCTACATTTCTATACTTCATTCACCTTCTTCCTCTACACCTTAAAATATGAACCCATTTGAAATGAATCATTTCTCTTCTGCCTAAGAGTCTTGTATTTTCAAATAAGAAATTCCCTAGGTCAGTGGTCGGCAAACTCATTAGTCAACAGAGCCAAATATCAAGAGTACAACGATTGAAATTTCTTTTGAGAGCCAATTTTTTTAAACTTAAACTTCTTCTAATGCCACTTCAAAATAGACTCGCCCATGCTGTGGTATTTTGTGGAAGAGCCACACTCAAGGGGCCAAAGAGCTGCATGTGGCTCGTGAGCCGCAGTTTGCCGACCACGGCCCTAGGAGGCTGGACGTCTACAATTTTAGTTGCCCAGCTGCCTCTGATATACTAAAATGGGAAAACTGAAAATTGGTATAGTCAAGCAAAAAATCTACATTAAACCATTTCTAGGATTTTAACATTTTACACACACACACACACACACGCACGCACGCACATGCACACACGATGCTCATGTGCACATACATATAAGAGATTGGGCCTAAAATGAGATCTTCCCTGATGTATCTTTGTAATTGCCACAAACCTCCTCTCTGCTCAGGCAATACTCATTTTGAAACTAATATTTGCATATGGCCATCCACAGAAAATGAGACAGATATATTATCTAGCAAAGTTGTTCTTCATTTATAACAGAAGTTATGAAGGCATGTTGCCTTCTCCTGGTTCCCTTTCCCTCTCTGTTTTAAAAAGGGAAGCCTCCCATTAAATTGCGGTGACATGCTACTCATCTGTCTCCTCCCCTGGTTTCTGGGTCCTGCACCTTTATGTCTGCTGGTGTTTGCAGCCACTCCCCACAAGCGATCCTGTAGCTACAAGCCACCATGCAGGAATAAGAGCAAATGAAGGGTGAAAGTTCTAGCTGATTCCATTCCTCAGATCTTCTCATTCCTTGAGAAGCATCTTTGTTGAAACCCATGGCTGCAGATCTTGCCCCAACATCAGTTAGGGAATCAAACTAAAGTCCTGAGGACAACAGGACCTACCAACCAGTTGGCTAAAGTGGCCTTTGTTTTGAAAAACAACAACAAAACACCACAATAAATCACTCTTTAATGCAAGATATCAGTGACAAGTTCATTTCATTCCACATATGATTCTGAATGCAAAAGTGTTTCTAAAATGTATGATCTGATAAGTGCCTCCTCCCAAAAAACAAGGACTGACTTCCAGGTCCGGAGCCCATAACTCTAGGTCATTAGGACTTCATAGAGGAGAGAGATGCATATCAACTGTAAAAGGAGAAGATGAAACAGAAATATATTGCTTCTTGATGGCTCTCTAAGCGTTGTAAGTACATGTGAGATACGTTTTAAAATAGAACCATGTTTACTACTGTGGATTTAATTGTTGTGCATGAATTTTAATATATTTGCTTTATTTAGAATAAAATAATTTTCCTTTACTGAAGATTAAAATATAAATAATGACAGTAATATCAACAATAGCATCAACAGTAAAGTGTGCCAGGCACTTACTTAAACCCATATTTTTGTATCTTAATTCATTTAATCCTTATGACAGCCCTCTTAAAAAAAGGTATTATTATCCATTACTAGGGGCCCAGTGCACGAATTTGTGCACCTTGAAACAAACTGTGGGCCAGAAGGCTGCTGTGGGCACAGGGGCGGGTCTTGGCCCATCCTGCCGCGGCCCCCCATCCCCTGTCTGCCAGTAGCCCCGTGCCCACCACTGCTCCCACATACTGATGGTGCCGGCCCCGCTCGCATCCACTGACAGTGCGGAGCGATTGGGGCCAGCACCAGCAGTGGGTGCAAGTGGGGCTGGCGCCATCAGTGGGTGCAAGTGGGGCTGGCAGCGTCAGCAGGTGCTGCGCTGATCGCCTCTCAGGAGCAAGGGAAGGTGGAGAAGCCCTGAGGGGCCATCAGGGCCAGTGCCAGGCACTGGCAGCGGGTGCAAGAGGCAGCTTTGGCACCAGCAGCAGGTGCGAGCGCCAGGCCGGTCTGCGGCGTGCGGGAGCAAAGCATTTTCAGTAACCTCCAGAGGCTCGCTCCAATGACAGTGACCAGTGCCCCACTTTTGTCTGGCGCCCCCACTCACCTGCTCCACCATCCTGCCATGGTTGATGCCCACCATGTCCCACGCATGCCCCCTGGTGGTCACCGCACGTCATAGCTACTGGTTGTTCGGTTGTTCGGCCATTTGGTCTATTTGCATATTAGCTTTTTATTATATAGGATTATCTGCACTGGAATATTGGGAATATAATAGAAACATTAAACTAACATACATGAAAAAGTATTTAGATTACTGGAAAGTGAAAGTTAGATGAAGAGTTTGGCAGTATGTGCATATATTCGAATGGAGAGTAGAAGGGAAAAGTAGTGAGAATTTTATTTTAAATAGAAAAGATGAAGATCAGCTATGTGAGATCATCCAACTCAATCCCCTTAGGATCAAATGTGCCTCTAGTGGAGGGTAGGTGACTAGGTTCATGATTGACAGACAAGTAGATGTGTTGCAGATATACTACTAAGAATTTCTATGAAATGGACATTAATCCTCAAAGTTCAAAGAAAGTAAAAGTTTTCAAACTAAAAAAAAAAAAAAACTAAAAAAAAAAACAAGATATGCTTCCCAAGATATGTTTTGGAATCATAGCTTCTATTTTCTAACTTAATAAATGTTATTTGTGAATTGAAAAAAAAAAAGGAAAAGAAAAGAAAATGCACTTGAACTAATAAAGTCAGAATTTCCATATACAAGTGAAAAACTAATGGATATTCCTTTGATCAGAGTAAGAAAATACAACATGTGTTTGTGTGACTTTCCCTCCTTTGCCTATGATTGTCTGCTTTATTTGTGTTAAGTATATAACAGTCTAGGAATTTGGATCATTTACTATACTCAAAGTTGAGATTTCCTGGGCTTTTTTTTTTTTTTATAACTATGTCTGTCCTCAAATATCAGTCAGAATCCCAGGGACCCACAACGAGAAAACCTCGGTAGTCTACTTCATGCTTTTAAGCAGAAATCCTTAGTGAAAGATGTTAGATTAATTATTGAAAAAAATGGTCAGTGCAGCCACATTTTAATTTGATATAATTAATACTTATTTGAGATAGAATTAGTCGACCTCTTCAACTGAAATTTATTTTCATATATTTTGATTATATGTTATGGGTGAAAAATCTCATTGTCTTTACGGATTTGAACAATCAATAAGACAAAATAAATTTAAAATATCCAAAGAAAAAAGTTGGGTTAACTAAGAGCTAAATACATTTAAGCATGAAAATGTAGTTTCACATACAAATTTTAGAAACCTTATGTGCTCTGTCAGTAGAACTTAGGAAAAGAAAACAAAAAAGATATATTTTAAATGCCACCGGAGTCTTTCCTTTTTAGTCAGAAGTTTACTCAAGCTTGGTTTCTTTCACAAAACATTCCTCTGAAAAGCTCATTTTACTCTGTGTTACTTCTTTTAAAATATTTTAAGTACACTTAAGAGGTGAGTCTTAAGATAGTGCGTTCATTTTATTGTTTTAGAATTAGGATAAATCTTAGAAAGGAACTGGAGTATTGATGAGGATGTTACTAAGTATTCCTTCTTTTATATTAGACTAGCACTGAAAGACATTCTGAGAGTGATTTGGGACAACTGAGTCAGACCCTCACACGGATATGAAATGATTAAATGAAAATGCAATCAGCAGTGGCCTGGGAGCGTGGCCTGGTGAGAGATAATACCGCAGCTCTCTAATTGGCTCGCAGCGAGCATGCAGGATGACGGATTTCAGTTGTGGTATTGCCACACTGCTTCCCCCAGCACTATTATCTCAGAGTGACACTTCCATTACTCTGAGCGGAGAAAGATGAACGTCACCTGTCAGGGGCTGGTTAATTGTGTTGCTAGATGTATGTTGCCAGGGCGCAGGTTGGACATTTATGAACATAACTGCTTCCTCTGATGTCCGCCATCCTTCAGGGATCGATATGGCTCTTACAGTAAGCGCGTAATTGAGTGAAGGCACTTACCACTGAGGGGCAGAAGATGAGCCCATTGTGTGAGCTTCATTGTCCATACATTTACCATAAATGAGCTGATATTTGCCATTTATTGTGTGCAGCATTGTGGAAATGGAAACTAATGTGCCACTTTCATATGTTTTCTAGATAAATGGGGAGGATGTCCAGAATCGAGAAGAAGCAGTGGCCTTGCTCTCCAGCGATGAGTGCAGGAGAATCGTGCTGCTCGTGGCGAGGCCGGAGATTCAGGTCGGAACAGAGATCAGAAGTCTCCAGGACGAACTTTATATCCATTACCTGCTATTCTATATTAGATCCATACCATGGCTACTGGTAAAATCAAATGTACAAAATACAGTGGAGTGATCTTTTCTAACTTACCAATCTGATCCATCTATAATAATAAAAGCATAATATGCTAATTGGACCCAACTTCCTTCTGGACGACCTTCCGGACAAAGCCGGGGCTGCTAGGGAAGCCCGGGTCCTGGGTGCCTGCCAGCAGCCAGAGGGAAGCCTAGGTCCCAGGTGCCAGAGGGAAGCTACGGTTCCGGGTGCCAGAGGGAAGCCAGTGCCGGCAGCTGGGGGAAGGAAGGCCTACTCTTGCATGAATTTCATGCATCGGGTCTCTAGTATAATTATAAGTTAAAAGACTCCCTTATATTGCTCCACAGAATGGCAACCAAACATCGTCCTTAAAACACACACACACACACACACACACACACACACACACACACACAATTGAATTATTATTTTCCTCTTCCTCTTACCAGTTACTTAAATGAATTCATAAATGAAAAATGGTTGACTCTACACGATGTTTAATTCTGTGTGGACCCTTGCTGTAGGTTTTCATCTAAAATGACTTAATTGGCATTTTAAGGTATCTTGAATGAATCTCTAGTGAGAGAAACATTAGCATATCTAGCTATCAACTTAAATCTTTTTAGAATAACTTTACGAAATAAAGTGCCTTACACAGCATGGAGTGGTTCCGGGTATAGTAAATGAATTTTTTCCAAGTTTAGTGTGACAAAAACATCTGTCCGTCCCAAAACAAACTGATAGCTTCTAAAGGAACTTTTAAAAATAACTTTACAGAGGGGGATGAAAGTAAAGGAGAGGTAATGGTGGAAGAAAAGTACTATTGGTACTTCCTTTTATATCCTTTTTATACCCCACCACAATGCAGAAAGGACATTACATTGTCATCATTCTCTCCATCTGTCAGGAGTTTGAATGAAGTGGGTAATATCACCATTTGTCTTCTGGGTTATTGATCTGATCTTTTTCAGACTCAGTAACTACATACTTTCTATAAATTACATTGAGTAAGTATATTTCAGTGTCAGACCGAATCCTGACTTGAATATAGTGGTTATAAAAGATCACCCTTTCCGCATATATTTCCTTTATGCCCTTGACTGTTCTAAATGGTTCTCAGAAAGTCTTCCATAGCCCAGGGCAGGGTACAAGTTACACCGGAGGGCTTAGCATGAGGAAGGGAGCCTCTGCAACTGTCTGGACGGCACTATTTGAGACTGAATTTTTAAAGTGCATATGAAACCGCACTCATTATCTGGAAATATCACACATCAGTTCATCTTGCTGATCCCATTTTCCTGAAAAAGAACAATGAGGCTAAATACATATTAGTGAAATTCGTGGTAAATGAAAGAGAACTCGGTAGTCATCCCTGTTGTAGAAAAGATATTTCGATGTTATAGTGTGGTTTCCCTGCCCTTTCCAGGTAACTGCTAGAGAACCTCATTAATTTAGAAGGAAAGCATTTCCTTCCCACATAGCTGTAAAGGGCTTGGGGAAGAATAGAAAGCAGTGACATAAGACCAGATCTTGTTCATCTCAGGTGGAATACGTATGCTAGCTAGAACCAGTGGCATTTTCGAATGTCTGGCTGCACTCCTGACCCAAAAGAATCAGTGTTGAAGGATGAATTTTCAAACAAGACTTCCTTTCCACAGTTGACAAAAGATGGTCGTCTGACTCTGTAGTATTCATTCTGCCTGTCAAAATCAGCATCTGCAGTAGTTCCATGATTCTGGCCCCTTAGCCTTTGCCACACTGGAGTGGAGCTAATGGCCTTTAGAAAATCAGATTTCCAGGAAAATAAAGGAAAAAAAATGCATTGGAACACCACACTTTAAAAATGTAATGTAAGCAGTACCTGCTATAAAGTGGCATAAAAAAAAGATTTTTTTTAAAAACCTTTGTCTTTATATCACCTATATTTTTTATCAATTTTAACATAACTCATTATTACATTTTTTTTTGCATGTATATTTGATTCAGGGAGAATGTGGAAGTTTTTAGAGTGCTCTTTCTAGCCATTTTTTAAAAATGTTTCAAATCCTCTCTACATTCTAGGGAATGATCTAGAGAGTTGCTAGGGGCAATATTGTGCAACTGTGCAATATTTTTAAATAACTCATTTCTTTCATTCCCTGTCAACTTTCTTTCATTTTCTGCCCATTTTCTTCCTCAGACCATTAGCGATATTGCTCTTCTCTCTTCCCCTGGGGACATGGGGGCAGAGAGAGCTCTCATAAGAATTTGTAGCCACTGCTTTGGTGACAGTACAGGTTGTTTCTTTCTCTGCAATGCCAGCGTGAGACCCACTGTCGTGCAGGCAGATCCCCTGCATCACAGGGACAGTCCCCCTTCCCTGCAGCTCGGCTCCAGGGGAAAGTTCTGTCAGCCATGGCGCTGGGCAGACTGCCATAAATGCACATCTAGGTGAAAGGGAGGGGAAAAGAAGGGAGTGAGCAAGAGGAATCTCTCCTTATTGTGAGTCTATACTTCCAGCCCAGAGGAAAGCCAAATCATAGCAGACACACACTGAAGGCAGAAGGCAACTCAAGGATCCGTGGGGTTCGTTAACAAGAAAAGGAGTTATAGGGAACCATTCATTTCCACCCTGTGGTCTCCTGGTCTTTCCCACCCCCTCCTTTAAATTTCCGAAGGCGTTGTTCCATCATTCATTGTGTCAGTGTCAGCAAATATTTTGTTTTGACCTGATTTAAGAAAAATTCCTCGGTGTTCCTATCAAAAGTAAACACTTCAAGCTTTAAGTCATTTGTTTTGGAGTCTGTTGTTTGCAGCGTCAGGGAACTTAAAAGGGATTAAAGAATGTCAAACTTGCCCTGGCCAGTGTTGCTCAGTGGTTGGAGTGTCAGATCGCACACCTAGGGGTCTTGAGTTCTATTCCTGGTCAAGGGCACATGCCTGGGTTGCAGGTTCGATCAGCAGCCCTGGTTAAGGGCGCCTGCAGGAGGCAGCTAATCGATGTTTCTCTCTCCCCCTCCTTCCCTTCCTTCCACTCTCTCTTGAGAGCAATAGAGAAGGTATCCGAGGGTGAGGATTTAAGAAAAAGAAGAAGAATGTAAAACTTGGACAATTATAAATTGGACTGAATTTAAATTTTTAGTCTGCTTAATTTTCATAGTTCATCTGCATATCAAAGTCAGTGGGGTGGAGCTTGATCAAGTTATTAAGGCTACATTAAGATAAATGAGGATGAATAAATGTGTCCAGGCTCTTGGCCCCACATAAAATTGCAGGTAATTTTAGTTCTAGATAGCCTTTAATAAATATCAAGAAACCTATGATTGTCTTCATGTTAATGAACATGATACATATACAAGAATGTCTCTTCTGGTGCCCTTTAGACTTTAAAGTCTTTCTGTTAGACTTGTTTTTAAGTGTTAGATTTATTTATCTTTAAAAGGTTACTCTGCCCATTTGTTTAGTGGTGAAAACCCCTGAAACTATTGTCAGTTTGGCTCACTAGCAAGCTGCTGTTTCTCTGTAAGACAGAGTGAAGCAGAGATTTGCCAATCATTCAGTTAATGTAATCAGCATAGACAGCTAATTTATGTAATCCAGCTCCAAAATCCACTTGGAGAAAAATTATCTGTATTGGCTGTCAACACTCATCATACTAGCAAGGTAACCACCAGTTTTTCATTTCACTTTGTACTGAGAAGCCAAAGGGATCCGTTCAGGGTAATTGGTGTAAGATGTCCACAGGAATTCAGCACCCACGAACACACCCTTAAATGCAACATTTGCAACTGGGCCTGAAGAATGGATTGAAATAAACATGACATAGCATCACTTTTTTGGTTTTACTGTTGTTGAGAAGAATAACTTAGACTTTTTTTTTCCAAATAGAATAAAGATGTCTGTTGTGGCAAGCTGCCATCTGGTTAACTTGGAATCCATTCACCTAAAACTCAAAAAGCAGCATGCGTGGGGAGGGCACTTCGTAGTCACATTGGGGGAGGGGGTATTGTTAAGGAAAAAAAGTCCAATCATCTCGTGGCCCAATTAGTACCAGTGCATTTCTTCAACACAGGGCTAGTTGGAGGTAATGAGATGACAGCTGTGGATGGGACAGTGGGCTTTTCATACACTGTGAAAGACAGTCACGTCTGTGCTGGGAGATCCACTGGGTTATGAGAGAAAATCTGTAGCTCTGTCTTAGGAAAGGATGAAAGGCATAAGAATACAATTTTTTAACACCTTTTCTTCCTTCTGAGAGGTGAACTATCACAGGCTGGTATTCTAAAGAGAATCATTATGATAAAAGGAACTGGTCAGGCATTGCCATTTAAGTTTCCCCTATTTTAGCATGAGTCCTCACTAACCTAATAGAAAGCACTAATGTATTCTTGTGCAGCTGGACGAAGGCTGGCTGGAAGATGAAAGGAACGAATTCTTAGAGGAGTTAAACTTGGAGATGCTGGAAGAACAGCATAATGAAGCAATGCAGCACACTGCCAATGAGGTGGAGCAGGTAGGGCCAACAATTTGAACCATATCATTTGAAATGTTGCTACTTCTCTTTTTTAATATATAACCATAAATGGAGTAAAAAAAAATCAAAGAGTCTGATCAAACATATCTATAATGGTAATTTCGAGAGCAAATGATAATCTCAAATGAAGCAGAGGGAATACATACAATTTTATTCTATTAAGAATATTTGTAGTTTGGGTAGCTGAGGACTGTTGTCAATAGAGTACAGTAGTATTCAAATGCTGACCCAGATACTGTTCAACCTAATTCAGAAATTTAATAGTAAAAATGCATGTTGCCTCTCAGTATGCCAGCTGGAGACAAACTACAACTCCTAAGGTGACCCCCTCCCCCCTCCTCTGAAATAGTCACTTTATACTTTAAAATTAATGTGTGTATTTGAATATTTAGGCAACTAAGGGAAGATAATGACATGATGTAAACCATCCATCTTATTTGTGTTTTTGGCATCATGATGATACCTTTATGCTAAAAATAGGAGCAGTTCCACTTGAAATTATTGACACCAAATAGGCTTACCTATTGATTCAGTGAAAAATTCTGAACTCCACATGTGTTCCTAGCACCACACTTGATCCTGAGAACACAAAGAAAAACGAGCAAAGTTCCTGCCCTTAATTAATTCGTAACTAGTAAAAGATCACACAGTGGTTTGGGGCAAACCAAGTCATTTCATTTTTGTTGTTGTTTTCCTATTAAATACAAACAAGATCAATATGTCCTAGATTTTGTTTATGTAAGATTTTTGACATTCATCTGCCTAATGTATTTTATTAACACTTCTGCTGTCAGTTTACTGATTTATTTAATTATCATCCTATTCGCAACATGAATCCTTAACACATCTTAAAAGATAATTTAAAAAAATATCCTGACAGGGTTAGGAACGTAAAACACAAACATCCTGTCACTTTACCAAGCTGAATGATGAAATATGTTGACATGCTAGCATCCCGTAACACAGCTGTATGTGCATCTATGTGCACATGTCCATATACTAAATAAATCCTGAGATTGCAAACGACAGTGTCAACATAGGCATGTCGGCTCTATACTCTGATCACGGATGCTCACTGGCCGCCTCATAAAGAGTAGTTCATGCTCAAAAGCAATGCTGCTACCATCGTGATCCTTTTCAATACAGGACAGGCTGAAATTTGGATGTATGACTTCAACACTGGCCACGAATAAAGATATTTTTGGGTGGCAGCTGCTGGTTACAAGCAAGAAAGACCTTGCTCCGGGACTTTTCTCTCTCAGATACAAAATGTGGCCTGATGCAGAATTGACAGGGAGATGTTGGAATAAAGAGAGAAGGAGAGATCCTGCCCAGGTGAAGCGATACGGTGTCAGATGCTGCCTGCTCATCAGATATAATACAAATGCTAGGTCTTTTGAGGTAACGCTAGATGTCCCTGAGGTTAGATCTTTATTGTGTGGAAATTTTTCTTCACCAGGAGACTGAAATATGATGAGAAGTGCAGAAACCCTTAAAAGTCCTTTGCCCTTATAAACAATAATACTACATTAGGAATGTCCTGGTAGAAACATTGCCTGTCACTATAATAATTCTGTAGGGAAATGATAAATGATGGAGTAGCATTGCCTTAGAAACTAGGAATTCTGGGTTTCAGAATAAAAAAAAATTAAAAAAAAAACTCCTTTATTTTCTCATTTGTTCATAAACCAGTGACAAAAGAAAGGGAACTTCAATTTTAAAATGCATATCCACATTTAAACACTAAAATACATCACCATGTGAAAGTTTCATTTCACAGACCATCCTTGGTCCTATAGCAGCTCTTGACACATTGTATAACATCTCCCATAGTGTCATTTGTTTATATCACTTATACTGCATGCAGAATTTAAAAAAATACTAGTATTCTTGGATTGGTTTTAGCTTATCATTAGATACAGGAAAATATCGATGTAAATACTGTGGTACAGAGACTCAAATGTCCAATATCAGTAATATTCCCTGGGGATTTCGGGAACAGCATGCAGATGTCTCCACATTTAATATTGTTATAAGCTTATAGGGAGGGACATAGGGATGTAACAGGGATGTAAGCTTATAGGGAGGGACATAGGGATGTTAGTTACAATGACTTACGACATTATTTTTCATCAATAAGACATTTAAAATCAATCTCAGCATGTTTTTGCCAAATGAGGAATTGTATTTTAGGGAAAGATTGAGAATCCTAGAGTAACATGATGCAGAGCCACATTCTCCCTTCTGCATTTGTTACATTTTGTTCCTCATTACTTATGGGGAAGAAAAGAAGTATCTGAGGAGGCCCTTCAGACCTGTTCTAGAATACATTTTATTACCCACTCTGCCCTTCTTTAACATCAACAGGCTTAATTATATACTTACTCCTGCTAGAGAAAAAAACTCAGACATAAGGAAACTATAGTCTAGAAACTGCCAGGTAGACTATGTGAGGAGTGTGGAAAAAAGTAACTTGGCCCTCTTGACAGAGAAAGAACTAGATATAAGGAGATGCAATGGCAGTTTATTAGTCTGTGTGAAAGCCAAAAATTACCATATATATATATATATATATATATATACCTATATATACCTATATATACACCTATATATACCTATATATACCTATTAGTCTGTGTGAAAGCCAAAAATTACCATATATATATATACATACACATATATATGTGTGTGTGTGTGTATATATATACACACACACACACATATATATATATATATATATATATATATATATATATATATCAAAGTATATTTTTATATTATGCCAACATCTGGCAATGAGAGTGGCTCAGACTTTCAAGGGAACTGTTAAGAGTAGAAGAATCTTTTGTAGTACCCCCAAATGAGTCCTAAGACATTATTGTTGCTTCTGAGCCACATGAGTTGGCGATGCACTGAGGTCAAAGCACATGTGTACAGGAATATGGCATTCTGGACACATAAGAAAGCCTGACACTGGGCGATGGCCTTGCCTTCTAGACCTCTCTGTCACCAATATGCTAAACCCATCTGAGGTTAAGCTTCCTCATCTATAGATAGAAGGTCCTAGGCTCCAATACTAACCTATTCCTGAAATTTTGTGATGCTTGGCTAACCATTACCAGTGTATTACTAACTAGATCAATAAAATGTCCTCTGAACTTAAAATTCAGGGGGAAAAAATAAGGTGAGGTGGCTTCTGAACTCTAGGCCTTCATATTACTAAGGACCATAGACACTCTGTGTTACTCATTTTTTGGTGTGTATTATCACCCCAGAAACTCATAAACATACCTTCACACTAGTTTCCCAAGTAAGGGAAAGCCTTAAGAATCGCTTATTTAACTGTGTCCTGTTTTATTTATCCCCACGTGAATAGCGTAGCCACGGTCAGCTTTTGTTTTCTGTAATTCATGGTGTAAAAAGCCGCCTTGAGCTGACTGCCTGTATTTCTAACGTTGCTGTGGATACTGAAAGTGCCGCAGCTGTTTAGGACCCGCACTTTTGCCAAGAAGCATTGTGTTCACAGCAAGTGTTTCAACAATCCGTGTTTTCTTTGTTTCCCCTCAACATTGTTTTCTCAGCCAAAAAAACAAGAAGAAGAAGAAGGCACAACAGACACGGCCACATCCTCATCCAACAACCAGGAGAAGGACAGCGGAGTGGGGCGCACGGATGAAAGCTTGCGGCACGATGAGAGCTCCGAGCAGGAGAATGCGGCTGAGGACCCCAAAAGCGCATCTTTGAAGAGCAAGAGAGAGCTGGGGCAGAGCCAGGACACCCTGGGGAGCGTGGAACTCCAGTGCAACGAGAGCTTTGTGTCAGGTGAATACCTTGACTCAGACTGCCCTGGCAACCAAGATGAGGAGTGTGAACGATTCCGGCAGCTCTTGGAGCTCAAATGCAAGATTCAGAACCACGGGGAGTATGACCTGTATTACTCGAGCCGCACAATGGAATGCAACCCAGGGGAACAAGAGGGAGTGGAGCATGAGCTACAGCTGCTGAATGAAGAACTAAGAAACATTGAACTCGAGTGCCAGAATATCATGCAAGCTCACAGGCTCCAGAAGGTAACGGACCAGTATGGGGACATCTGGGCATTGCATGATGGAGGATTCCGAAATTATAACACCAGCATCGATATGCAAAGAGGAAAACTAGATGACATCATTGAACACCCGGAAAAGTCAGACAAGGACAGTTCCAGTGCTTACAACACAGCCGAAAGCTGCAGGAGCACTCCGCTCACTGTAGACCGTTCCCCTGACAGCTCCCTTCCAAGAATGATCAACCTCACCAATAAGAAAAACCTGAGAAGCACAATTGCCGCCAGTCAGCCCTCTCCTGGACAGAGCAGTAAAGAGTCGCCCTCCCCCAAGGCCAAACCCACTGAAGGTTGTGGCATTGACGGCAAGGAGAAGGTCTCAGAAAGCAACAAGCTTTCTGATCAAGAGAAGACGGGCAGCGAACACGTCCCTTACCTCTCTCCTTACCACAGCTCCTCATATAGGTATGCAAACATACCAGCCCATGCCCGGCATTATCAAAGCTACATGCAGTTAATTCAACAGAAATCTGCCGTCGAATATGCCCAGAGTCAGCTGAGTTTGGTGAGCATGTGCAAGGAGTCCCAGAAGTGTTCAGAACCCAAGATGGAATGGAAGGTGAAAATTAGGAGCGATGGGACCCGGTACATCACAAAGAGACCAGTGCGAGACCGGATTCTGAAGGAACGTGCCTTAAAGATCAAGGAGGAGAGGAGTGGCATGACGACGGATGATGACACCATGAGCGAGATGAAAATGGGTCGCTACTGGAGCAAAGAGGAAAGAAAGCAACACCTGGTTCGGGCCAAAGAGCAGCGACGGCGCCGAGAGTTCATGATGCGGAGCCGGTTAGAGTGTCTCAAGGAGAGTCCTCAGAGCGGCAGTGAGGGCAAGAAGGAGATCAACATCATTGAACTGAGTCACAAAAAGATGATGAAGAAGAGAAACAAGAAAATTTTGGACAACTGGATGACAATCCAAGAACTGATGACCCATGGGGCCAAGTCTCCGGATGGCACACGAGTTCATAATGCCTTTTTGTCAGTCACCACTGTATGACCGAGTGAATGGGAATGGAATGCAACTGATTTTAAGAGGGTGCTACCAATTTGGGTAGAGTATGATTGCCTCGTTCAATGTGGCGTTTTTTATATATATTTTCTGACTCTTTATAGTTTAAATTTTTTGTAAGGCAAAAATACCTGGTAATTTTTCATTTGTTTTTTCATATACTAGTACCTTTTTTTTTTTTTTTTTTTTTGCTGAGGACTTTCTTTAACTTGTGATATATTCATATTGTTCATTTATATATAAAAACAAAAGAAAAGAAAGCAAAAAAAAGCTTGAACAAAAATTCTGAGGAGCCAATTAATTTCCTATTTTATTGTATCTATTGTAAGTTAAGATCTGGATTTATTTCTCTAATTTACTTATTTTCTACTTTAATAACAAGTCAATGCCAAAACATTTCTATACTTGCTTCTTGGCATAGTACATATTAAATCAAATCTGTTAATAAATCATGTACCACATCTTATCTTATACATAAAAATCACCTCGGTTTAACATCCCGTTGTACATTTAGCACATAAATGGCCATTGTCTTTGTCTCAGTAAAGTGTAGGTGGACAATCTTCCTGTGATATGTAGTGACATTGGTCATGTAGCTAGATAATTGTGGTAATTGTGACAATAAAAGAGAAATAAATTATTGATTATCCTTAAGAAAAGTTATCAAGGAGTGTTTTATTTTCATTGTCCACTGTGGTTGTCAGATATAAATTACTTATATATGTATACTATTTAGAAGACTCCTAATTGTGGGTTATAAAATGTGTACAATTTCTATTACTTTTTTTTCCCAATAAAATTGTCTTGAAACACTTCTTATAGATCATGGTGTCACATATTCTTGCCAAGGTTAAATTAGGTAACATATATAGAGCATCTTATAGATGCTAACTAAAATTTAATAAACATGAATTCATGCTTCCCTTGCCTGCCATCCATGTAAGGAAAAGCCAAGGAAATTTTAGGGAAAGATGTGGAGAAGAGGATCAGTGAAGTGTCTACGATTGTTTATAATGACACTATGTATTAGTCAGCTCAAGCTGCCATAACAAAATTCCATAGACTATAAGGCCTAAAGAGCAGGAATTTATTTCTCAGAGCTTGTGAGGCTGGGAGGTCCAAGATCAAGGTGCTGGCTAATTCAGGTCCCTGATGAAGGCTCTCTTCTTGTTTTGAAAATGGTCACCTTCTCACTTTGTCCTCACAGGGTAGAGAGAGGAAACTCTCTGGTGTCTCTTCTTATAAGGGCACTGATGCCATCATGAGGGCTCCATCCTTGTGACTTTATCTAAAATGAATTACCACCCAAAGGCCCCATCTCCAATAGCTATCACATTGGGGGCTAGAGCTTCAACATTTAATTTGGAGGACACAATTCAGCCCATAACACTATGTGCATTTATTTATTCAGTCATTTGAGAATAAATTTGGGGGAACCATCTTTTTAATCATTGTCCACATAGCCAACTATAAATACCTTTTATGTCAGTTTATTAAAAAGTGAGATTGTTAGATTATTAGGTAGGCTATTAAGTCTAGTTTTTCATCATATAAACATATAGACCATATCATGTCAATCATGATGCCTCCAGAGTGAGAGCCAGGTCAACCCTGTGCGTACAAACATGATTTCAATCAAATTTTTATTAAACCCAAGAGATAGTTTTAACATAATGGAGATACAATGTGTGAATATGTTTGAAGCTACTTTCCTGTTTAAAAAACTACAGTGGCTCCTTATGAGATCTTGAATCAGATTCTGATGCCTCAGCCTCTATTAACTAGCCCTCCTTGCCTATTATTGTGCTTCCACTGTAATCTGCCCTGAGTTATTATTGGCTTGCAAACAACTTGCCCATTTCTGCTAAAGTTACCAATGCTATTCTCCTGCCTGGGGTTTCTGTGCCAAATCCTACATCTTTCTTAGAGCATAATCACATATACATGTTCTCTTTAGTACCTGTTTTGGTGACACCGGATTTTCTCAGCATTTTGTCATACACTTTGATACAATACATTATTGAAAATTTTATTCTTTTGTTATTTGAATCACATACATAGAACTTATTGTCTCCCTACATAGATTTTAAGTTCATGAACTTCGGCCCTGGCATCTCCCTCTGTCTTTGTATACCTCTGGTAGAATGACATTTGAATAATAATGAATGCTAGCTTTTTTATTAATTTAATTTTACTCTCTCCACATATTAGTCCCTTCCTTTGTTACTGTTTTCTTTATTCTTCTACCCTTCTAAGTTATTACCTATGACAGGTTATTACATAGATGGAAAGAAATGAACCTTATTTGCCTGTAATGAAAAGCTGGACTCAAAAATTTTAAGATAATGATAGTAATAGCAATCTAAGGCAAGTAGAAATTTCATCACTTCTAACTTTAGCCATTGTTAATCCAATCAATAAGATTACCGTGAGTGTGCCAAGAATTAACTTAATCAAATGGTTTTAAGTAAGAATGCCTGTCTGTCTTAAGAGCTCAGTTCTTTCCTGACCTGATGCCCATGGTTATTATTTATCTTCTTGACACAACTGAGTTTAAATATGTATTGAATTTGTATTATTCCTATAGATAAATGTGATTTGGAACCAACGTAAATTTTTCACAAGGAAACATATACACATCTCACAGAATGCTGTTTCCAAAGCTACCAGTTTAATTTTATTTTTATGAAAGCCACGTGTGCTTGCCAGCTTTTTAAAAATGTTATGTTGGTGTTTTTCATGTCGGTGTTTATATAGTTGACCACTTGAGAAATGTTGTTTTCAAAAATCAGTGAAAATCTGAAAAGTGTTATGCTTTATCTTTCCACAGAACATATCTTTGTGCTAAACATGTTTTTTTTAGTAAATGAATAATAAACCTGTTGCTCAGCAAAGAAAAATTATTGGTTATATGTGGGATATTTTATTTCAGTTCAGAAAATATATGTGGACGTAAAGAGGAAAGATATTTTCTTGGGCTTGCCTTTGAAATTCTGTATCTTCTATTGCTTATTATATTCAATATGTGATAGAAGTTGGTGTTAGGATCCATATATGAATGACCTTAGGGGGTTGAAAATAATGTATGTTTAATGGGCATTTCTTCTCTGCATGCCATGAGGAGGGCTATTGTTGCCATCTTATTTTGTGCTGACTGTACCTTTACAAATATGTATGTGGGCTGAGGGAGGACTCTTCTAACAAAGCCTTTCCATAGGTACATATTAATTTAACCCATGTCTTGGTGTGTCTAAATCTTCCAGATCAATACATTCTTTTTATCCCTCCAATGAGCTTTAGCTCTCTGCTTCAAACTCCTTGTTTTGTGATGGTGCCACTGTTCACCAGCTCTTTTCATGGTGATCACTCATGTCTTCTCGAAATTCTCTTTTATCTGGTCAGTCACAAAGCAGTGTTAATTTTTCTTCAGAATGTGTCAGATTATCTTTATTAAAGATAAACCACTTTGTGGCTGAATTGTCACTATCTCATGCCTAACTACTTCAAAAGTCTCTACTGGCCTCCCTGTACATCATCTCCAGTCCATCCTACATATGGCGGTAACACTTGGCCTACTTTTGCTCACTGTGTACCTTCAGGAGTCTTTTCCTGAGAAATGGGATAAAATCTGAGTGCCTGAGATTATTCTCCAAGGACTTTGCCCCCCCTCTTTTTTCCATCTGACATTTCTCTCCAAATAAGACTTCCAATTCAGACCTCAAGAACACTGCATCTTGAGTAGATAAGTAATTTGATGCTCCTTCAATCCAATGTTCTTTATTTTTTTTTAAATATATTTTATTGATTTTTTTACAGAGAGGAAGAGAGAGGGATAGAGAGTTAGAAACATCGATGATAGAGAGACATCGATCAGCTGCCTCTTGCACAACCCCTACTGGGGATGTGCCCGCAACCAAGGTACATGCCCCTGACCGGAATCGAACCTGGGACCCTTCAGTCCGTAGGCCGACGCTCTATCCACTGAGCCAAACCGGTTTCGGCAATGTGTTCTTTATTTTTAATTAAATTTTATTTTTACTAATAATCTTCATTATTAATTTTCATTCTATTTCTATTAAAAACCATTAATATAATTGATATAATATAATAATATGTAATAGTTAAATAATTTCTCTTAATTTTTAATTAATGAAGTTGAACACAGCAACAGGTTCATTGACTAATTTACTTCTTTAAAAAAGAAACACAGGGAAAAAATGTTTTCTCAAACAATTATTTTCTATTTATTTGAAGGGTTTTTTTTTTTCTCCCTTTAGTTTTCTAGCAGTATTTTTCAAAATGTACGTCTTTGGAGGTATATTAAAGGACTTAAAAGTTAGTCTGGCCAGTGTCGCTCAGTGGTTGAGTGTCAATCCATGAACCAGGAGGTCACTGGTTTGATTCCCTATCAGGGCACATGCCCAGGTTTTGGGCTTGGTCCCCAGTAGGGGGCATGCAGGAGGCAGCCAATTGATGACTCTCTCATCACTAATGTTTTATCTCTCCCTCTCCTTTCCTCTCTCTGAAATCAATAAAAATATTTTTTTTTTCAAAAAGGACTTCAAATTTTGATAAAACAAACCATTTGCTCCTGTAAACATGCATGTCATGGTTTCAGAATTTCAGTGAATAGTGACCACAGGAAGCCACTGACAAATAATTGACCAAGAGAGCCATCTATTGAGGTGCACTTTGAAATTTTTTGTTCTTTTTTTTTGTTGTTGTTCTTGTGTTTTTTGTTTGTTGTGTTTTTTGCTGTTTCCATTCAAGTGTACTACCCTTTCACCCAGAGTAAGACCAGTTCACACTGGAGCAGTTTTGTAAGAAGTCTCCTTGTAGAACAGAGCAAATGAGCACCACAAAGCAGATTATTTGAGGGATGTTTTTGTGCTATTTCTAGTGTCACACTAGCTTCTGCTTTAGTCAGACAGAACTCCTTATAGTTTTTCAAACATGCCGTTCTCATTTCCAACACCACTCCGTGCATGTTAGATGAAATCCTTTCTCTTTGTCTATCCCTCCATCAATGTTTATTTCATGTCTTCCCATCTTTCCAGGAGATTTTTCCTAACTCCTGCTAATGGCCGCTCTCATTTCTGCACACTCAAATGGGTGGTATATTGTTATAACACTCACTTGATTTTCTGCCCAGTAGTGTCTAATTTTTGTTTCCATAAGGTGTCTGTCATAAGTATAGTGTGGTACACAGTTAGTAACCATTGCCACATATGTTCTCCTGGCGTTTCTCTGTTTAACTAAACAACAGCTGCTCAGGATTTAGGGTGCTATGCATTTTTCACATATCCCAGTCAATGGTGTTGTATTGCAATAAGCATTGCTCCTGGACTCATGCACCATCGACAAAACTAGGGTCCTGCTTGTTATTCAGTATCCTACTACATGTTTTTAACTTATTCATATTCACTACTTATTTGCTTCCCTCTCCCCCCTCCCCACCCCCGCCCAGCGTTGCCACTTCCTAGATTTGTTTTCTTAGGCAAGTTACTTAAGCTTGCTGCTGCTCAGTACAGTGGAGATAATGATAACCTTTTTCATATGTTATGTTTAAATAGATTAATAGATATAAAGAAGATATAGACAGTCCTCAGGTTAAGTCAGACTCAATGAACGTCATTTCGTGGTTACATCGCCATCTCCCATTTATTTATTTAAAAAAAAAGTTCCGTCATTTCGACGTATGTACATATGTGCTTTATGTTTTTTTTTATTTATTTACCACGAGTAAAGGTCAGGAATTGTTATATTTCTTTAAAAATTATTTTTACTGTTTCACTCCATTACTGCTGTGTATGTGCTCCATGTGAGTGACATGGGTGCTTATGTAGGTGGGTTCCGACTTACGGCGTGTTACATCACGCCGTAGAAACAGATCTCCGATGTAACCCGAGGACCTACTGTATATGAGTTCTGGCATAGAGTGGACATTCAGTAGATTTTAGCCATTATTTTTATTTGCACATAAGCAGACTGTGGCTAATACAATTGTATTAATCTGCCACAAATTCCACAGCTACTAAGCAATAGATTCTAGATTCAAATTCATGATGGTCCCCTCCCCAAATTTTTCTTCTTTCCATTACTTGCAGCCTCCACAGTGAGAGTGGATATTGAAGCTAATAGCAACTTGTTCACTTAAGCTCTATCAGTTCTGCTTCAAACAGACATCCAGACTCTGACACCATTTTCCATGTGTCATCAGATGTGCTGATTGTTTTCATTTGGTTGCACTGTATCAGTCAGCCTATTTTTTTAATTGTATGTTACCTATGGTGGGGAATTATGGTGGTAGATTGTGTTTTTGATCAACCAATGAGCTTATGATTGTTTCTCTAGAACTAACATTTTGCCTCAAATTTATTATCACCCCTTGCCATTGTGCTGCCTACCAGTCCATGATCAGAAATGTGACATTGTTGTAATGAGCCTCTTGGATATCCATTTGTGGAACTGTTTTAAATAGGAAGCATAGTCAATGCTAGCTATTTAATAAACCAAGACAGTGATTCAACTTCACATCTCTGGTGGTGATAATAGATTAGATGGGATACAACTTTCCATCCTGTCTTGGAATGGTTGTGAGGCACTCTAGAAAGCAAAGCCTACTCAGATGTTCCAAAAAAGCAGCCCTACACTGAAGTTCTCATTATAGTAGGGTCAGTGAGTATAGCACAGATTTCTATTGGAGTCGACTTAATTTACCCTGACTTAGTTTTTGAAACACAAAGATAATCAGAAAATTAATCTAATGGAGGACACACACAAAAAAGTAGAAATGATACAAAACAGTCAAGAGAAGGAAATGTGTTTGAGAACCCACAATGTTCACAGTGTTAAATGCTTTACACGGGTCATTAATAAACTTCTGTCCTGGGAAGATCAAATATGAGCACATGAAGAGAAATCTAACTAGATAAAGCAGTCAGTGCAGAATGATGGAGCCAGTGAGGAGCACAGGAGGGTTAAGAGGAATGAGGGCTTCCTATGGGCTGTCATCATCTTTAGGAAGCCTTCTCTAGTCTCACAGCCTGGAATAATGACTCACCAATAGGATAATTTCTCATCAATTCTGTGATCCTGAGCAAGTTGCATCCCTCCTTTGAGCTTCTATTTTTCTCATCCATGAAATGAGAATATTGGAATAAATGATCCTCAACATCCATTTTATTTCTAACATTCTAAAAATTGCCAATAAATAATGAACACTTTGTTCCACATTTCCCTTTGTTGTAGCCATACCACAATTTGTTATGGAGCCATCTTAGATAAATTCATCATCTACCAGTGAAGCAAATAAGGACATTTTCCAAAGGAAAAATAAGAAAGCAATCCATTGGTATAAAATAATGCCTAGCCCCTCTTTCCATTACTCACCAGCTGCCACATCATGTACTTTCTTTCTAGAAGCCATTTTTCTTTTTTTGGTTGTTTTTAGATAGGACATTCATATTTTATTTCTCCAGTGACATGTTGAATACAGTTGAATATAAATTTAAGGTCTGCTTACACACCAAAGCCAGGTCCTTTGGGGGGTTCAGTGAAAAAGGTGAGACCCCCAGCTGGCTCACAAGAGAAGCATCTATTCCTTGGCCCAGGTTTTGGAATTTTACCAGCCTTGAGTTCATCAATAATTTCTTCACTATTTATAGGTGTCAATATCCTCATAGTAAGTTGTCATTTATTTGAACCATTGGTGCATTTACACAGGCCCCTAAACATTCCACCTCTGGAAGAGTGAAGAGTTTGTCAGGTGTAGTCTCCCCAAGCTTTTTCTGAATGTCCTCCACTATGCTGTCAGTTTCAAAGCATGCAGGGTAGTAGTGCAGACCTGAATGTGATACTTTCCAAGTGAAGAAGCCATTTTTCATGATGGTTACCACACTCTGAAAGACTACATGTGTGTTCTATATTCTCAGAACATCACGGAGTTGTGCTCTAGAAGAGAGATTGGGATATTTTGACACTTTCGTAGTTATAAAAAAGATGGGGAGGGGAAGGAATTTTCCACCATTCAGATAACTCTTAGCTTTGCACTCAAGATTACTACCCTGCTAGCCTAAGCTTGTTGCTGGGCTACTTGAGAAAGAGTTTCCATGGTCAGCCAGCAGACACATTGGCTAGTTACTTCAATAAAAATATACATGAATGGGTGATATATTAACACACTTATGGTTCAACAATACAACAGAATACTATTCCCTTTCAAAAGGAGGACAAACCAAAAAAACAAAACAAAAAGGAAACTCTTTATGGATTTACATGGAATATTAAGTAAAAAGGGGTTGTTCTTGTAACTTATATGACTGACATGTAAGTTACAAGAAGGGTGGGAGAATTAGGTAGAACCTAGGTTATGAAGGGTTTCATATACAAAGATATGAAGGAGTTAAAGTAATCAAATTTATGTTTTTGAAAAATCTGTATATAAGCAATTTAGACCTAATATTGGGTAGGGAAATATTTGGGGGAAGAATAACCAATTAGGAGGTTGTTCCAGTGATCCAGAAGATAAAAGAGCTTGAACAATGAGCCAGTGAGTGTCGAGAGAGGATTTGACAGATGTTAGAAACTAGAGCTGTAGATTTAGCAAATAAAAATACAGAGCACCCAATTAAATTTGAATTTCAGATAAATAATAAATAATTTTTTCAATATAAGTATATATTTGGGACATACTTATATTAAAAATTAATTATTATTTATTTAACTAAGCATCTTGCATTTTATCTGACAATCCTATTAAGGAAGTATAATATAGCCAGGTCTTGGGGACTAACTAGATATACAATGAGAGATGAGCAGAGGGAGGAAGAAGTTGGGGCTTTGATTCAGGTTTCTGATTGGGTACTGGGTTAATGATGGTACCACTCAGCAGAACAGGATTAGCATGAGAAACATGTTCTGGAAGAAAAAGTGTTCAAGTAAGTCTTGGGCATGTTGATTTAAAGGTGCAGGTAGGACAATTCAGGGAGAGATATCTAATGGGCAACTAAAAATATAGATAAGGAGTTTTGAATATTAGGGACTGGAGGAACACGTGTTGTGTTTACCAATAGAGAGTGGGTTTTAGAAACATTCCCACAGGCATCTAGGAAAGCACCCTACAACCAAATAGATAAATATTTCCTCTGCAAATAGCCCCATGAAAGTTCAAGTCAGGTTATGCAACCCAATTATTGCTGGGGGGAAAAGTGGATTTTTCCCCCCAGATATGAATTTTAGAATTTTAGCTTAAGGATTACAAACTTTACTTGGATCAGTAATGGAAAAGTGAATAATCCCTATTTACTTAATATTCCATATTAGTCCATAAAGAGTTTCCTTTTTTTGTTTGGTTGTCCTCCTTTTAAAAGGGAATAGTATTCTGTGTATTATTGAATCACAAATGTGTTAATTTATCACCCATTTATGTATATTATATTTTTATTGACTCTAGTCTCCAACTATTGCAATCAATGCCTTCATTAATAAGCTTAGAAATATATACCATTTCATGCATGAGTGAGTATATCTCAGATAAGTTTCTGGAAGTAGAAGTGCAAGGTCAAAGGGTATGTATATTTATGATTTTGATCGTTACTATCATAAATACTACCCTTCACAGAGCTGGCATGATTTGAACTCCTCCCAGCAAAGAATGAAAGGATCTGCTCTTTCTACTTTCTTGCTGTGACATTTTGGGCTTGTTTGCCTCCTGGCGCATGTCCATTCCCCTGCTGGACAAATCCCCATGGATTTGTTAGTACATCCCAAGGTCTCAGTCGATGGACTCAGTCAAGGGAGGCAATGACAGGGGAATGGAGGACAGGAGGAAGGAAAGGCATGGTGTTCCCCCTTCCAGGGAACTATCCAGGTTTTGTGAGGCCTATGGCTTAAATTTTCAGAAGTTCTAATTAAAAAATAATAATAAATTATGAATTCAAAAATTGGCACAAAAGTATTTATTTATGTGAAACACAAAAACATATCTCAATAAATAAATGTATTCTCAACTAATCTTCTCTTTCCTCTGAGCCTCAAAATGTCCATGGCAATTCTATCACCACCTGACATGTGGGGAAATGTAAAAGGAAGAAACTGAGTGAAACCAAGCAGCAGTCTTAACTGATCACAGCTATAATATCTTCATTTAACAAATTTTACAAAAACAGGTGACCATGTGAATACATTGACCAAGCCCCTCCCAGGAACTGAGAGCAAATGAGGGGCAGGGTACTGAAGCTCAACCTTCATTGAGTCCACCTTCCATCTACCTCTGGATCCTCCCTCTCTGCCTCAGGCAGCAACTCTGAAAGAAACATGACTAGTGCTCCCAACCCTGAGAGTCTATAAGACTTACCCAGGATCATTCCTGGCTTCCCACTATCTCTAATTTCTGAATTTTCTCATTCTCAGCTTTTTTATACTCCTTGATGGATTCCCTTTATTAAACTCTGTCTTATTTTTTTATTTTATAAAGTATATTGTTATTGATTTCAGAGAGGAAGAGATAGGGAGAGATAGAAACATCAATGATGAGAGAATCATTGATCAACTACCTCCTGCGTACCCCACACTGGGGATCAAGCCTGCAACCCAGGCATGTACCTTGACCGGGAATTGAACTGTGACCTCCAGATTCATAGGTCAACACTCAACCACTGAGCCATGCCGGCCGGGCTAAACTCTTAAAGTAGTTCTGTTCTCCTCCTTTTACTCTGAACAATACTCTTCTTGGTACTAGATATGGTCTCGGTAAACATACCCCTAAATAAGATATTAGAATGGAGTTACTCTTCTGCCTTTATGTAAACACATTTGTGAGCTTGAAGACAGAAAATATATCTTAGAAATGTGGGCGTGCAATATATTACCTGCGTTTTACTTAGGATTAGGTACATGTTGAAATCAATATTTTAGGAAACTAAATAGTTACTACATTGCAACACTTTTTCAATAAGAAAATATGATGATTACAAAGAATGTAGGGTAAGGTAATTACTTTTGACAGCACTAGGGATCTTATAATGGGGAAAAAAGGTCTGTTTTTAATAGTAACCCAACTATGGGCCCAAAAATAGCTACTGGACAAACTAAGCTACAGAATGCCTAAAGCATCATATTTCCCTTCTAAGTAGTTTTTTTATTATTTACTAATGATTTATATTTTAAACTTTTGTATCAAAGTAAAATATATATGTGAAATTATAAATTATCACAAAATGCACACGTCTGTATAACCAGTATCCAAGTCATGAAAAAGAATATGGCCAGCACTCCAGAATCTACCCCCTAAATATTATCCCTTCCTCCAATTGTAAATAATATCCAGGCTTCTAACAGATTAATTTTGCTTTTTTCTGATGTTTGTATAAATGGGATTCTACAGCATAGATTCATTGAGTCTGGCTTCTTTTATTCAGCATTTTGTTTGTGAAGTTGATCCATGGTTTTATGTGTATTGTAGTTAGTTCATTTTCATCACTATGCAGTACTCTGTTGTTAGATTACCACAATTTATATATCTATTCTATCATTGATTAAAATGTTGGGCTGTTTCCAATTACTGATTATTACAAATAATACTATGAACATTCTTGTATGAACATGGTACACACATTTCTATTGAGCATATACCTACCTATAAGTTGAATTCCTGGGTCTTAGATTATGCATGGGTTCAACTTTAGAGGTATGAAACAAGTGATTATTAAAATTTATATTCCCACTAGCAGTGTTTAAGAGTTATCATTACCAATACTTGGAATTTATTTTTTAATTTTGGGCATAACTTATTTTATTAAAGTGCTACTTATGCCAGCTCAAAGCATCCAAAGATTATAAGAACTACTTATTTTTAGTAGGCATACAACCCAATTTAGTGCCTAATTACTTATAGAATGTCCTTTATTGTTCTTTCTCTTTTTAATTTTTTCCAGCTTCTTTGAGATATAATTGGCATATAACATTGTGTAAGTTTAACATGTACAGTATGATGATTTGATATGTGTATAGATTGCAAAATAAGATACAATAAGGTTATTTCATACTCCCATCCCCTCATATAATTTCAATTTTGTGTGTGATAAGAACATTAAGATCTACTCTCTTCGTAACTTTCAATTATATATTACTGTGCTATTAAATATACTCATCATGCTGTACATTAGATCCCCAGAACTTATTCATCTTATAGCTGGAAGTTTGTACCATTTGGCCAACAGCTCCCCATTTTTTCTATTTCCAGCCTCTGGCAACCACTATTTTACTGTTTCTTTGAGTTTGGCTTTTTGAAATTTCACATATAAGTGAGATCATACAATATTTGTCTTTCTCTGGCTGGCTTATTCCATTTAGCATAATGTCCTCAAGATGCATCCATGTTGCTGCAAATGGCAGGATTTTCTTCTTATTTATGGCTGAAATGCATTCTAGTGTGTGTATCACATTTTCTTTATCCATTCATCTGTCAATAGATGATGAGGTTGTTTCCATGTCTTGGCTATTGTAAATAACACTGCAATGAACATAGGGATAAAGATATCTCTTTAATAAACTTACTTCATTTCCTTTGACTCTATACCCAAAAGTGGGTTTCCTGCATCAGGTGATAGTTCTACTTTGAACCATTTGCAAAATCTCTATACTGTTTTCCATAATGGCTATCCCAATTTGCATTCCCACTAACAATACACAAGGGTTGCCTTTTTCCCCACATCCTTGTCAGCACAGTTATCTCTTGTCTTTTTTATGATAGCCATTCTAATTTGTGTGAGGTGATGTCTCACTGTGGTTTTGATTTGCACTTCCATGGTGATTAGTAATGTTGATCACCTTTTCATGTACTTGTTGGCTATTTCTTTTTTAAAATGTCTATTCAACTTCTTAGCAAATTTTCAAATTGGATTATTTGGTTTTTTGTCTTTTTTTATTTTGTTTTTTGCTATTTAGTGTAGTAATTATTTTCCATAGGTCACCTCCTGGTATCATGAAAACTCACACCCCTCACTATAGCTGATTGGACAAGAGGTTCTACATATTACTCAAGGTTATCCAAACTTGAGGTTAGCCATCTGCCTAAGAAGTGACCTGGAATATTAGCATTGTCCAAACAAGAATACTAATCATGTGGATCAGTCCAATTTGCTAGGAATTTGAACTGGAGCTCTGGGGAGATCATCAGTTAGTTACTAGCTAATGATGAAGTCTATAGACACTCAGAGAGAAAGAAAAACTTCTCCATAATGGTAAAGAACTAGAGTAGGAAATTTATGCATTTTCAAGATAGGACAGTTTTGTGAGTGAGTATCTAGTTCCTGTCTCCAGAAAGCTTGACTCTTTCAGTTCATACTTTTTTTTTGTTATGACTGTAAGAAGGTTTCTTCTGGATTACATGAAGACTAGCTGTGTGATTGAAATTCCTATATCCTTTATCTCTATGTGTAACTTCATGATAAGCCACCTGTTATTATAGTAACATGAAGTTTCCATTCACTGGACCTAAAAGAACTCATCTAAAACAATATCCTTATAAGCCTCTTTTTATGTATATACTAGAGGCCCAGTGCATGAAATTCGTGCATGGGGGCGGGGGGGGGTTGTCCCTCAGCCCAGCCTGCACCCTCTCCAATCTGGGACCCCTTGAGGGAAGTCGGACATCCCTCTCACAATCCAGGACTGCTGGCTCCCAACTGCTCACCTGCCTGCCTGCCTGATTACCCCTAACCACTCCCCTGCCAGCCTGATCAACGCCTAACTTTTCCCCTGCTGGCCCGATTGCTCCTAACTGCCCTCCCCTGCCGCCTGGTCACCCCTAACTGCCCTCCCCTGCTGGACTGGTTGCCCCCAACTGCCCTCCCTTGCCAGCCTGGTCAGCCCTAACTGCCCTCCCTTGCTGACCTGGTCCCCCCCAACTGCCTCCCCTGCAGGCCTGGTCCCCTCCCCCAAACTGCCCTCCCCTGCAGGCCTTGTCCCTCCCAACTATCCTCCCCTACTGGCCTGGTCACCACAAACTGCCCTCCCCTGATGGCCCGGTCACCCCTAACTGCCCTCCCTTGCCGGCCTGGCCCCCCCCCCAACTGCCCTCCCCTGCAGGCCTGGTCCCACCCTCCCAAATGTCCTCCCCTGCAGGCCTGGGTTCCCCCCCCCAACTGTCCTCCTCTATAGGCCTGGTCCCCCCAACTGTCCTCTCTTGCCAGCCTGGTTGCCCCTAACTGCCCTCCCTTGCTGGCCTGGTCACCCCCAACTGCCCTCCCCTGCTGGCCTGGTCACCCCCAACTGCCCTTTCCTGCTGGCCTGGTCACCCCTAACTGCCCTCCCTTGCCAGCCTTGTCCCCCCAACTGCCCTCCCCTGCAGGCCCAGTTGCCCCCAACTATCCTCCCTTGCAGGCCTGGGTCCCCCCCAATTGTCCTCCCCTACAGGCCTGATTGCCCCCAACTGCTCTCACTTGCAGGCCTGGTCCCTCCCAACTGCCCTCCCCTGGAGGCCATCTTGTGGAGGCCATCTTGTGTCCACATGAGGGCTGCCATCTTTGACCACATGGGGGCGGCCATCTTGTGTGTTGGAATGACAGTCAATTTGCATATTACTCTTTTATTAGATAGGATATATATGATTATATTTTTACAAAATCATATCATATGATGCAAATTGTTTATGTCCTTTTTTTAGTTAAAATATATTTTAATAGCTACTTATAACAATAAATGTGTATATGCAGCATTTTCAGTGTTTACAGTATACATTATATGGATGAATCATAAGTTATTTCATAATGCCCTTTTCCCTTTCTCTTATCATTTGCTGCTGGTATAATCCTATATAATAAAAGCCCAGCGACCAGAACAGCAGAACGACCAGAATGACCACTTGACCAGTCACTATGAGGTGCATTGACCACCTCTCAGTCCCTCCCCCTGGCCAGCAGGATAGCGAACAGGGAACTGGGGTGGGTGGCAGGGGATGCGGGCGGCACCAGGCCAAGGCCCCCGCCCTGCCAGTCACCCCACACACAGAGGTTGACCCGTGGTAGGGGTGGGGCTGGAGAGCAGGTGGGAATGGCCAGCCTCTTGGTCCCTCCCCCAGTCGGTAAGCTCCAATCACCGGATGGTGAATGGGCAACCAAGGTGGGTGGTGGGAGATAGGTCGCCCTGATGGCAAACTGGGAACCCGGGTGGGTGGCGTCTGGGGGCGGGGGAAGATGGCCCTGATTGCAGGCTAGGCCTAGGGACTGTACCCACGCATGATTTCGTGATCTGGGCCTCTAGTAAATAATAATGTAGTAAACACATTTGTTCATACACCTGTGTATACTAATTTGATTATTTCCTTTGAATAAATAACCAAGAGTAAGCCTGCTAATTTAAATAATATGATCATTTATAAGACTTTTAAATCAAAGTCTTAAAACACCCTTCAGAAAGTTATTAACAATTGCATTTTCATCCACAATGCATGAGAATGTGCAATTGCATGAAAAAAATAAATATTTACCTTAAGATCTCTGAGGCGTATCCCCAGTTGTAGTGACTACATATGCCAAGGGAAGCCTATTTTTGAGGAAGCAACTTCGAGGTAAATGGGTCTATTGAACATGAACATACTAAGTGGCTGGCCAAATTTTCAATAATTTTATAAATGAACTTGCTGGAGACTCTGCTTTCTATACACATTTTAGGAAAAATCATTTATACTTCCTGAAGGGGTAACCAGAGTTTCATTCATAAATGGGTTTTGCTTTCCTATATAGTTTCAAAGTTCTAGTAAATGTTTATTTTCCTTTCAAGACAAATTTCTAACAAAATGAGGTATTATTAATTTGAGGGTATTCTAACTGTGTGAATATATATACAGAAAAATACATATTTCTATAAAAAGCATATATGTGTGAACAGAGACTGTATATTTGATAGTTCTAAGAGACAGTGAGATATGGTAGAAAGAATGCTGTACTACTAATCAAAATACTGGACCCAGATCTCTATGAACTTTGTGAACTTGAGCAAATTCCTTGACCTTTAAGAGTTAATATGGCCCTGGCAGGGTAGCTCAGTTGGTTAGAGCATCGTCCTGATACAAGATTACAGGTTAAATCCCCAGTCAGGGCATATACATGAATCTACCAATGAATGCATAAATAAGTGGAACAACAAATCAATGTGTGTTTTTTTCCTCTCTCTCTCTCTGTCATCCCTCACCTTTCTCCCTTTCTTTTTCTCTCTAAAATCAATAAATTTAAACCCTAAAAGAAAAAAACTCTTAAAAAAATGAGTCAATAAAATAAAAGAACCAAGCAACAGGATACTTGCTAGTGTTTAAGTTATAAGAAATGAACCAGTGGTGATTATTAGAAGGCGACTAGAGCTATGAATATCTTGAGAGGACTCAAAAAGTTTCAATGATTGAATTTGTGATCTGTGAAAGTTATGACTTAAGAAATTGTTATTCTAGGTGACCATGGCTTAAGAAGTTGTCATTTTAGGTGATTGACAAAAGTTATGTGATAGCTCACAATGCGCAAGAAGACTGGAGGTTCCACTCTGTGGTCCCACAGTGGCATTAGCATTACCCAGGCATTGTTGGAAACCTTCAACTTCTCAGTGAGAATCACGCCAAGAAGGCTGCGTGAAATCCTCGAGTCTACTGTTTGAATTTAGTCCAGAAGATGTTAAAAAGCATGTAAATAAAGATCCGTTCATCTTCTCTCTAAATGAGGAGTCATATGCTGGGCATTAAATTTTCATGCTAGAAGACAAAAATGTTGACACCATATTTATGATGGCTGGACTTTCTTTGGCAGGAACTGCAGGGAAAAAAAAATTGAAGTCGGAAGTTGAGCGTCAATAAGCTCATGAATTCACTAGAGATCAAAACAGCCCCTTGTGGCACGTTACAGGCTTTTCTCTGATTTTCTGAGGTTATTTAACCTTACTGCCAATCTCAACTGTGCATAAATATTTTTGTGGCTTTGAAATCACCATCTTAATGGCACATAGATGCTATATTGGGAGCAATATGAAGTATATAAATATTCATATCAGTCACGATGCTGTCACATCTTTGGCAGGAAGGATCTCCAAAATTAAAATATAAAAAGGGTAAGTCCATTGCCCCTCCCTTTTTGTCTTTGACTTCATACTTAAATGAATAGTGAGGATAAAGAAATGGACCCTGAAATTCATATCAAGGTTCAGGTGTAAAAAATTAAAACCAAAGACCAGTTCAACCTCAACAGTTTAATTTACTTCTCTTAAGATCTTTAATACCAAACTTATCAGTTCTCTCTGGTAGGCATTAACTTGTTAAATGAGTCTTAATTATACATAAGCAGATGGAGATTTGAATTAAAATTACCTTACACTCGAGTGGCTTTAGTTCATTATAACATATCTTCCTCTTAATCATTTAGGCAGTCTCATCATCTTTCATATAGAAAGTTATTAAAATATTCCAATTTCCATATTTCTTCAGATACAGCCACTATTAAATGGCAAGTAATGCACATTAGTAGGTGACTTATACCATCCAGGAATAGGTGAATTATTCATGTCAGTAGCAATTTTTGTGCTTTTCTGTCATCTGTAACATTTGCTTTTAAATACTTCATATTTACCTGATTCCTGGAACCTCACCTCATTTAATTTTAAGTACCAATTTTAATTCCATTTCATTTGCAGAGGGATGATGAAAAGGGACACCATCTACTTTTTCCATGCTTTGGTTCTCCAGAGTATGGAGGGTAGACGTATGGGAGCATATTTCTTGCAATGTCATAAAATGGTCAAGACTAAGTATTTGTTAATCACATCAGCCCTCAAAAAGACCTCTGCATTCAAATACAATGTACCCATTAAAAAAATGCTTAAAATTAGTTCCCATATTGCTAAATTTTAAGAGACATAATCAGTAATACTTTTACTCCTGGAAGTTAATATTTCCTGACTTACTTAATAACCAAACCTAAGATTTGTTCCATTTTCTAAGTTTGCTAAGACTATTGAGGCAATCATCCACCCAGATATTGTTCTAAGACCAAGAACTCCAGTGTACAAGAAGGCTAACTTAGGCCAAGTAGTAGCATTTCAGTAATCCTGGAAGTGATAAATTTACAGCTATTCCCATAGGAATCCTCTTCAAAGCCCAACACTGGCATGCCTCCCTTCAGAAGTAGAATTCCCCTTAGGCTGTTAGTGGACCCAAGGAGTCAATCAGTATCCAATAATGTTCTGTCCCACAGGCGTCACTGCACGAACGGACAGCAGTGACAGTGGCAGCAGAATCAAACCAGACAGCTGACAAGAGTGGAAGATCCTGAGTCTTGGCTGAGTCATCAAGACGAAAGTTCACTCAGTCTTGTCAAGCACTGTCATATTTTCTTGATGAAATAAAGCAGAATATTATTCTTCACGTTTGACAAAACTCAATATTCAGCGGACTCTTTCTGCACTGCTTAGCCTCTGTGAGGGAAGACCAGTGATGAGCATCAGACCCACCTGTAATTTGAAAAGCAGAGTAAAAAAAAAAAGTAGTCAGTCTGAGTTACACAGGATTTGCAGCAGCCTCCAATGGAAACTCAGGAATAGTGATTCTGAGAGATTCCTTTTTTAATGGGAAAAACAAACAAACAAAAAAAACACAAACCACCTTTCTCCAAGAAGCAGACAAGAGTTATGTTAATTTTTAATGGCAGCATATTAGCAGTTTGGCATCACAACTTGCTAATGCATGCTTCTATAGGAATGTAAAAGTAAAAAGTATAATCCCATATATACCTGAAAGCAAATATCGAGCACATAAGATGTAATTAAAACATTAATTCCATTCTGCTTTGTTTTTTTGTTTTTTAAACAGAGCATCCACTTATATACAGGTACACACACACACACACACACACACACACACACACACACACATATTCCTTTTGCCGGTCCTCATTGAAATACAGAGTTATTTTCTAAATAGGCCTGTTGTTTTATTCTTTTTGCATTTGTTTATTTCACCTACTGTCATATACTACTGAGTTCCTTGGGAAACAAATATATAAATGTAATATGCTCTCAAGAGCAACTTAAATTGCTCAATAATCTTTAGCGGCTTTGACAACTGTCCAGCCAGGATAGCTCCCTGCCAGGGATGGTAGATTTAAACCTGATCACATCTCCACTGAAACCCATACACTGGGATTCCTCCAGCCAGCTCATGCTCAGGACTCCAACTAATTAAGTTTTCTGCTTGCTGCCATTGAAAGCTTCAGTCAGGTATAATTAAAACTGAGCCAATGACAGCAGTGGCATTTGTCAGAATCATCCAGTGGTTCAAATACCAGTTCTGACAGAAATGTCAAACTGATAGCACTCCCCTCCTCCCAGTGCATGCCAGGGAAAAGCAGGGAGGACTTTTATTATAAATGCTTGGCTGATAACCTTTTTGAATCCCAGGACACCAAATGCTTCACATGAAATTTCATTATCCTGGAAAAGAATTCAGCTCATAGATGCTCTCTTCTCACGACGTAAAGCTCTATCTAATTCCATGGTCTTTACTTCTGTTAGGCCTTTCAGGGAAGTTTGAAATAAACAAACAGAATAGAACAGATAGTCAGACAGCCATGTGGGAAGGAACATTCTAGTTGCAGAGATTTCGATCTCTTAAGTGAAAATTTTCTCAGAATTAAAGCTGGTATTATCCATCTAGTTTCTAGATACATTGTTAGATCAGATATTTATCTTTTGTTTCCATGATAAAAAATCATCCAAAGCTGGTGAAGGCACCATCCTGAAAGGGATGAAGCTACCAACCCCTCGCACTGACCATCACTGACTAATTTTATGATCAATTACCTAACATAGTTGCTGGTGGGGCTCAGAACATGTTTGGTGAATGAATGAATGAATGAATGAATGAATGAATGAATATCACACAAACTCTCAAGAATACAATTGCTAAATCACAGAATAAAAGTGGTCATAGAGAAAAGGTAACTTTGTGATTATTTTTAGAGGTGAGAAATATGAGAAATGGAAGCAGTGATTTTCCTTCTCTTTGTACATGAGTACATGGTACTGAAGATTGGATAAAGTAATAAATGTAAAACACTTTCATTAGTCTTATGGCCAAGAAAGATATTTCTATGTGCACAAGCTACAATAGCAAGTATTGAAACACCTGAGCTATATTGCATCTTAAAACACAAGATTTAATATTATACACAGAGAATGTCATGACTGCATGTTTTTGTCCACCTGGTGATATGTTCTTAGTTATATCCCAAGAGAAAGCGTTGTTTCTATTTAAAAAAAGATTTTTAAATGCCCACCTTTGTGTGGGAAACAAATTAGAGACAGCTACATTGGCACAGAGCTACCCCTTCCCCCCCCCGGCCCCCGCCCCGCCAGACAAAAACTCAAATCACTACTAATATGCCTGGCACATGTCAGGTGCCTGATAAATACTGTTGACCAATGAGAAAGAAAAAGTAACGGAAAAGAGGAATTTATTCATAGCAGAGCTCAGTAAGCCCTTCATGAGTAGGAGGTGAGATCTTCGGTGATACATGTTAACAGGTGATGACTAAGCCTGACTCTCCATGGGATAAAAATAGGAAGTATGGGATAGAGAGAGAGACTCTGAAAAGAACAAATGTGGGGGGGGGGGGAACTAATGGGCAGAGCCACATGGTAGGAAATAGGAACCTTGACAAGAGGTGGCCCGTGAGAAAATTAAGGGGCTGATGAGCTTGAGAACAAGGATTTCAAAATGTTTTAAGATTTTGCTTTTCTATGCCTTAAATTCTTCAATCCACCCAACCAACCATCAGTGAGGTCTACCACGCACACTGAGCAGGAGAGATAATGCAGGACCCACAACTACTTTTACATGTAACAGAGGGAAGAGAACACTCTTAGAAGGTGACATGTGAATAAGATCAAGAGTTCAATGAAAGCAGAAACCCAGACCCAGAAATGAGTCTGAGAATGTAATCCCCAAGGAACTTATGAAAATACTAGAGGCCCGGTGCATGAAATTCGTGCACGGGGTGGGAGAGGTCCCCTCAGCCCAGCCTGCACCCTCTCCAATCAAGAACCCCTTAGGGGACATCCAACTGCCTAAACCAGCAGTCGGACATCCCTCTCACAATCTTTGTCTAAGTGGTTATGCCATTTTATACTCCCACCAGCATTGTATGAGAGTTCCAGTCATTCCATATCCTTGCCAACACTTAATATGATTGGCTGGTTTAATTTTGCCATTCCAATAGGTTTTTAGTGAGATATAATTGTGATTTGTTGTTGTTTTTAAGATTCTTTTATTGATTTTTAGAGAGAGGGGAAGGGAGAGGGAGAGAGAAACATGGATGTGAGAGCAAATCATTGATCAGCTGCCTCCTACACTCCCCCTACCAGGGACTGAGCCTTCAACTTGGGCATGTGCCCTGACTGGGAATCAAACAGGCAGCCTTTTGGTGCAGGGGATGACACCCAACCAACTGAGCCACACCGGCCAGGGCTCATTGTGGTTTTAATGGTCACTCCCCTAATGATTAATGATGTCAAGCTCCTTTTTATGTTCTTATTAGATGCCTGGTGCATGCACCCTCTTGCAGTCCAGGACCCCTCAGGGGATGTCTGCCTGCCGGCTTACATTTCCAGCAGACAGCTGGAAATCCCTCTCACAGTTCGGGACCCCTCGCTCCTTACCGCCCGCCTGCTCACTGCTCCTTACCACTCTGCTCACTGCTCCTCAGTGCTGCCATGGAGGCAGGAGAGGTTCCCGCCACTGCCACTGCACTCGCCAGCCATGAGCCCTATCTTTCTGTATAGTTGTCTGTGGGCCAACTGCTGTCTTCCTTCTCACTTAGGGCAAGCAGCATGTGAGGGCAGAGCGTGCTGTCGTAGAACACAGAAGGCTGCCCGGAGCTGAGGGAGTGGCCGGGCCCACGAGGTGAGAGTTGGACACAGAGGATGAGAGGTGGACACAGAGGATGCTATCTCACCCAATTGTGAGGTGGGCTGGTTGGCCTTCATCTGCCTGACCCCATCCAGGGAGGGACCGAGCAGGGTGTCCGCCTCTCCATTCTCCATCCTTCCATCTGTGACACCTGTCACCCTTGCCAGGCCTCCCCCAAAGTGAGTTCAGCTCAATCCCTGAATGTAAAAGGGCACCTGAGGGGGAGTTGGACCTCCATTCCAGTGCCCCCTGATTCCCAGTGACAGGATCTGGTCAACAGGACCTGATCTCAGGATGGTGGCCACAGCTGCAGAACATGGATCTGTTTCAAGAAAAGTTGGGGCCCTAACTGGTTTGGTTCAGTGGATAGAGAGTTAGCCTGTAGACTGAAACGTCCAGGTTCGATTCTGGTCAAGGGCATGTACCTTGGTTGCGGGCACATCCCCAGTGGGGGGTGTGCAGGAGGCAGCTGATAGATGTTTCTCTCTCATCGATGTTTCTAACTTTCTATCCCTCTCACTTCCTCTCTGAAAAAATCAATAAAATATATATTTTTTTAAAAGTTGGGAATGCAGACTTTTGTATGAGCCCCTATTCCAAAAGGTGGCAGTTTATTCACATTGTGGCAAAGACACCTTCAAGAGTAACATAAGTGGGTAAAGTTAGGGCCAAACTGGGCCATTTCCTCATCCAATCTCTCTGAGGCGCGTGGGCAGAACCAAGTCTCAGCTTGTCACTGGACACTTCCGGGGTTATTTTAAGGACAGTAGTCTGTCTCCATTCTTGTTCTTTGGGATTTTTTCATCATCAGATAAAAGGATACATACATTGGGGCAATCCTCTCGATATACAATATTCCAGTTGCACCCATATGACGATGACAGCACCCCTCAGAGGGAGAAAGCCAATAAATAGGGAGCAGGGAATTCTGAAAACCAAAACAATGACAGAGTTGCTAAGCCTTTCCTTCATGAGTCTGACACCCCTCTTCAGGCGGCCTGCAGGCCGGGAGTCTGCTGGACCTTTACCACTTGATGTCCTGGCAGGCTGCCCCTGGGCCCTGCCAGGCGGTGTGCAGGGCCACCTGGGCCCAGGGGGAGTCGCCCCCCCCCCGCCCCAGCCACTCCTGGTACAGCTCCTGCACATGGGCGCTGGTCTCTGGGGGCCACACCAGGATGGCAGCATAGATGCCTTCCATCTGCCGCAGCAATGCCCTGTCTGCACGCCTGTCCTCTGCCTGGGCCTGGCCCCTGCCGCTTAGGCATGCCTGGTGCAGGCCAGGACCTCCGGAAGTGTCAAGGGAACTTGCCCCTCTGCAGCTTCAGGACCACTTCTGGATGTTTCGAAAGCCGTAAGCAACCTCAAAGCATAGCAGAACCTCTCCGTCCCTTTCAAGTGTGACCTCCTGGAAGGCTTTGTTCCTCAGGGTGTGGTAGGTGAGCACCCCCACATCCTTGTTGAATAGCTCCTTGGCCCTGTGCCTGAAGATGTGTGCCAGGTACCCGTCTGAGCTGGCACCCTCATGAAGCCTCACTTCCTCCTACTTCATGTCTCCAAACAGAGTGTCCATGGCGGTGGTGTTTGAGGCAAGGTCACTTTGCTCCATTATCTGGACAATTTCACCTGAGGTTAACACACAGTCAGCACCGTGGGAACTATGTAAAGCTCTGGGAACATCTTCTCAAAGGGCCTCCAGTTTCTTGTCATAACACAGGGCCACAATGACGTGGAAAATCTTGTCTGGGGACAGGTTCCGCCATCTGGTGAAGCAATCCTTCACCAAACAGCCCATGATCTGCTGGGGAGACTTGGCCGTGCAGAGGTGGGGGTGATGGGGTGACCCAGCACATGCTCTGCATATCGGTCCCAGCCGGGGCAAGCGGAGGTCAGCATGAGTAGCCGGGGCTCTTCCTCATGATGCTGGCAGTACCGACGCACAAATTCCTTCTGACTCTCCAGGATGCTGAAGTCCGCAGCTATCTTCATGTCAAAGACAGTGTGCCCCAAGGCTTTTGAGAAAGCCACAGAGCCCTCTGGATGCATCAGTGACACTGAGGCTGAATTTAGCAGCAAAATAAGGCAGAGACTGAGGACACACAGACTCTGCCAGCACCTTGTGCTGTGAGGTATCACATTTCTTATTCAGGTTCAGAACACGGAAGAAGTCCTCGGTGTTCTGTTGAGAAACTTGGACTCCTTCCTCTGCAGTCACACAACTGTCACACACCAGGCAGTCACTCAGAAATATCTTGGCATCAGCCAGCTTATGGAATTCTCCCTTCTCTTCATTCTCCTGAGCCGGACTCCGGACGTTGACTGCGGCATTCTCTTGGTCATCGGTTTTTGTTTTTTTACTACATTCCTTCCGTGTGCAGTGATCACACTTCATCTGGAGCAGGGTGGGCGGGGGTCAGCTCAAGTGACCTGGAGGAAGCACAGGGAGAGCAGTCAGTCACCACTGGTCACCCCTGGCGCTGCTGGCGGTATCCTTTCTTCCTTGTGGAGCGTCTAGGGAGGGGAAGCAGCTGCAGTGCCCGAGGCCGAATTCCAGGAGGCCGGCAGTGCTGTCGGGATCATGCCAGCAATGCTGGTCCATTGGTCCCTGGCTTGTCCTCTGAAGATTGTACCTGCAGGACTACTAAGGAAGCCAGTCCCCAGTTCCGCCCTGCCTCCGCCACCAATTAATTGGAGTCTGAGGGCCAGGAGGAGGGACCAAGAGGCCTGCCTTCCAGCTGCTCACCAGTCCCCACCACACCACTCACTCCAGTTACCCGTTAGCCATCCCCTGATCAATGGGAGCCTGCAGGCCAGGGGGGAGGGACCAAGCAGTCTGCCTTCCCACCCACTCACAAATCACTGCTGCCATGGATTCATTGGAGCCTGAGGGACCCAGTTCTCCCGTTAGCCATCCTCTGATCAATGGAGCTTGAGGGCCAGGGGATGGACCGGTTGTCCATTAGGTCGTTACAGACCCTGGGTCTTTATATATTAGGATTTGTATACTAGAGAGGCCCAGTGCACAAAACTTATGCACAGGTAGGGTCCCTAGTGGTTGCCGGCTGCCAGCCGGGGCCTTCCTCTGTTCCATGCCACCCCCTGGTGGTCAGTGCACATCATAGCGAGCAATCAAACTCCTGGTTGGTCAAACTCCCAAGGGGACACTTTGCATATTAAGCTTTTATATATATATACTAGAGGCCTGGTACACGAATTCATGCACGGATGGGGTCCCTAGGCCTGGCTGGTGATCAGGACCAATTGGGGCCATCTCATCCAGTCCCAATCGAGGCTGGGCCAATCAGGGCCAGGCCGATCGAGGTCTTCTGGCTGGGGGAAAGTACAGAGGGGAGGACCACAGGACGTTGGCCAGCTGTGGGGAGGGACTGCGGGAGGTTGGCCAGCCCCAATGGAGGCAGATCAGGTTCGGTCAGCCAGGTGGAGGGACTGGCTTGGGGGAAGGGACCGTGGGAGTTTGGCTGGCCACAGGAGGGACCAGGGGAGGTTAGCCAGCCATGGGAGGTTGACTGTGGGAGTGCACTGACCACCAGGGGGCAGCTTCTGTGTTGAGCATCTGACCCCTGGTGGTCAGTGCGCATCATAGTGACCGGTCAACAGGTCATTCCGATCGTTCCAGTCATTCAGTCGTAAAGGTCACTTAGGCTTTTATATGTATAGATAGATCTTCTTTGGTAAAGAATCTGTCCAAATATTTTGCCCATTCTTCATTGGGTTATTTGTTTTCTTATTAAATTTTGAGTGTCTCGCTTCCCTGCACTCTGGGCTGGAAAGGTCAAGGCATTAAGCTGGATAATCAGGGTGGTCACCTCATTTGTTTCTCATCTCTCAGGGGTCACGCTTTCAAGACTTAATGTCCGGTGTCTGCAAAATTTTGTTTTTAATGATTTTTGTCCAGTTTCTTGTTTTTTTCTTCCAGTCAGGAGGATAAATTTGGTCTCAGTTACTTCATATTGACTGGATGCACAAATCCATATCTGGTTTGCCCTAATGAATGCATTTTTATTCCTTCCTTTTTTTATTTTTTATTTTTTTTTTTTTTGCTGAACATAAAAACCTTCAGCATTTTGAAGATAATATTCATTGTGTTCTGGCTTGCATCATTGCTGTTAATGATCTCTCATCTCTCAGCCTATTATTGCTACTTAAAAGGTATTATAACGGTTTTCTCTGGCTTTTTTTAACATTTTTTCCTCAGACTTTGGTATTCAGTAGTAGTATTATGATGTGTTTCTATGTAGTTCTCTTTGTATTTATTCTGCTTTGAAATCTTGGCACTTCTTGAATTTGTTGCTTTATGTTTTCTTTCATTTGGACAAGTTTATGACATTGATCTTTCAAATATTCCTTTTCTTCCTTGTATTCATTCATATTCTCTCTCTCTCCCTCTCTCCCTCCTCCCTCCTTTCCTCACTCTCCTTCTCTCTCTCTTCCTTCTATAATTCCAATTACACATATGTTACGTTTTTTATTGGCATCTCATATGCCTCTAATGCTCTTTCCTGAACTTTCAAATCCATGTCTCTCTTTGCTTTAGTCAAGATTGTTTCTTCTGACCTCTATTTCACTTTAATAATTTTCTCTCCAACTAAATCTAATCTGCACTGATGTCTTAATTTGGGGTAATTATTTGTCAGTTGATTTTCCACTTGAGTCTGGGGAGGGTATATGTCTCCTCTCCTCTGAAATTTTCATCTTGTCTTATAATTTCTGGAACTTACATTAATCACATTCACTTTAAGTCTCACTGCTCCAAAATCTGTATTTTCTATTGACCTATTACTATTTTTCCCTCTTGGTTTCAAGTTTATACCATCTTTACCTTGTTTTTTAAATTCTGGGTCACACATTTTTTGTGATGAACTACAAGAACACTTGAGAGTCTGGATGATGTTATATTCTTCAGAAAACATTTAATTCAGTTTCTTGAAAACAGTTAGTTTAGGGGAGGATTACTTTAATATAATCATAAATTGAGCCGATTCGAAGCTGAGTCCTTTACTCCTTATTCCCATTCCACGAATGCTTATTAGGAATTTAAGTGAATCCCTTTAATTGATTCCATGTATTCTCACAATCTAAGAAGGGGGTTCAAATTCTGGGAATCTCAAAAGAAATGACAAATGCCCACCTAGAATATTATCTAAAAAAGTGTAGTCTAGGAAAGTATGTATTCTACCAATTCTCAAATACGGGTCTAGTTAAACATATAAAAAATAATTCGATCTGGTCAGAAATAGCTGACCAATGCTTGTCCTGATAACCTGACAGATTCATCAAGTCTGTGATTCTAGATTTATGCTAAAGGAATGGTAGTAGAACTCCTTTTCATTTTCCTAACTGTGAACCTCAAATAATACAGTTAAAACAGAGAAAATGCACATTTTCTGCATCATAAATAAAAATTAACATTAGTATCTAGAGCCATATATACTAACCTTTGGGTAGGGAATATGGACTTATTTTTGGAGCCAATGAAAGCTATGGGCTCTCCCTCCAAAAAAGAGAAACATACAATCTGCACTTACATTCCACATTATATAAACCCTTTCAGAGAGTTTAGAGCCCAAGTGAAACTCGTGAGTGGACCCACTATTAAGAATTCCTGCTGTAGAACAAAGAACATTTATTCTTTGCCTTAAAGAATAAACAAAAATACAACATTGAAGTTTCATGAAATGCTTTCTTATTCAACACTTCTCAATTATGTGCATCATAGAACCCATATTCCATATTCTGCCTTTTATTTTATCAGAGACTTGACAATGGAGAATCTCTAATCAGAGAAGGGGGAAAACTCACTTAACCTTTAGATTAAAAAATATAATAATACATAATAAACACCAATTCTGTAGGCACATGCCCTGAAGGAGGGATACCTATCTTCCAGCAAATCAATTTCAGAGACGCATGGGAGGGTTAGGGGCAAACCCCCGGACCACAGTGGGAAACTATAATCCTAATCTTGTGTCTTTCTCACAGATAGTCCTTGTTAGGTCCACAGAGTCATTGCAAACATTTAAATTAATTGTGCACACATAGAAATTGGGAAATTTCATGCATTTTTTTCTGTCTCTTCTTGAAAATTCAGGAGATACAGAATTGGCCTATACTTCTATGTAGCAACAACCAATAAGGGCTGAGAGCCACTACTTGTTTTCCCAGTTCACCGCAATTCCCATAAGCACCTACTCCAGGGTTTCCCTCATTTCTGGTATGTGGCTGGCTTTCGTAGCACTGGAGCTTGTGACCCATGATGGCCAGCCCTTGAATAAATGAATGTTGACCCAGGGTCCCGGAACACTGTCTGTTGAGCAAGCCTGCTTTCCCCATTGCCTCCCAGCTTCTAACATTACACCCAGCTCTTTGAAGGGAGATTCCAAACGCATCCCATTCTCTCTGAATGCATCTCTACTCAATTTTTTCCAGATAACTTCCAGCTGACCTCCCACCATGCTCTTCCCAAGAACAAAGCTTCCTTAAAGAATTGAGAAATGCTGCCCTTTGCAACAACATGGCTGGATCTTGAGAAAATCGTACTAAGAGAAATAAGTCGGGCAGAAAAAGTTAAGAACCATATTATTTCACCCATATATGGGATATAAAATTGAAAGCCACAAATGAACAAACAAGAGAAGTAAACAAAAACTGATACACACAGACAACAGTATGGTGGTTACCAGAGGGAAGGGGGTTAAGGGGTATTCCAGAGTAAAGGGGCCAAATATACAGTGATGGAAGGAGATTTGACTTTGGGTGATGGGCACACAATGCAATATACAGATGATGTGTCATGGAATTGTACACTTGAAACCTGTATAATTTTATTAACCAATGTCACCCCAATAAATTTAACTAAACGAAAACAATGAATGGAGAGAGGACTGTACCTGGAATGCTAACCTCACAGTTACCAATTTCCATGGCGCTCCCATTTCTCTAGACCACTTTTTCTTTCCTTGTCTTGTTTTCAAATTTTGACCTTCTTTAGAAGGGTTAGTACACTTCATCAGGACACTTAGTGCTGAAAGCTCTGTCTGAAAGGACTATATTTCTCAGTGAAATGTCTTAGCTATCATGGTTAGTATCTGGAGCAGAGCTGGGTCAAAATTAACATATTACAAGAGCTTGTGTCAGCCTGGGTGGCAAACTTCCCACCGGAAAGGGTAGGCACAAAGGTCACGCTCATCAGCTCATACCACAGAGAATGCAGAATCCTGAAAGATGATTTCTCCTTTTTCTAAAAATAAAAGTCACCGATTTCTTCTTGCTGCAGCCATGACCTCCTCCTGCCCACACACAGGACTCACACAGACACCACTCACCCTGGAGTCTACAGCTAGTTTCTCTCCTATCCATTTCTGTGAATTTGATTTCCTGGAGTCAGTTCCCAGCTTAGTTAAATATATGCTACATTGTGTTACCTTTTTTGTTTGTTTGCTCTGATGGAAATGATTATTTAAATCATTAACAAGACACTAGCCCAGACCCCAATGATGACTGAAGTTAATAATGCAGAGTTCTCATCTGCAATACATCCCATGTGCCCTGTGCCTGTGGCGGGAAACTTCTTTAACACCTCACCCCATTATGTAAATACCACAGAAGTGCATCCCTATTTCAGCCACTGAAGTGCAGGCTGTAATCCCCAGTTGCACATCCCAGCGCACAGCCTATCGGTGGGATTGCCCGAGGGTCGTGGGCCACAGGTTGCTGTGGAGATACATGCTCAGTGGATTCTGCACTCAATTAGAAAGCTGAGCCTGACTTGGCCACTCAGTCAGTGTGATGTCAAAAGGACAGGTTATTTTCTGTTACTTGTCGGCTGGTGTTGGCGTTATTAACCCTGAGGTTGGTGACTGAAGCATACACTTTACCACTAATCCTTCCAGGTGAGAGTTCAAATCTCTGAGAGCCAAGCTGTGTCCTCAGAGAACAGAAGGTGAAGAGAACTTCAAGCACCTGGCCACCGGCTTTCTCCACAGGCTCGGGCATCACCACCCAAGAGCACGTCGCATCTTCAGTTAGGAGACTGACTAAAAGGTGCAGCCACTGGAAAACATTCCAAGCTCCCAGTGTCTCAGAGTGTCGCAGACCTTCATGTCACCAGATACATTTGCTTAGGCTACCTGGAGAAAGACATCTGAGTTTGCAAAAGGCTTTCTTTTTCAGTGAGATCTCACTCCTTTGTCCCAAACCACCATCAACTTATATTATCCTGTGTCTCTAAATTACTATTTTCTCTCTCTCTCTCTCTCTCTCTCTCTCTCTCTCTCTCTCTCTCTCTCTCTCTCTCTCTCTCTCTCTCTCTCTCTCTCTCTCTCTCTCTCTCTCTCTCTCCCTCTCTCTCCCTCCCTTCCTCTTTACAAGGCATGCTGTCTTTCAATTAACATAGTGATGACCTATTGTTCCCCGTTACCATGCTAATCCTGAGCTGGTGTGAAATTACTTTATAATAAACACTATGGAGTTCTGACTTTCAATTAATTTTTCACATGCCGCGCTAAATCAGATTAACTCTGCCCCCACCACCACCACTTCTGACCACAGACGTAATTCTTTCCTTATAATGAACTCGAGGATTAATTTATATGGAGCAGATCTGTACACATTTGCAAATAAATGTAAAGATAGACTTTGTGCCATATTTGCACTGTGCACAGGGCTGGGTCTAATGCAGACTCTTTGAGTGGATTAATTTTTTGTGTTCACTGGGGTGGGGAAAGATATTGCCAAGTTGTTGTTTCTCTTTTAAATTCTAACTAAATGCCTCCATGAAGAATAAGCAAAGAAACGCTCACATGTGCCACAAAGCTGAGAGCGGGGACTGCTCCCATAAATCGTACAATGCCACATTAGGAGAAGCTGAAGGGAAATGTAAACACTCTGCAATGGAAACAATAATCATTAATACTAAATTGATTGGCGCTCTGCCTCCGTGTGCACACTGACATTCATCCTGAATGAAGGGGGGAGGGTGGCTTTTTAAATGACCATTAAATTGAAGGAATTTGATGACAATTTCAAGCAAATGATGGCTTGTGCCTTCTTAAAACTAATATAGCCCCTGCGCTAAATTATATTTTTGGCGAAATAATTATTTTCCTTCTCTGAAACTCGTTATTAGAACGAAGTGATGGAAGATGAATGTGGGCACACACTAAATGAACAAATTTGTGTTAAAAAAATTAATCATACTACCCAGATGCTGGGCTATATGTTTTCTTCTGTCAGTCTCCAGTGTATTTCATTCAGCTTATTTCATTACTACAAAATATTGATAGAAAAATTTCCCCAACACATATTTCCTTTCTGACACCAAATGAGAGAAACTGCCAGAAGAACTAAAGGTACGGCACATATAAAAGATAAATGTGTACTTAGCAAATCCTTTAAACCAATCTTTTGCTAACAACAGAAGAAATAAAATCTTGTTTAGTGTTGCAATAATGAAAATACTTTCCATTGAGTTATTTTAAGACAGACTGAGCAAATTACACTTGGCAAACACAGGAAATTTATTTATTCAATTATTTAACAGGTATTTAATTGATGCCTGCTATGTGCTAACCACTATTTTCAGTACAACTGATAAGACAATGAACAAACTTCCCTGCCCTCATGAAGATTTCCACCTACAGAGATGCATTTGAAATTATAGACTCCATCACCATCATCATGATCACTTTAAACTCTTACTATATGCTCACCATTGTGCCAAATGGCTTCCTGTTATATATTTCAGTCCTCATTTCCTTCTAGTTATTATTATACACATTTAATAGATGAATAACTAAAGCTCAGAAGTTAAGTCACTTGTCCTAATCCCACAGATATAAAGTGGAAGAGCTAGAATTCAAAACTGCTATATGGCCTCTGACATTCATTGCCCCAAAAGCATGTATCATCATCTGGTATTTGTCCAAATTTTATTTTTTTAAACCATGTGGGTAAAAATAGGAGCAGAAGGCACAATCCCTCACCTAAGGAAATTTCCAGTCAGTTGGGAGAAAATTGCACATTTATGAAATAACTATCCTTAAAATATCTTTGCAACAGATAAATGTGTAGTTGTTAGACCTGAAGTGTGCATTTTGATGGGGGAATGGGATAGTATTATTTGCTGACATTTATCTCTGTTCAAATAACACATTCAACTTCTACAACATTACTTATTTTTTATCTTTATTGTTGAAAGTATTACAGATGTCCCCCTTTGACACCTTGTAGCCCACACCCCCCCACACACACATTATTAATTTAATAGAAACTTTTAAAGAAAATTTGAAAATAATATGACATTAAATGTGGCCATTATATGCTATACACAGTGTGTCCTGATTAGAGTTCCACGGAACTGTGCAAAGCTTGATTCTTAGAGTTAAAGATGTACAGCAGCATAAGAATAATCTGTTCATTCAAGGTTAAAAAGACTTCGCTTCAAAACTATATGAATCTAGCCTAGCACATTTTACTTTTATATTTTATATTATAGTTGATATTCAAATTATTTTATATTAGTTTCAGGTGTATAGCCCAGTGGTCGGCAAACTGCGGCTCACGAGCCACATGCGGCTCTTTGGCCCCTCGAGTGTGGCTCTTCCACAAAATACCACGGCCTGGGCGAGTCTATTTTGAAGAAGTGGTGTTAGAAGAAGTTTAAGTTTAAAAAATTTGGCTCTCAAAAGAAATTTCAATCGTTGTACTGTTGATATTTGGCTCTGTTTGCCGACCACTGGTATAGACTAATGGTTAGATAATTATAAAATTTACAAAGTGACTCCCCCCAATAATTCAGGTACCCACCTAACACCATACATATTATTGGAATATTATTGACTATATTCCCTTTGCTGTACTTCATATCCCCCCATGATTATTTTGTAACCTGGTGGAGTGGAGGAATATAGAGGTAGTTGGGCCTAGCACATTTTAAAAGAGGGTCTTCTGGATCACTCTGGTAATCTCTTTCATGGTATTATTACATTTTGTTATTATACTTTTTTTAGATACTGTATTTGTCCAAGTTTTCTAATGTATTATCATAAATGCAATCAAAATATATCTTTGTAATTCATTTAATTTTTTTTAATTTTAATCCTCACCTGAGGACATTTTTATAATTAATTTTTAGAGAGAGAGGAAGGGAGGAGGGAGAGAGAGAGAGAAAGAGAGAGAGAGAGAGAGAGAGAGAGAGAGAGATTGGTTGGTTGCTTCCCATACGAGTCCCGACTGAGAATCAAGCCCTCCACCTAGGTTTTGTGCCTTGACCAGGAATTGAACCTGCAGCTTTTTACTGTACAGGACGATGTTCCAACCAACTGAGCCACTCCACCGGGGCTCATTTAATTTTGATATCTGCAGTTATTTCTAATTTCTAATGCTTTCTTTTTCCTATTTTTGTTTTTTCTCTTTTAACTTCATTAGATTCACTAGTATCTTATCTCTCATACTGTTTTTCTGTTTATCTTCTTTACAGTTCTTTAAAGAACCATTTTATTCAAACAGCCAATCTTACATGTGTTTTTCAATGTTAGTGTTCTTTATTAATTAATTGATTTCTGCTTTTAGTTTTATTAAGTTTTCTACCTGCTCTATGTAGGTATATTTTTCTTCTTTCTATAAAATCTTGAGTTGAATGGTAATTTGTAATTTTTCCTCTTTAATTACTGTAAATTTTCCTCCAGGGTTGTATCTTATGACTATTTGCCTAGATATTCTTTATTGTAGGCAGTTTTGAGTTCCTCCTTTACCTAAAACATTTTTAAGATAATGTTTTCCAAATGATTCAGGTTTTTCTCAGTGTGTTTATAGTTTCAGTAATTTCCTGGGGGTTTTCCTTTTTATTGACTTTACTAGAGGCCCAGTGCACGAAATTCATGCATGGGTGGGGTCCCTAGGCCTGGACGATCAGGGCCGATTGGGGCTGGCCGATCAGAGCCAGGCTGGAGAGGAGGTGATGGTTGTTGGGCTGGGTGCAGAAGGAACGGATACCAGACGCTGACATTACTATTGTTGGCGCTCCACCACCGTGCTGTTCCCCGCCTCCCCCCTTCTTCCTTCCCTTGCCACTGTGCCATCACCACAGGGGTGGGTGGCGGACCAATTGGAGCCTGCTGGCCAAGGAGGAGGAACAGGGCATGGGAGGTTGGCCGCTGGCCCCGAGGAGGGAGCTGGCCCTCAGTCCCCCTGGGAAAGGGGCTGTGTCTGCTGCCACCCACTCCCCAGTTCCCTGTCCCAGCCCAGGGGCCAGCCCCGATCAGGTGATCGGGGCCTGCTGGCCAGGGGGAGGGACCACAAGAAGTTGGCTGAGCAGGGGAGGATGGCTGTGGGAGTACATTTATATGTACATAATGTGTAGTTTGAAGCTACAGTGGATTGATAATAAAAGTTTCTCTGATCCTTTACCCCTTTCCATACCCATGCCTTTCCTAGGTGATTTTGCAGTTCATCCCATCAAAAGGTGAAATCTATTCCCTCACCCCTTGAACTTTGCCTGGCCTTAAGTAGTATGTGGCAGAGATGCTGGTTTGTCAGTTCAGAACGTATGCCTGCCATGAGGCCCTTTGTGTTTCTGCTCTTTCTCTCAGCCCCCTGCCATTGCTGCCATGAGAAGAAGCCTGGGTTAACCTGCTGGATGAGAGTCTACCTTAGAGATTCTAGTTACCCTACTTGTCCCAGTCAAGGTCATCAGAGGCCAGCCATGGCCCCACCAACCCTCTTAACCAAAGAGGCATGCCTGATCTTACACGAGACTAGAAAACTTTCCAGGTGGCTCATCCTATCTAATAAAAAGGTAATATACAAATAATCCGTCACTCCATCATAAAGATGGCGGTGCCCATAGCCATAAGATGGTGGCACCCAGTCCCCTCAGCCTGCTGGAGTCCCCGGTCCTGTCAGTCCCACTGGAGTCCCCCAGTCCTTTGAACCATGCCGCTTGCCCACTGCTGGAGTCCCTGGTCCTTTCAGCCCCACCAGGGAGGGGGGGCGGCTGGAGTCCCCAGTCCTTTCGGTTTCTGCAGTACCTGGACCAGAAGTGGAAGCCGAGAGTGTGGGGAGCATCAGGAATGCTGGGAATCATGGTTCTGGTGGCGGACGCGTTACATGATCTCCTAGACACTCCAGTGAAGTGAGCCTGGAGCAAGTTACTGTTGCGGGTGGGGGATGGAAGGAAAGCAAAGGTGAGAGACAAAGTCAGAGTGTTGAGGAAAAATTAAAAGGAAGATATCCTGAAAATTCTAGGAAATCTCCACCAATGGAGCAAAGAAAAAAAAGAACTCTAATATTCTGTGAGCATCAAACCAGACTGGGCTGGGGTCTCACACAATTCGCTCATATGATTGCAAAGACAGACAGAAACATCACTCTTTCATGTACCCAGGCAGATACAATGCACAACATGCATGTTTTCATGGAAGAGGACTTAACAGCACCATTTGCTATACACCCTTTGGTAAGTCACCTTTTTGGTGGCCATCTGTGTTAGTTAATTGCCATAATCAAAAGTAAAAATTAAAACTTTTCTATCTCTATGACAAGCAGGTCCTTACAACTTGGAGCAAGGCAACTATCTATAGTAATAAAAGTGTAATATGAGGGGCAATCAGGCAGGCAGGCAGAGGGGTTAGGAGCAATGAGGCAGGCAGGCAGAGGCAATTAGGGGCAATCAGGCAGGCGAGCAGTTGGGGGCAACCAGGTAGGAGAGCAGTTGGGGGCAACCAGGCAGGCAGGTGAGCAGTTGGGGGGATCAGGCAGGCAGAGTGGTTAGGGGCGATCAGGCAGTCAGGCGAGCGGTTAGGGGCGATCAGGCAGGCAAGCAGAGTGGTTAGGAGCAATGAAGCAGGCCAGCAAGCAAGCAGTTAGGAGCCAGTGGTTCTGGATTGTTAGAGGGTGCAAGTAGGGCTGAAGGACCGCCCACCCTCCGTGTATGAATTTCATACACCAGGCCTCGAGTAATACTATAAATACTATTTTAAGTGACTGGGTTTGGGATGGTTTGTTGTGTGTCAGTAGCTAGCTGATATAGAAGGATCCATGAGAACTGGAAACAAGGATTACCTTGAGATATGAATTTTGGTTGGTATGGGTCAGAATGCCCTGAGAAATACTATTTTATTATAGAACTTTTTACTATAGATTACCTTTTTTATGATGTGTGGGTATTACCAACTTTTAAGTATCTTTTTTTTAAGAGAATGAATGAACTATACACTTAATGCTCAGGAGACAATTCGATCTAAACTAGGTATCTGTGTGGTTTTAAAAAACGGTTCTAGACCAGCCTGTATATAGACTTTTAAGATGCTCTTGTGGTAATAAAAGTGTGTATCCTGAGGGAAGAGCCCTCATCGCTTCCATCCCCATCACAACCATACAGAAGATTCGTAAGTGACACATTAAAGAGGCATAGATTAAGAGTTTGTATCACTCCTTAGATGTACTACCATAGTGATAGTATAAGCCTATATAATAAAGTGATAATATGCAAATTGACCCTCATGCCTTCACAAGATGGCTTCCTACGACCAGGCTGGCAGGGGTGTTAGTGAGGGACAGCTAAAGGACTGAATAGCAGACTGCGTGGGGCAACCAGGTCGGTAGGGGGGGTAGTGAGGGATGACCGAATGACTGAACAAGCAGGCTGCGTGGGGCGAGCAGATCGGCAGAGGGGTTAGTGAGGGATGACCAAATGACTGAACAGCAGGCTGTGTGGGGCAACCAAGCTGGCAGAGGGGGCAGTTAGGGGTGATCAGGCCTGCATGCAGAGGCAGTGAGGGGCAATCAAGCCGGCAGTGGGGGTGGGGCAGTTAGGGGCAACCAGGCAGGCAGGCAGGTGAGCGATTAGGAGCCAGTGGTCCAGGATTGTGTGAGAGGGATGTCCGGCAGTCAGACATCCCCCAACGGGTCCTGGATTGGAGAGAGTGCAGGTTGGGCTGAGGGGACCCCCCCCCCCATGTACAAATTTCATGCACTGGGCCTCTAGTTTTCATATATGATTAAAAATAAAGGAAGAGAAAGAACACTTGAATTTCAATTATTTTAATTTATTGATCTTATAAAATTTTATGTATTACCTGAAACTTCTTATTTTGATGTATTAAACAAAGTTTGAAAGCTTGTCTCTAATATTTATTTTTCAATGATTGGATTGAATGATTGCTATACAGCAGAGTAAGATGAGCACTCTGAATTATTCAGAGTATAAAATATGATCTTTATCTTCAAGAAACAATGAATTGAATGGATAATCATAAAAACAATGTCATATTTAAAGTCTCTTTTATTACACTTTCATGAATATTTGTCATTTTTAATCTATAGCTTTATGTTCTTTTTTCAGTTTTATTCAAGTATCATTGATAACTAAAATTGTAATATATTTAAAGTGTACTAGTATAATGTGATTATTTGATATATGTATATATTATAAGAGGATTCCACAGTCCAGCAACTAACACCTAATCAATCACCTCACATTTTTTTTGTAAGAACACTTAAATTCTACTTTCTTAGAAAATTTCAATTATAGAATACAATGATATCAACTACAGTCACCCTGTTACACAATAGATCATCAGACCGTATTCATCTTATAACTGAAAGTTTGTACCCTTTTACCAACCTCTCTCCAGTCCCCATGCCCAGCCCCTGGCAACCATTCTACTCTGTTTCTACAAGTTCAACTTATTTTTAGAAATACTATAACTTGAGAGGAAAAAATACCAGTTAATTAAAAACCAATGAATAATAAAAATGAAATCACAGAATATCTGGGAGTTGGCATTAGACATGGCATAACATGACATTATATAACATTTAAAAACTAAATGTAGTATGGTCATTGCCAATAAATATTGACTGAGCTTCTAAATATAATTAACTATATTTCAAAAGTATGGGACATGATTCTTCCCTCGACAAAATTAACAATCAAAAGTTACTTTTGAAAAAAGTAGCCTTTTTAGCATTTTCTATGTGCCAGATGACTAGGGCACAAAATAACAGGTATAAAAGTCAAGAAGAAAAAGCATTTGTTCAGTATGGAGGGAAAGGGAAAAGCTAAGTTTAGAAAAGTAAGTTAGGATTAGGCAAGCAAAGCAATAAGGGTAGGGTATTACAGGCTGAGGGGGCAATGAACCAAAGGCCTCTGGTAGGAAAAATGTGGGGGTGGGGGGGGGGGAGGCTGTGAAGGAGGGAGCAATACGTGGAGGTGTGTGCATGATATGAAAATCCATACATGTGTATAAGTATTCATGCTACTGAAATGCATGCATATAAATATATTGATATGTGCATCCGTTTATGGTAAGCCATTTGATTCACCCACCAATCCACTAGACTCAGCTCCTTGGTACCTGAAACCCCATATTTGTCAGGAGCTGACATGATACGTATTAGGCGCTCAATAAATATTCATTGAATGAAAGAAAGAATGAGGGAATGGACACTGCAGATTAGGTATGAAAAGCCTAAGGCCCGAAGTGTGGCTTTGTCAAATTAAGGAATTAGCAAAATGTATTTCTGACCGTGTTTTCTCCATTTCCTTTTTACTCACATTCATGCATGGACCAGCAGCAGCAGCACCTGGGAGCTGAGAGGTTCAGAATGGCAGGCCCATCCCAGACCTGATTCAGAGCCCTCACTCTGACCAGAGCCCCGGCGACCCGCTTGCACATTAACGCGGGAGAAGCCTAACACCATGTGGCACTACATTCTGCAAGAACACGAAGATGAATTAAAGAATTCTGAAGGTTTGTGAAGGAGAGAAATGAAGAATAAATGTGGACACATGGGCCCTGACTGGTTTGGCTCAGTGGATAGAGCGTCGGCCTGCGGACTCAAGGGTCCCAGGTTCGATTCTGGTCAAGGGCATGTACCTTGGTTGCGGGCACATCCCCAGCAGGGGGTGTGCAGGAGGCAGCTGATTGATGTTTCTCTCTCGTCGATGTTTCTAGCTCTCTCTCCCTCTCCCTTCCTCTCTGTAAAAAATCAATAAAAAATATATATATTTTTTAAATGTGGACACGTGGGAGTGTAGCGCTTGGAGGAAGGCCATGAATTCAAAGTTAAGGAATTTATCTTATAATCCAGGGTTTCCAAAGTACAGCGACTTGGCCACAAGAAATACACCAGGCAATCAATCCCCTAGGATGAGGGAAGAAATTTGAGAACTTATTAATATTTAATTTTTATCTAAAAACAAGAAAGGGATTTGACTTGGCTAATATTTAATGTTCAAACAGACCGCTGCCCCCTCCCCTGGCCTGCCTGTCAGGTTACAGTGCAGATGTGCCGCAGGGAAACCAACGTTCAAGCAGCCATCAGTACTGTGTTCGTACCCGGGGTGTTGAAATCTAGGCAGCCTTTACCTAAGAAAACGCATGTACTGATTATGTGGCTTTAATCAACATAACCTTCACCAGCGGTTTTAGGAGATTCCCAAGCATTAGTGCGCACAGGTACTAATGTGCACGCACACATGTGCACACACACATTGGACTGAGGATCACAGATGCAGCCCAAGTGAACAAGAAGATGGCCCAGCTAATCCTCCTCTTAAAAATCTGATAAAAGCTCTTAGCCACGTTACAAGAGGAAAACAATGACAATCTCACCAAATCTGACAAGAAGACAGCCAACAAATGAGAAATATGACTGCTTTTCGAAAGAGACTTATGTCATGATGTCAGCATGTCGAAAAGGGGTGTCTGGAAATATATCCATGGATTGGATTTTTGTTGACCATGATAATGTAAGTATGTCTTCTATAAAAATTTACATATCTGCATATTTAAAAGTCTTAGAAATAAATATCTACTGTTAAAAACAAAATTTTAAATACAATTATGTTGGTTTAAACCAGTGTAAAAATTCACCATCTTCCGTTTAGTTTGTGATAACAACTGATGGGCATTTGGAAGATGAGAATGTATGAGCTGGCTTTCAGCAAAATCGTTGGCTTTACTGTTGGTTGGGATTGAATAATGGTGATTAGGTGTAGCCTGCTTTGCACTTCAGTTTAGATGTACACAGCCTTGTGAAATATCCTTCTCAAATGAGATATAACATCAAGTTTATTATTAAATAAATGGAATTATTATTAAATAAACTGAATTTAGAGATGGCTGTTACTTGTAAATAAACCTAAAAATGTAAAAATGATGAAACATTCAACCGCATTGTTCTCTCCAAATATATTATGAGGACTAAGAAGTTTTAAAGTAAGATGTTTAAATATTAACTTTCTCAACATAAAAATTAATTTTTACCTTTGTGTATATTTTACAATGTTTGGTTTCATATGTTACAATGTGTCACTGTATTTCATCAAATACAAGTTGCCCTCAATTAAAATAGGTTACATAATTATATGTTCCACTAAGAGAGATGAGAACACTGTAATTATAATCGCCATTAATTGTAAGAAACATCCAGATTTTAGAGATGTTAACGTCTGAGGTGGGGGAGAAGTGCATCCAGAGTAATTATGATTAAGTGTGGCAGCTACTAAGAACAACAAAACAAAAACAACGGTACTCTTCACTGCTTTGTGGCTTCCACCCGAGCATCCCTATGCCTTTGGTCCATGGAGCCCTCCTCTCACCTATTCGGGATTCGTTTTTTCTCAGACAGCAGTTTAAATATCAATGACATCTATCCTGATGTCCACCCAAGTTAGGCCCACCTCTCTGTTACCTCCCGAGTTCTTTCCTTCCTGGGTCTCATCGCAGTTGGACATTATGCATCTGTCTGTGTGTCTGTTTAATGCCTGTGCCCCCGGCGGCCCCTGAACAGCAAGGACTGTGCGTGCTCGTTTTACTCTCCTGTGCCCGTTGCCCGGCGCGGTGCCTGGCAGGAGGCAGTGCACCAAGCACCTTTGCTGAGGAGCTGGATAGCTAACAGTTACCCAGCCTGACTCTGCCGGGCATTCTTCTAAGCTTTACATCCTCGTTTAGTGCTCGAACTCTACTAGGTGGTTCCTACTACTACCTCTGTTTTACAGGTGAAGACACCAAGGAAGAGAGGTGACCGCACAACCCAAGGGCCGCTCGTTCCTCAGATATTCTTTGCACACTTACTGCACATCTACTACAGCTTCAAGCACTTTAAGGCTACACCAGTTTGTTTACAAAATAAACAAAAATCCCTCCCTTCAGGATCCTTGCCATCTTGTGGGGCAGTGACTGTGGAGCCGGAGGGCTTTACCCCCTTTCCACCCTTCTCCCTCCACCCTCTGAGTGAATGTGGTGGAGAGACTCCAACGGCCATGTCCTTTTGCAAACCACACTCACCTAACTTCAGGTTCCTCATTCATTCTACTTTCGACTTGTTTGTTCTTAAGTTTCTCCTAATTTCTCAAGGAAAAATGAAATGTAAAACTCACTGTAATCTCCCATAGAAACGATTCCTCTTTATATCCCCCGTGCCTTGCATCTGCTAAGCACACAGTGCCACCAAAATACACATGTACTGAATGAATGAGTGAGAGTGAGTAGCAATAAATTGTTCTCTCCTGTGGGCATTGCTGCCTGATCGTTAGTGTGAAAAGCTCTTCTTGGTTTTTTGGCTTGATTTTTTTAGACAATAGACTCAACACTCAGCTCACTAAGACCATGTGTTATCAAATACATGAATATTTAGCGTGATAATCAGTGCAGTTTTCACTCCTGCAGGGAGGATAAGAGCATTATGGAAAGCCTCAGGAAGGGACTGGGGCATTAATCTGCAGCTGTATTTGACAACAGGAACCAGGTGATGGGGCGTGGGAGGAAGGGGGAAACCAGAAAGGAGAGAGTGAGAGAGACAGAAGAGGGAGGGGGGATACAGAGAATAGAGGCACCTGAGAGAGCGAATACGTGTAACACTGCATAACGATCTTTTGGTTTTTTAAAAATTGGTTACAGAATACGTATATTCCTTACCCTTGATCTTTTCTCATTCATAGACATAGTTATTTACATTTAATTTCTTGTCAGTTCAATATTCCATTTTATGCCCAATGAAATATGACCACTTGAATAAATAATATTTATTAATAAGGATTCAAAAAGCATAAACCATTTACTTGCTTGACACAATGTCTTTTTTTTTTTTTTCTATAACATGAAGAAAAACATTACCTAAAAGAACTTCACACCTTGCCCTGGCCGGTGCGGGTCCTTTGGTTGAGCATCACCCGGTGCACTAAAAGGTCCAAGGCTCACTTCCCGGTCAGGGCACACCAGCTGATGCATGTTTCTATCTCACATCAATGTTTCTCCCTCTCTCTTCCTCTCTCTCCACAAATCAAGAAAAATTTATTTTTGTATAAAAAGAAGAAACTTCACACCTTGACTATATTCCCATCATACAAAATATACTTGATTATCACTGTATTCTAAAAAAAATGCCCTGACACATTTGTCAGATGGTTTAAAAGGTAGGGCAAGGGGGAGGGGAGGAAAAGTGATCTTTCATACCAGGAATTTCTTCAAGCCATATTATTTCATCACTCTCTACCCAGGAGAGATATAAATGCATGTAGCATTATATAAGTCAGTGATGGCGAACCTATGACACGTGTGTCAGCACTGACACGCGTAGCCATTTCTGATGACACGCGGCCGCATGCCGAGGATGAAACATTTGCTGCTCCTGAGGATGAAACATTTGCGACTAGAGTCTTGGAGTTAGTTTTTTCCTCAAAGTGACACACTACCCGAGTGATGCTCAGTTTTTTGGCGAAGTTTGACACACCAAGCTCAAAAGGTTGCCCATCACTGATATAAGTTATACTAAATCAGATCTTTCCTCTTATCTCTCCCCTGATATTTTCTCAGTGGCATTAGCTGTGGAATGGGCTAATCTGCTATCAAATCCTAGAAAAATGAAAACACTTTGTGTGCTTTTACTATTGATTCTACTCCCTGATATTAAACTTTAATTGGTATATAGCACCCATATCATAACATGTTGGTGACTGTTGGTTAAAAGCAAGGTTCTGGAATGTTGTTTATATTTGCACTAGAGGCCTGATGTGTGAAAATTTGTGCAAGAGTAGGCCTTCCTTCCCCCTGCGGCCAGCCCTGGCTTCCCTCTGGTACCGGCTTCCCTTGGGCATCCAGGACCCGGGCTTCCCTCCTCAGGCCGCCCGTAGGCACCCGGGACCCAGGCCGGCTTCCCTCCGGCCCCAGCTTTGTCAGGAAGGATGTCTGGAATGATGTCCAGTCTAATTAGCATATTACCCTTTTATTATTATAGATAATTCTAAAGCAGAGTTTTGGAATGCTATTCTACAGAATTCCTCCACCCTTAGGTACATACATATTCAGGTCATACCTACTTCCACTCTTAAACACTAAAATGAATTGCAGCACCAAATTCCAATCTGAACTGTACATCTCAAAAACAAAAAGGTGAAATTCACTATTTCAGGCTGCACATCATTCCCCCTTTGGGGGACAATGGGAGATCTGGGAGCAGGTTGAAGGTAGAGGGGTCTTGCATCATGGCAATGTCAGTGACTTAGCAGCCCTCAGAACCACAAAGGTCATTCTTCTCCAGACTCCTTCTTCTTCTTTTAATATGTTTTTATTGATTTTTAGATAGAGGGAGAGAGAGATAGAAACATCAATCATGAGAGAGAATCATTGATCAGCTACAGGGGATCGAGCTTGCAACCTGGGCATGTGCCCTGACTGGGAATCGAACCCAGGACCTCTTGGTCCATGGGACGATGCTCAATCCACTGAGCCACACAAGCCAGGCCAGACTCTTTCATGAATACAGAACACGGACCAAACAAAAACAGCCAGGGCAATCCTGGGTTTTCCATGTTCTCACGCTTCCTAAGCTGTCACTACGGAACATACACAGCTTTGATAAAATGGCAAGTAAATGCGGTTAACAATCTTCCTCACAGGGAGGTCAAGTCCTTTTTCCTGAACAAGGGGCTTCAAATAATAGGAAGAAAGCTGCTGCCTTAAATATTTCAGAATAAAGCCTGTAACCTTCACAGAGACGTTTATTCCAGCTGTGTTCACGTTCATTCTAATGACTCTGGAGAACAGCACGGACTCATTTTAGATGATGACTACATAACTATTCATTTATACTTAATGAGTTTATTCCACCAGGTATACGATGAACTCTAAACAAATAGTGTCATTGCATCACACATGTCAATAAATGAGTACTAACCTGATTCCACCTAGCAAAGGTGATGATAAACTAGGAGGAAAGAGAGCTGTGTCTAATTAATGAAAATGCCCTTTGTATTTTCTAATGGTTAAAACATTAACTTGAAAATGGCTTTCCCTGCAATAATTTACAGACAAGCACTCTTTAATGGGAAAACAATTCAAATTTATGTGCAATTGAGCTACAATTATTTGATTAACTTTATTAAATTCTTGTTGATTCTACAGTCTGGATGAAGTGTATCATTTTTTATAAGTTTCATATGTTGCAGTTTTAAGTTTTTTAACCTCGGGTTTCAATTGATCTTGAAAATGTCCTTAGGAACCTGCTTTTGTGCCTAGTGGACGGAACCGTGGTGGCTGGGATTCATCATTTGTCTCTTTCCATAATAATAATCTTATTTTCATATGCAAGAAGCACTTGAATAAATTTAGGAGCAAATTCACATAATTCTTTGCTGCTTTGTGTGTAATTGAAACTCTGAGAAACACTTGACTGAAGAAAACTTCACTAAAATTAATGAAATCCATATGTATATGCTTAGGTTTAACTGGATAGTACTGACAACTTAAATATTGTCTGCTGAATTTTCATGTAGCATGAAAAGGTTATAGCAAAAAAAGAGAAGGAAAGGTCCCAAATCAATAATCTAAACTTACACATTAAGAAACTAGAAAAAGAGAGCAAATTAAACCCAAAGCCAATAGGAGAAAGGAAATAAGAAAGGTAAGAGGAAAAAAATAAAAAATAGAAATAGAAAAAGAGAGAAATAAAACCAAAAATGGTTGGTTTTATTTCTCTCTTTGAAAAGAGCTGATAAAATGTCTTAATCTCTATCTGGAAAAAGAAAAAGAGAATACATAAATTAGCAGTATCAGGAATTAAAGAGGATATATCTTTATAAATAATACAGTACTAAGGGATAATAAGGGAATATCATGACTAACTCTATGTCAGTAAGTTCAATGAGTTAGATGAAATGGATGAACCCCTTAAAAGACACAAACTATCACAACTCACTCAAGAAGAAATAGGTTACCTGAACAGTCCTAAGTCTATTAAAGCAATTATAGTAGTTAGAAGTCTTCCCAACAAAGAAAACTCCACACCCAGATGATTTAAATTTTATTGAACATTTAAAGAAGAATTAATATGAATTTTACATATTTTTTCCCAGAAAATAGAAGAGTAGAGAATACTAACCAACTAATCTTGTGAGGCCAGCATTACCTTGAAAACAAAACCAGACAAAACCATCACAAGAAAAGAATACTACCAATCAACATCCCTCCTGAAATAGGCAAATATCTTTAACAAAATGTTATCAAGTTTTAACCAACCCACTAGAGGTCCGGTGCATGAAAATTCATGCACTGGAGGGGGTGGGTCTCTCAGCCCTGCCTGCCCCCTCTCACAGTCCTGGAGCCCTCAGGAGCGGGAGGTGACCTGGCGATCAGGGGAAGGCGACACCCCCATCACACCTCCGCTGCTGCCACTGCTGGCAGTGCAAGCCTCGGCTGGCCCTGGTTACCTGAGCCTCAGGCAGCCCTGGACAGCAGGGCAGCTAACATCCGAGGCTTGCCTGCGCCTCGGGCTGACCCTGGGTGGCTGGGGGGCTGAGGGGACTGGGGGACTCTGGAGGCAGGTGCACAGAGCAGTCAGACCCACCTGGGGGTGAGCCCGGCCATGCTGCACGCCTGCTGCCCCGGTGGAGCTGAGGGGACTGGGTGCTGCCGTCTTTTCGCTGTGGGCACTGCCATCTTTGAGGGCATGGCAGTCAATTAGCATATTCCCTCCTTATTGGCTGTGGACGCCGCCGTCTTTGTGATGGCATGACAGTCAATTAGCATATTCCCTCTTTATTTGATAGGATATGTAACAGGATAATACATTACAACAGAGTGGGGTTTATGCTAGAAATTCAAACCTGGTGCAACATTCAAAAATCAATGCAATTCAGGATATTAACAGTTAAAGAAGAAAAGCCACATGATCATCTCAATATCCTATATAATAAAAGCGTAGTATGCAAATTGTCCCCTCGACTGGGAGTTCTTCTGGGAGTTTGACCAGTGGGCAGAGCCAGCCAGGGGAAGGGAGGGAGTACCTGGCCAGCCACCACCAGCCGCTAGGGCCCTACCAGTGCACGAGTTTTGTGCACTGGGCCTCTAGTATGCAATAAAAACATTTCACAAAAATTCAACACTCATCCAAAATAAGAAAATATACTCCCAGCAAACTCTGAATAACTGAAAGCTTCCTTATTCTGATAAAAAGAGCTTGTACATAAATTTAAATCTAACATTATATTTAATGATGAAAGCCTAAATGCTTTCCCTCAAAAATTGGAAAAGGACAAAGATGTCTATTCTTAACATTTCTACTCAATGCCCTATTGGAAGTGCTAGCTAGTGCAATAAGGCAATTAAACAAATAAGTACTAAAAAGCGCATGTATGAGAAAGAAAATGATAAGATCATCTCAATTGAAGATAGCATAATTGTCTATGTAGAAAATTCCAAATAATTTACAAAAACCTCCTAGAACTTACAAGTGAATTTAGCAAAGTTGCAGGATACAAGATCAATATTTTAAAAATCTATTGTACTTCTCTATACTAGTATATAAAATGATTAGAAATCAAAATTATAAAACAATATGCTTTAAAACAACACCAAAAAAATTTCTGAGAACCACAAAATGTTGGTTAAATAAATAAAGGGAGATGTACATACTGTGTTTATGTTTTGGGAGACTCAATATTGTTAAGATGCCAATTCTCCCCAAAACTCTCCTATAAATTTAAATAATCCTATTTGAACTCTCAACATAATTTTTTGTTGTTATTGATAAACTTATCTAAAATTTTTATCAAAGTGCAAAGAACCTTAGAATAAGCAGAACAATCTTGAAAGTTGGAGGACTCACACTACCTGATATCAAGGCTCTAAAGCACCAGGAATCAAGGTAGTATAATATTGACAAAAGAATATACACATAGATCAATGGAACAGGGCAAAGTCTAGAACTAGATTTATACAAATATGATCAATTAATGTTCGAGAAATGTGGAAAGGTAACTAAAATGGATAAGAGAAAAATCTTTTAAACAAGTGATATTAGTACAGTGGGAAAGCGTATGCAAAAAATAAACCTTAACTTCTACTTCCCACTTCTTACAAAATAATCAATTCCAAATGTATTATAGACCTAAAGTAAAATGTAAAATTCCAAAACTTTCCAAAGAAAGTTTAGGAAAATATCTTTATTATCATGGTTAGGCAAAAAGTTCCTAAATATGTTTGTAAAATCATTATGCATAAAAGAAAAAAATTGACAACTTGGTTATCATCAAAATTGGTTCTGAGAAGAACAATATTGTGGAAATGAAAAGAGAAGCCACATACTGGAAGAAAATATTTGCAATTCACATATCTAACAAAGGACTTATTAGCAGATTATATAAAAAATAAAACTCTCAAAGGTCAACAATAAGAAAACAACTGGATTTAAAATGGAAATGATTTGGACACTTTACCAAAGAAGATATAAGGATGATAATTAAATATGAAGAGATGCTCAACATAATTCATCATTACAAAAATACAAGTTAAAAACCACAATTAAATTAGATACTACTACATGCATCTATTTGAATGACTAACAGAAACAAAACAGACAATTCTAAATGCTGACAACAATGCAAAGCAATTGGATCACTCATACACAGCTGGAGAAAATGCAAAATGCTATAGCTTACACTTTGCAATTTGATGGTTTCTTATAACTTTTCACTTATCATATGACCCATAAATCTCACTCCTAAACATTTATTCAAGAGAAAACTATGTTCACACAAAAACCTGCATGCAAATTTGTAACAACTTTATTTGCAATAATTAAAGCTGGAAAAAAAAAAACCAAAATCCTTCAACTAGTGAATGATAAACAAACTATTCAACAGTAGAAATTAATAAACTGAGGATACAAGAACATGGATAAATTTCAAATTCCACATTAATGAAAAAAAGACTCCAAAGGCTACCTACTGTATATTTCCATTTTAAGAAGGCATAACTAAATGGACATAACCAATCAGTAGTTATCAGAGATTAGGACTGGGGAGAGTTGTTGACCACACAGAGGCAAGATGAGGGAATTTTTGCAGGTGTGATTGTGTTAGTTTTCTGACTCAATGCATTTCTCAAAATTCATAGAGCTGTAGTATACCAAAAAGTGTGAGTTGTACTGTATACAAATTAAAAATAAAATAAATCCTTAAAGGTCTAGACTAACTGATTTTCACCTTACATTTCCATTTGAGTTTCCGCCTCAATGAAAAATCTTTGCTAATTATCACTATCAGTGGAAGCACCTTGCTTTCAATCTTTGATTATGATTATCTCCCTATTTTGACTTATCTTTTTCTTATATTCTCCATCTTCACCTTCCCATTTCTAATTACCAAGTTGCCAATTTTTCCTATGCAATCTGTATATATATAAAACCCTATTATTCTATATATATAAAACCCTAGTATGCAAATAGACCGAACGGTGGAACAACCGAACCAGTTGCTATGATGTGTGCTGATCACCAGGGGGCATGCGTGGAACATAGTGGGCATTGGCAGCAGGCAGCAGAGTGCAGAACATGGTGGGCATCAGCAGCAGTGGAGTGGTGGAGCAGGTGGGGTGGTGGATCTCTCCTGAGGGCTTCTCCACCTCCCCTTGCTCCTGAGGGGCGATTGGGGCAGCAGCCACCACTCACACCCACTGAGGGCACCAGCCCCACTCGCACCCACTGCTGACCCCAGCCCCAATCGCTCCGCAACATCAGCAGGTACGAGCAGGGCCAGCGCCATCAGCAAGTGGGAACGGCGTGAGCAGGGCTGCCAGCAGACAGGGAACTGGGGACCATGACGGGAGGGGCCGAGCAGGGGTATGGAGAATGGGGCGAGAACCGCCCCTGTGCCCACCACAGCCTCGCGGCCCACAGTTCCTTTCAAGGTGCATGAATTTGTGTACTGGGCCCCAGTATAGATATAAGAGGCTAATATGCTAAGTGTCGGGAGTTTGACCGGGAGACTGGGAGTTCGATCACTCACTATGACGTGCACTGACCACCAGGGAGTGGTGCAGAATGAAGGAAGGCCCTGGCCAGCAGCCAGAAGGCCCTGATTGGCTCTGATCACCGGCCAGGCCTAGGGACCCTACCCATGCACGAATTTCATGACTGGGCCCCTAGTATCTTTCATATTCACCTTCTCTTTCTCATTTCTTTAGTCACCATGGTTTCCTCCTTTTCTATATCCTACTAACTACTTTGCTTGCCTAAAGCAAGCCTTTTGTCTTTTTGTAATATTGTCTTTAAATATTTCTTTTTTATCAGTAATCTTCAGTAGTTTCCTGTTTCTATCATATATGTTACTTATGCCTCAACATTTTTGACTCTCCTAACTATCCTTATCCACCTTCATGCCTTAAAAATCTCCTTTTATTCCAAACTAATAAAAATAGTATCTACTGTTCATTTTTATTATATTCTAGGCAGTGTACTAAATTATCTGTTATTATTTCTATTTAATTCTGACCAGTTCTATGATGTAATGTGTCCCCATTAAAATAAATGAGGCCCAGAGAAGTAATTCAGTTTCCTGGGATCAGACATCAAGTAAATGGCTAAAATGGAATTTAAACCCAGTCTCTCTGATTCCAAATCCTATACTTTTAACTTCTAAATTCGTTAAAGTCCTTCAAATTTTACTTCATTCAATCCTCTATCACATGTCTTCTCAAATCATTTCTTCTTAAAAATTCACTTCTTCCCAGCTGATCCTAGCCAAATTCTTCAAAAGGGTTCCTGACTACCCCCACACCACCATTTAATTGCCCTCAAGAGATGTTTTAGAGATATATTTTCTTTCCACAAATCATATATTGTTTCATAATTACTCTCAGAGATTTCACTGGCATTTATTTTCTCTCACCCCACAATCATATTCATCCATTCACAAGAGAAAGAGACGCAGATTTAATGAGCACCTATTACATGCCTAGCAAAGATCCGGGTAGGTCGCTGCTTCAAGGAGCTCAAAGCAAATGGAATTCTGTGTTTTCACTTTTTGGTGTTCCCCTCCCTGCAGTCGCCCCAAAAACCTATTATGCTTTCAGGTCTGATGAGTGAATGCACTGGTTTGCCTTGGTCACAAATACACAACATCTGAGAGCCGGAAAGGGCTGTCAGAGCCCTGTGAAATTTTATGTTGAAAAACTGCTAATGATGCCATCAGGCCCAGTGTCCTTCTGGGGAGAAAATGAGCTCTTGAGGCAAACATGTAGAAGCTGCAAGCCATTTGTAATCAGAAAGTGAAGTATGCAACAAGGGAAGCTTGCCAAGCTCAAGGACTCCGTGGCTTTAATGAAGGGATGGTATTACCAGTGGAAATCAAACTTGCCTACCAGCTGGATTATCTCATCTTCACAATGAGCTCTGCTGGCGGAGAACCACAGGACCCTGAGAAATTAAGCAGACCCACAAATTACCTGCATAACATTCTGGCTAGATGTTAGAAAGTTGAATTAATTGCCTGAAAATAAATGAATGGGGTAGGGCCCAGAATTGCCTCATTAGTATTCAGCAACACTGCTGCCTTAGGAAGAAAAGGAGAGAAGGCTGGGGAGGAAGGCAAAACAAAGGGAAGTGGAGGGGAGCGGGGAGAGAACTGGGAAGAATAATGAGGGAAATTGTTATTTTGCAAGTGCATTATGGGCGCCCTTTTTTTTTTCAGATTAGTTACAGAATTGCCTAGTCTAGCTCAGTTGACAATGTCCAGGTAGACTCCATCCATGCTTTGTGATGGAGCAGACACTCTGGGAGCCCAGCAATTAATATCTGTGCAAAATACAAATCCATGAAGCACATGGACACTTTCCCTTTATTTCCCAGATGAGAGTTATCAGCCTTCAGGTGTTTTTCTTTGGCAAGAAGGGGGAAATGGAGAAAACCGGTGCCCCACAGGTGCACCACTCAACACTTTCATCAGTGGCTTGATTCCAGCAAACACGACAGCTGAAGCTTGAATCCTCCAGGAATGATTACACTTCCTCTTATAGCATGTTTAATTTCTTTGATTAATAATTCTATTCAGTCTTAAAAACCACAGTGCAAAGCCATGTCTTGGATACTCATCTTTAGAGGATGCCGCTCCCCTGCAGTCCCTTGGGGAAAAAAGCTACGCAAAGGTCATGGCATGAAGGGGATGTTGAGGCCACCTTGGTGGCCGGATTGGCAAGCAGCTCCCTCCCTAAAAGAGTCAGTTCACCAATAACTTATCAACTATTTCTTCCTGAAAACCTGTGGAACCTTCGGTTTGATCTTCGCGTTACAATCACTTGCTGAAGTCAGTTTTTTTCAGAATCACTGACAGCCTTTCAACTTTTCAAAGCCCTTTTGCACTGATTTTATCTAAATCTTTCAGATGTACCCTGAAGCCTAAAGGTAAAACCTCTGCAATTCAGCTTCATTCATCGGTGGGTTGCTTTCTTTTGCTGTCATGAGTGGTGTCTCCGTTGGTGATGTGCAGGGCTTTGAGTAACTTCCAGCTGAAATGCCTTTCTTCATTCTGAGTGCCAAAACCACGCCTGTCCGGGAGACCTGCATTTCTCTTTGCATTTCAAGGAAGGCCTCATCAAATGATCCTCACTGCAGCTCGTAGACAGTAAATCATTTTAGGATTATGTAAAAATAAAATTCCCATTAATTGTGTGTTCCCTCTAAGTTCCTTTGTCTTTCAAACATCAAATTGCCTCTTATTTTGCTCACACTTTTCTTTCACACCCCTAAAATACAGCTATAGGCTAGCAGTTAACTTAAAAAGCAAAATGCTCTCTTACCTATGACTTATCTTGGATGAGGATGTCTGCTTTACTGTCTTTATACTCAGTAACATAAAAGTGCGTGTATCTTTTTATCATATACAGCAAAAAATATTTTTAACCACACTTCAAAAAAACAAAGGAGATTTTGAAGTGAGAAATCAATCAGCACCCAGCATAAATTGAGAATCTGTATTGAGCACTGGCCTGTACACTGTGAGGTGTGTAAATGATACTGTTGTAATTAACCTAGTTATTAATAATAGGAAAGGAGCAAAGGGAAGGTCAGCTATTATAGGCATGTCATTTGGGCAGCTTCACCAGGAAGCTACAACTTTACACTCCCCAGGGGTCCAACAAAGGGAAGGTAGATGCATGCCCAGTAAGGTTGGGGTGACCTAGGGAAGGTGCTTGCTACAGTCACACCTGAGAACAAAGGTCACTTGCCAGAATGGGTGTGGCCAGTGCAAGGGTGCAAAATTTGGAATATTTAGTCCCCTGAACAAAGGAGTTCACTCTCATACTCTTACGCTCTTGTGCTCTTGTGCTTTGTGACACGTGGACTCTCGTTGCTTGGGGTGCGCTCTCCTCTATTTGCCCACATGGCCCACAGCCAGGTGCATCCCACACACGATGGACTAATGGACTGTGACTAGCCTGATGCTGAACTGGCCCCGGCTGCAACATGGAACGGAAACTGGACACTGGCTTTGCTTCTAGCGCTACTGAAGCCCCAGCTATACTTGTTACTGGACTAAGAGAAATGAGACTTTGGAAACACAAAGACTTAATTCCATGCAAGACCCTCCCATGAGGGTCTCAGAAAACTCTTTTTCTCAAGATATCATGGGAACTCCACCCCCAGCACCCAGTGGGGAAAAGGACCCCCCATTTTGTCCAATAACATGAATACCAAAAAAGAAAAACCTAGAAATTCAACTTGTTTTATAGATATTTTCTTCTTTCATTTATTTCAAAGAAGTTGGACCCAAATGGTTACGCTTGCAATTCATAAGTGACTACATATTTTTTTCCAAGTAACTATCTTTTCTGACCCATGCATATTTCAATTGTCTTGGAGTCACCTTAAAAATTCCTGTGGCCCTAGCCAGTTTGACTCAGTGGATAGAGTGTCAGCCTGCAGACTGAAGAGTCCCGGGTTCAGTTCCGGTCAAGGGAAGGTTCCTAGGTTGCAGGCTCAATCCCTGGCCCTGGTTAGGGCATGTGCAGGAGACAATCAATCAATGTGTCTCTCTCACATCAATGTTTCTCTCTCTGTCTCCCCTTCCCTTCCACTTTCTCTAAAAATCAATGGAAAAATATCCTTGGATGAGGATTAACAACAACAAAAATTCCTGTGGATGAAAAAGGGACCACATAGTAAACCTGACAAATTTAGGGGAAGCCTGCATGGTGGCCTTTCAAACTCAGAGACCTAAAGTAACCACATAGGATGGTCTGAAATTAAAACTTCCAAACTAAAAGCAAGTCATGGCAGTAATCATGTCCTAGACCGGTACCTTCCTTGACAAGGATCAATCTTTACCTTAACTAAGTCTGCCTATTGTCTTTTTGCATCTACGATAACATACCTTTGGGATGTCAGACTAACCCCCTTTTTTCCAGACCCCTCAGGGCACAATCTGCCACTAAAGCAGAAACCAGAGAACCCTTCATTGTTATTTTGCTCCTCACATGCCATCTTCATGATGCTATAAGTGTTCATTATTAACTATCCTATTCCCACCAGTGTAAAAGAAGTATGTGTCTCTCTGTTTTACATTTTTTTAAATATAGTTGTATTGATTTCAGAGAGGAAGGGAGAGGGATAAAGCGATAGAAGCATCAAGGATGAGATCCCCCTACTGGAGATCAAGTCTGCAACTGGGCATGTGCCCTGACCAGGAATCAAACTATGACCTCCTGGTTCATAGGTCAACACTCAACCACTGAGCCACACCTGCTCCGTTTTACTTTTTATCAAATCCCAGAGATTTCCCTGCTTTGCTTCCCCTCACCTCCATAATCTAGCATCAATGAATTGTATGTAACCCTCCTTATGTCTCCACTGATGGTAATGTATAAAATAAACTGCAAAACTGCTATTCTCCAGAGCATTTTCTCAATCTGTTGAGATTTTTGCTTCCTGGAAATTATTGCCAGTTTGACTCAAATAAACCCATAAAAATTCTCTACAGGTTTGGATGTTCCTTACCTTGACATTCTCATTTTAGGAAGCATCTCTCAGCCCTGGAAGATTGGGAGATGACTAAAGTTTTTATGTTTGCTCATGATTTTTCATATTATTATAGTCTTGCTGAAATCATTAATCAGTTAGAATGCTTGGGGCTGTAAACATAAGAAGACCTATCCCAAACCAGCTTAAACAATAAAGAGCATTTATTAACTAAAGAAACTGAAAAAGCCCAGGTTTAGAGGTGTAATTAGGTTTGTTTTGAGCAGTTACAGCTTATTTCCTCTGACTTCTTCATCGCTGTTTTCTGTGTGGGCTTCGACCTCAGCATGGAAGAGAGCATCTTCTCACAGTGTCAGGGGTTGGCCAATTATGGCCCATGGACCAAATCCAGCCTACCACGTGTTTTTACAATGAAAGTTCTATTGAAACACAGTCACGCTTGTTCATTTACGTATTGTCTGAGACTGCTTTCACACTACCATGGCAAAATCAAATCATTGCAACAGAGACCACATGGTCCACAAAGCCTAAAATATTTACCATCTGCCCCTTTACCAAAACTACTTTGCCCTTCTACTCTCCTTGAGGCTTTTTCTTAAAAGCTAAAAAACTTCTTTCCCACAACTGTCAGTAAACTTTTTGCTATCCCATTGGATCACATGGTCATAACTAAATCAATTCTGTAGCCAAAATATTGCCAAACTCTCGTTGGCTTAAGCCCACCATGGCCAGAGCATGGGATTGCCTATAGATCACTCACATTACCGGTATGCATGGGAGAGGTCCATGGTTGTAGATATGATTGCTATGGCATTAGGACAGAGTAAAGAGAAATCTTACATGGTGTTATGGATGTAATTGTGTCTCCCCCCTCCAAATTTAGATGTTGAAATTCTAACCCCAGAATGTGACTGTATTTGGAGGTATGGTCTTTACAGAGAAGATCAAGTTAAAATGAAGTCATTAGGGTGAACCCGAATCCTATTGACTGATGTTTTTATTAAATGGAAAAAGTTGGAGACAGACTGAGATAGAGAGAGAAGGCCATGGGAAGATGCAGACAAGGATTGGGGTGATGCTTCTAGAAGCTAAGGAATGCCAAACATTGACAACAAGCCACCAGAAGCATGGTGAGAAGCATGGAACAGACTCGCCCTCACAGTCCTCAGAAAGAGCCAATCCTGCTGGCATCTTGACTTGTACTTCTAAGCTATGAGATAATGAATTACTGTTGTTTAAACCACTCAGTTTCTGGTACTTTGCTACCAAAGCTCTGGCAAATGAATACTCATGTGAAAATAATAATGTCCGAAGCCATGCCATAAATTTCGATATCTGGAAAGAGATCTGAAAGCAGGAACAAAACATCTCCTGAATCTGTATGTAAATGACTGGGATATCACAGCCTAATGATACTATGATAGCAAAGAGGAGTGGTTAGGAGGAAAAGAATGCAGCTTGGGACCAACCCACACATAGGTAGGCAAATACAGAACATACCTTTAGAATAAAACTGAATAGCCTGAGAAGACTCCCAGCATGGTAGAGCTCTCCAATTGCCTTCTCCTTAACCCTTGGGCATTGTCTGATTTTTTTTAAAAAAATTATCCTTTATTACACTGTCTAAATCCACAATCAGAGATTTGTGTGGATTTAAAGTACTCTCTTTTAAAAAACAGAAAGGGTTTCTACCCATTACTACTAACACTTTTGGCATTGAAAAAGAGGGATTTGAGGTTTGGGAATGAGAAGGAGCTAAAGTCAGTAAGAAAACCAAATACTATTCTGTATTGCAGACTTGAGTAAGAGGGGTTGAAAACACCAAGCCATTGATTCTGTAATCCTGAAACTTATCAATTGCTCATTCAATAATTATTTACGGCATTCCTATAGCCATATTAAATGCCAAGGATGCAAGAATAAACAAATCAGACATGGTGTTCATGCTCACAGAGCTTAGAGGTTAGTGAAGAAAGGTACAGAAAATTAGAGTAGGACAGGTGCTAGTATAGGAAAAGTTTAGGATTATATGGGTATACATAAAAGGCACGTAATCTGATTTAGACTGAGTTGGAGCAGTTTCCTAAAATAAGTATAGTGTAAACTGAGATTTGGACAAATAATTAGGAAATAGTCAAAAGATAAAAGGAAAGGCATGGGGAGGGAAAGGGAAGGTCATGGATAGTGGTAAAAGCCATCTTAGAAATCATAGGTTTTATCCAGAAGAAAATGGGGAGCCATGAGAATGAATGTAATCAGATATGCAATTTAGAAAGGTAATTGCCACCCAGAGAAGTAAGGACATCCTGCTGGGGTTGGCTTCGCTCTAACAAGGACTTAGTTCTGAGTCAAGTCAAAGATACATGCCCCTCTGCACAGAGCTTTCCCTTAGATAAATCAGGTTAAAACTGTCAATTACAAATTACTCTTCTTTTAAGCCTGTTGATGCTATGGATCACATTGATTGACTTTCGAATGTTGAAACTGTCTTGCATATCTAGGAGAAATCCCATTTAGTTATGTTGTATAATTATTTTAGTAAATTGTTGGATTTGATTTGCAAAAAAACCTCAAAGCTTTACCCACCAAAAATGGTCAAGTATCTGGTCATTTTAAGCCAGGCAAAGAGACCATAGTGATGTGAGAAAGTGTTAAAAAGGAGTATTCTTCCAGGAATAGAAACATCATGACACAACCTCTAGGCAAAATAATTTAACCTTGTGAATGAAGATCATTATAAAAAATACAGCTATTTAAAACATGATTTTAGAAATAAATGTTGATGGTGTAGGTACTAAACTAGCACAATGTTTTCTAAATTTACTGAGGTAATTAGTTACATAAGTAGTCCCAAATGAACTTCACCCCCCATGTATTGTCTCTTCCCCTTACATTTAAGGGAAATGCATTGTTTGATTTAACCAGAGAATGTGGAAGATGTGTTGTGCAAGTTTGAGCCTGACAGCCTCTGTGCCTGCAATCATGGAAGCCTTGAGACCTCATAAGGTGTCTAGTACTCTGCCTGAGAAACCTCGGTGCATAGACGATGTGGAGAGCCCACCTGGGGAGGAAGTCCGGTGATTACAGGAAGACAGAGTCCAGCTGTTTTGACATCCTAGCTAAGTCTAACTCCAGATGATCCACAACTGAATGCAGCCACATGAATGACAGCTGGAAGACCCACCCACTGAGCCCAGTATAGATTGCAGAATTGTCACAAATGAAATGGTTGTTATTTGAGGCCACGAATTTTTGGTTATGTAGCAATATGTAACTGAAGCAGCAACATCATCCTTTTAGAGGATGAACATTATTATTATCTAGTCCATTACTTTGTGTCAGATAAGAAAACTGAGAAACAGAGAGGTTTAGCGACATGTTCTGAGTTTCACAGCAGCTTCCTCTTCAACACGTAGCCTCTAACAAAGCCCTAGTCTCAATTTTCTAGTGTAAATGGTGATGAGAGAAAAACAATGGAAGAGGAAAATGGGAAAGAAAAATCTGAAATAAGAGAGACAATCATAAATCTAACAAAACAAAGACTCTGGACACAAATTTGGCATCTGGAGTAAATAGAGTGCTCTTTTATCATATTGCATTGTATACTGTGTGTGTGTGTGTGCATGCGCGTGCACGTGTGTGTGTGTGCACGCGCACGCGCTCTTGTGCACATGAGTGCTCACAGAACTAAGAAATCTGGGAAATCTTTAATACAGTACATGACTCTTAAGGACTGAAAGTCATTTTAACTAACTGCATGTCACTCTCATTACCTCATTTCACACTGTGTGTTTCTGAAAAAAATATTTTTTAAGTCTTACAGGAGTTGATCAGTTTACAGAATCAACAGGCACCCAGTTGACCCCCAACCAGCTTGCACAAAAAGATAAGACGACACGATTCTCGAGTGGATGAGTTTTCCCAGGTGAGGCTTTACTCAAGATGCCTAATAGTGAGGCCTCAGGTTCTTGCACATTGGCCCACGTCTCAAGCTTTCGAGGCATTTATAAATGTTACCCTACTCTCAAAAGACTCTAGATGGAAACACTTTAATAAAGCAGACCTAATTTTTCAATCTCACCTTTTGCAACTGGGTATGAATGAGCTATTCTTCATGTTCTTGTAGCTTGACAGGAACAAGAAAGTGTACCAAATCATTAATTCTTTAATTTGCCCACATAACATAAAACCAGCTGGCTTTTAATATTTAATTAAATTAGTGTGTTCCCCGGCTGAGTTCTAATATTCCAATTTCAATTTTCAGCACAAAGCTAATAGAAAACCAAAGAAGCACTGAGTGATGTGGAAAGGAGAACTGTGCCCTTGGTAGGGTAATGTGAAGGCGACTACAGATGAAAAGCATCCTTTTTTTCTCTTTAAGGAATATAAGATGTCCAACTTTAACATCCTGGCTAAAAAATATTGCATTCTCTTTTAAGAAGTATCTTCATATGGTAAAAATATGTGTATATTTGGGGACAGTTTCCTTTTTTCACTAATTAATTCCGTCATCCACTCATTCGTTTCTCATGCCTGTTGTAGGCCAAGTATTATACTGGGAGTTCAAGTGTGAAGATAAAATGCATGGTCTCTATCCCCAGAGGACTTCATTGTCTCTACTAGTATTTCTTGCTATGGACCTTGTAGCCAAGTGTGAGTGTGAGATCTTGGACAAGCTTAGCCTTTGAGCTTCAGGCCACTGTCCATAAAATGACTACATTAACAACACTTAGTTCAGGAGATTCCTGTGGGGATTAAATGAGATCTCGTCTTAGTACATTGTAGAGTGGCAGTCACGTGGGTCAATATCATGAGGCATTTTGTGGAGGTTTTCTTGTTGCTGTGTGTGTGCGGTTGTATTTATGCAGGTCGTTAGGGAAAAGATTCTCCTATGACTGACTATTTTCTTTTTTTCTTTTTTTTAAATATATTTTATTGATTTTTTACAGAGAGGAAGAGAGAGGGATAGAGAGTTAGAAACATCGATGAGAGAGAAACATCAATCAGCTGCCTCTTGCACACCCCCTACTGGGGATGTGCCCACAACCAAGGTATATGCCCTTGACCGGAATTGAACCCAGGACCCTTGAGTCCACAGGCCGACGCTCTATCCACTGAGCCAAACCGGTTTTGGCATCCTATGACTGACTATTTTCTAAAGGGTCACTTCTCACTCACACACAGTAAAATGTGCTTAAGTCTGGCCTGGAGAAATTCAGACTCCAGGCCCTTTACCTGCAATGCTCCCTATGAAGTATTTCCTGCCTTGAATAGCAGATTCAACATTCAGAGCCAGTTTGTTTCTTTTTTTGTTTTAATTGGATTGGATTATGCTAAACTTAAGCTAAAGGTTTTTCTTAGATTTTTGTGGTGATTTTAACCCTGCACATTTTATTATAGCTGTTGATTTTTTGTTTCTCTTTTCTATTTCTCTATTTTTTGTTTGTTTGTTTCTCTCATACTGAATTGGGCTGATTTTCTTGCTCGTTAGGACTGTTATCGGGCACCGTGCTACAAAACTGGCTGGTGTAAGTGATTGCGGAAGATGCCCGAAAACATTCAGTGAGCAAGAGGAAAGGCAGGCTGTAGATTTCCACTGTGGTGTGTGTGGCCCCATGAGGCTGCTGTGGAGTGGGCCTGCACAGCATTCAGAGTCAAGGCCAATAGCAAATTTACTCTCCTGGAAATGACAATGCATTTGTCACTATCAGCTGTCAATTTATTCCAGCCCCACAGATCTTGAAGTTAATAAATACTCACTTCTCCATATTGAGAAAGACTGGACCACAGATGCTGTCCTGATGGGAAGCTTGTTTTTTTATACATTATTTTATATAAATTTGAAATTGTATTATATAAATAAATTTTAACTTGTTTTTTTTTTCTTTTATTCATATTACACCATCAACCTTTCCCCATGCTATGAAGTATTCTTCGCAACGTGACCTTTAATGTTGTGTGTCATGGGCTGAAATGTGCCTCCCCCACCCCACCCCCGCCAAATTATATGTTAAAGTCCTAACCCCTAGTACCTCAGAATGTGACTGTATTTAAAGATAGGGCCTTTAAAGGGGTAATTAAGGTAAAAGAAGGCCAATAGAATGAGCTCTGATCCAATCTGATTGACGTCTTTTTTTAAAAATGTGTTTTTATTGATTTTTAGAGAGGAAGGGAGAAGGATAGAGAGGACAGAAAGAAACATCAATGAGAAAGAAACATCCATCAGCTGCCTCCTGTATGCTCCCTACTGGGGATCAAGCCTGCAACCCTGTCATGTGCCCTGATCAGGAATCGAACTGGTGACCTCTTGGTTCAAGGGTCAATACTCAACCACTGAGCCACACTGGCTGGGCTGATTCATGTCTTTCAAGAAGAGTTAACTTGAGCACAGAAAAAGACACCAGGGGTGCACAGGTACAGAGGGAGGACCATATGAAAAGCCAGCAAGAGGGTGTCCATCTGCAAGCCAAGGAGAGAGGCTCCAGAAGAAACTAAACCTGCCAATCCCTTGAGCCTTCAAAACCATGAGAAACAAATTTCTGTTGTTTAAGCCACCCAGTCTGTGGTGTTTCGTTATGGCAGCCCTAGCAAACTAATATACTGTATAATATAATATTTCATTATATTGCTTCATATAATTTATTTAAATATTCACCTATTGTTGGATGCTAATTTCTCTTTAATAAAAACTGTTGTTGTGATGGATATCTTTGAAAAGAAATCCTTATCAAATTAACTGACTATTTCTTTAGTAAAGCTTTAGAATATTTTGCAGTGCATAAATAACATGAATTTATTTAGAAAATAGAGGAAAAAGATAAAAAGTAGCATAATGCTATTATTCAAATACAAACATGGTTATTTATTGTATTTGCTTCTAATTCTTTTTTCCCGTCACTTGGGTGCTTTAAAATATGGTTGTAATAATATTTATAATTTTTGGCCTTGCTTTTGAAATTTAATATAAGCATTATTTCATAGTTTCCTACACTTAGTAAGTATTTTAATGGCTCCGTAATAGCTGGGTTCATTAAGAAAAGACATATTGAATCTTCCCTGACTACTCTTTTCCTTTAATCTTGTATTTCAACTTTATAACATAGTACATCCTAAGCTGTAAGGAAGGAAGGAAAACAGAAAGGAAGGAAGGAAGGAAGGAAGGAAGGAAGGAAGGAAGGAAGGAAGGAAGGAAGGAAGGAAGGAGGGAGAGAGGGAGGGAGGGAGGGAGGGAGGGAGGGAGGGAGGGAGGGAGGAAGGAAGGGAGGGAGGGAGAGAGTGAGGGAGGGAAGGAGGGAGGGAAAAACTAAAAGAAAGAAAAGACAATTCAGTGGCTTAAACAAGATGGAAGTTTATTTCTCAATGACATAACAGTCCCCAGGCATACAGAGATCTAAGACTGGTAGTGTGGCTGGGCCCTCCTCATTGTGGCTTCTCCTTGAGTGGCCTAGGTGACAGTCTAGCTCACATTCTCTCCCAGACAGAAAAAGTGGGGAAGGCGAGGAGCGGGACCAGGAGTGTGCCCTCACAATCCTGTTAATGCCCAAATCTAGGAGTGGTGCATATTACTTCTGCCATGTACTATTGGTCTTAGATTAGCCTGGTGGCCACATCAGCAACAATGGAGACTAAACAATATAATTCCTTTAAAATAAAATAATATGTTCAAACAAGTGGTTAAATGCTCACTGTGTGCTCAGGATTTGCAGCAGTTACTTTATTTAATATTATCTTCCTAGGTATTACCATTGGCATAGTACCAGAGGGTCACTGAGACTACAGATAGAGTAAATACGGTGACCAAGGTCACAGCCCCTCTGTCATCCAGGCAGAACCTAAGTTCAAGTCCATGTGACTTCAAAACTGCTATTCTTCCTGCTACATTATTATTGCATTTCTGTTACGGGCATTGGAGTTCTTGGGTTCCTGAGATAGAATTCAAGAGGAATCCCCAGAGAAATTTCCAGACAGGTTTTATTAAGCTTACGCTCGGGCACAAGGGAGGCAGCACAGAGGAAAGGAAGGTTCTCTGAACCGACCTGGGGCTGGCGCTGCTTGGCTGCTTTTATAAGCAGGGAACAAAGTGGACTTCTGTGAAAGAGCGGGCTTTTTGAAAAAAGTGGGCTTACTGAATTTTCCATTTCTGGTCAGGTGAGTTTCTTTTCCAGTTGTGTTGCCTAGTAACTATGTTTGGGTCTGCACTGAGGGGGCAAGGTACAAGACTGCTCCTTACTGCACTTCAGGAAGATCGAATAATGGCCAAACCTTGACCACTTAAGTGCACATGCAAGTCAGTAGTTTCAACATCTATCTGCAAAGAAGCAGGCAGTTAGAAGGGAGATAAAAATCAACTGCCTCTGTATTTCTGAGCAGGGAGTGGAGGGATGGTGACATTTTTTCATTCCTTCTGGCCACCTGGTCTTTACTGGCTCCCTGGCCATCTAGTATTTTCCCTGCCCAGGCCCACATCCTTATGTTGTCTCATTTCCCTGTTAACCTAAATATTAAAACTTAAAAACATGTACAGGTTTCCTTCTAAGACTTCTACATTTTTTTAAATAATTCTTGTTGGGCCCGAGCTGGCTTGCTCAGTGGTTAGAGCATCAGCCCACAGACTGAAGGATCTCAGATTTGATTCCAGTCAATGGTACCTCACTTGCAGGTTGGATCCCTGGCCCCCGATCGGGGCACATGCAGAAGGCAACCAATCCATGTGTCTCTCTCACACTGATGTTTCTTTCTCTCTGTCCTCCTCCCTTCCACTCTTTCTAAAAAATCAGTGGGGAAAAAAAAATATCCTCGGGTAAAGAGTAACAACAAAAATAATAATAATAATTCTTGTTGGAATTATTAGTTTCTATTATGCCTCAAAATATGGGTTTAGTAGAAAATATTGTTAAGTGGTTGTAGAATAAGTTCAATCTCTAGATTTCAAAAACTACTGAAAGTAAATTACCAGTATTTGTAATCCTTCAATTTGCTCCCATGTAAGTGATGATCATGTCAGTTACTGTTTTTCAAATGTTTCTAGATCTTAGAAAACAGGCCTTTCTGTGACCAAATTATGGGGAAAACACTCTCCTATACTATTAGCACAATAATGATGATATTATTGTTTTGTTAGAGGCAAGGTCAAAGTCATAATCACAGGAATTCTACCCTTTCTTCATATCATGAGAAAATAAATACTAGTAGAGACATGGCAAAATGCACTTGCTTTTTAGGAACACTAATGAGGCCGTGAGCTGCGCTGCTTTCTGATGGGCAGATGGAACTGGCACAGGAGCACCAGTGTCACCTGCACACACAGCATTGATGTCTTCACTTCTGACACTCAACTTTGAAGGACACAAGATGAGGCCGAAAGAAAGGAACATCTGCTTTCATGCCACAGTGGAGTTTCCCCAAAAGTGTGGGGTTTCCCATCTGGGAGACCTGAAAGAGGCCAGCGGAGAGAGCATATGGATTGCTCACCTTTTGGAAGGCCTAAGCCATAAACAAACCCTTCCCTTAATATAGTTTGAGAGGATGACTAAATTGGGTTAGGTTACAGCCTCTTTCTCCCACGGAACTGGACTGCTTTTTTTTGAGAGCTGCCAGAGCTTAAGAAAATAACTTCATACATTTCTATCGTGGAAGGTTTAATCTGAGGAGAAATGTCAGAAGAGCAGGAACTCAAAGAAAGGATGGTAACTGCCATCCAATTGTCTCTCCAAGACTACAGTAGGTGGAAGAGGCTGGAGATCCAGTCTCTGGTGCAACCCTCATATCCTCACCTGCCTCCCCCTCCCCACCACTCGTGGTAAGCAGGGAACTTCTTGACATTAGAAAAAGGGGACCTTTTCACACCAGGCTGCATACGGGTATAATAAACTTAGCTAAAACAATGGACACATGAGCAAGTGTTGAGGACTTCAACTCTCGTCTCTCAGGAAGAGTGGCAACAGTTAATTGAATAGAATACAATCATTAAATAATATGAGTATTTTCTTGGTAATGCTCGGCATTAGCTTCTAAAAGGTTTCTGCTGATTATATTTTATTACCTGGTTTGTTAAGCATCTATTATAAAGTGCTGTTAAATCACAATAAATTAGCTTTCCTTCCACAGAAGTGTCACCTGAATGTACTTAGCTGGCTCATCAGCACCACAAATGTGAATTTACTTATTTTATTAAGCTTTTTGTTGCCTTTTACACATTACAAAGTGCTTTTTCATTAGTTTTACTTGAAAAAAAAGAAGGTTAAATTATTGTAAAGTATAATGTTCTTGACTATTACTGTTTTCTCACAAAATTCCAAAGTTCCTAACAGCTTCTTGGCCCACTAGTACTTCTTAGAGTTTTATCTTTGATCTACAGATCAAACACCACAGTGAGAATCTTATTACAGCTATGGAATTTCTCCCAAGAAAATGAAAATTAAACATAAATGTTACATAAAGCTTCAGGACTGGGTTCCCAGAAAGCTGTTCTGTGGGCATCCAGGGTAAGACATTCTGAGTTAAAAGATTTTGAAAATTCTTGATAAAGTATGTAAAACAATGAATTTTCTGATATACCACACTTGTCCTTTTCAGGTATTTTTACAGGAAAGAAGCCGAAGACAAACATCTCTCACCATACATTTGGCAGAGAAGACAAAGGCCATTTCGATATAGAATTTGTTGGTTACAAAAATAATGCTCCCTTTCCTTAATCTTTCCATATCCATCAAGGATACTTTGTCACATTTTCCCAGTTGAATTTTACATGAAAAGAAAAAGTACTTCAGCCATTTCAGCTATGTCAAGTCCTAAAGAATTAAGAAAGCATGTGCTGGTCTAAAATTATTGCGTTCTTACCCAATGCTGGATACTGTGCCCAGTGCCTTCTATGCATTATCGCATTCAATTCTTACAACAAGCATATGAGGAAGCTACTGTTTTTTATCTCCAACTTCCTCCTAAGAAAGTTGAGTGAAGCAAAGTAACTTGGCTGAGGTCACACTGTTGGCAAATGATGCGGCTGGGATGCAATTTTTCTTTTCCAATCTGGCAGCCAGGCAAAAACCTTCAAATACAGGGGTCTGTTGTCTGAAGTTCTATGAAGGAGGAACAGTTTTGATTTCAAAGAAACAAATGACCTAAATCAATTTGCACCTGCCCTTGATTTTGTGCAAATTTATTTATAACAAATTGTGGAGGGAGGGGAGATAGTCTTAAATTCAGAAAAAGTTAAAGTCTTAAATCAAGCATGTAACATGCAATCCCATTTGTCCAGAAAAGAAAAAAAAAAAAGGCAAAAGGCAGAACAGTAAATCTTTTCCATAGCAAAATTATCACAAGGCTATGCGAAGCCTTTTAAGCTCGACTTTTCCCCTTTGAGTGGAAACTGCAAATCACTGGGTTATCATGTGGTATAAGCAGTGAGTCCATTAATCTCTTTTGCTCTTCATTTGCCTTGAATCTGATTTGACTTTGTGATAATGCATTGCTCTGATCACCCCGTGCCCTCCTCGATACGGAGTCTCCAGAGAAAGCTACAGGCAGAGAAAGAAGACTGGTGGTTCAATCCTAGCACCGGCTCAGGATGAGGAATGACCATGTTTGGAAGCGTCTTCAACATAATTGTGGTCCCCGGGAGAACTTTCAGGATCTAAGCCAGCAATAAAATACTTGTAGAAATGAATAGTAAAGCAGAAACTGGGAATGAATTATGATAACCACTCCAATTCAGTGTAAAGTTTTGCTCCTAAGGATGTAATATTCAGATGCCTGCCAAGCATCTAAATATGCATCAACATATGCACCACAGTGGTTAATCAAGTTAAAATTCAAGGTTGAAGGTTTTTACGTGAGAGGCTAAGATCCAGAACAGAGAATGACTTGAATTCTCACTAAAAGTTGGTGTTGGTTGAGCTTATTTCCATGTCTGTGCTCTACACTAGACCAGGTTCAGCAAACTTTTTCTTAAAAGGTCAGATTGTAAATATTTCAGGCTTTGCAGGTGATTCTGTCTCTGTAGCAACTACTCGACACTGCCATTGTAGCGTGAAAGTAGCCACAGACAATAATAATGAATGGGCATGTGTTCATCTAATAAGACAAAACAGACGGCTGGCTGGATTTGGCCAGCAGATGGTAATTTACCAACCCCTGCTTTAGACTACACATTCTATCTCTGCCATTTATTAATTATAGGCTTTGATTTAGTTGTTTATTCTCTCCCAACTTCAGTTTCTCCCTTAATGATCACAATCTCTTCCCAACAGTAGAAGGAACTTTTCTCAGATAAGTTTATAGAAAGTTGTTTCCATAGAATGCAGTTTGGGGAATAACATTTTTTTAGGTTTATAAAGTCATATGTAAATATGTGCGTATACGTGTACATAGAGTGATATGTAAATATGTGCATATACGTGTACAATTTATTGAATACCAAGTATATGTTAGACACTGTATTCCACACTTCACATGTGCTGTCAGACTGCACAGCTCTCAAGTGGTAGAACTGCAGTCAGTCGCTTTTAGAAGCTCCACTCTGCCACCACCTATGTTGTCTTTCCACTACTATTTTATTTTATTTTGGAAAGAACACTTAAAATCTCTCTTAACCAATTTTTAAGTGTACAACACATTATTGTTCACTATAGGCACATTGTTATACTAGTATAGTGGATCTCGAGATCATACTTATCTTCATTAACTGAAACTTTATGTAAATCTTTGAATTTTTCAACATTGGTAACACTGTCGGTAAAACTCAACACCTCTAAGTTTGAGGTTTGGGTCACTAGTTTGTCATTTTTGTGGTAACAACCAGACTGTTTTTTCACTGACTCCTTTTCCACCGGCGTATCTTCTGGTTCTTCTATGAGCTATATTCTCATTCCAAATGCTTTCATTGAGAAAGTCCGTGTCCTCTGCCGCATCTTCACCCCATAACACTTTCATGTAACTTTATTCTCAAACATTAAATTCCTCCTTATGTAATAATCACTTATGAAATTGTCTTATCTGCCTCATACTAGTCAGTAAATTATGGGTAGTGACTGATTCTTATTTGTACATGCATTGTGCATAGCAAATACACTCATTGCTTTGCACATGAAAGTTTTGTCATAAATATATCCTGAAGATTCTGAATTTCTGTAAAGAAAGTATTTTTTAATAGCCCCTAGCCCTGGCTGGTGTGGCTCAGTTGGCTAGAGCATCATCCCATACACCAAAAGGTGGCAGTTTCAATTCCCAGCCAGGGAACATACCTAAGTTGCGGATTCCACCCCTGGTTAGGGAGTGTGGTAGAGTCAACCAGTCAATGTTTCTCTCTCACATCGGTGTTTCTCTCCCTTTCTCTCTCACTCTCTAAAATCAATGAGCTCATCCTTCGGTGAGGATTAGAAATGAAGAAAGAAACGTGACTTCTATGTCAAATGGCCCCAGGATTATGTAGGTATCCCACTCTGTAGATCTCCATTTGTATAAAACGGTGGTTCATTCCTCAAATTCCTGCAAAATCCACATAGTTCAAGAAGCAGCTTTGTTCCTAGGAGAGCCATTTTGCTGAAGGCAAATGTATTTTGCGAAAAAATTAAAATGGGCCCTGTGGTCAAATAAATGTGAGAAATTCTGGGTTAAACAATATTTAACAGATTTCTTTATTGCTGTTCTTCTTGGTTTTATTGTGCTGAAATGTGCTGTGACTATCCAAGGCAGTCATAGAGTGCTTTCCAAAATTTTTTTGACTCTGGAACCATTTTGTGAGGATCATTATTAAGATCTCATGGGATTAGAACACAATTGGACTGGAACACAGTTGGGCATAAGAGGCTAAATGCTGGAAATGTGAGGTCTTCTATGATCTGTCCCCCATCCATAATTTTAGTGTCGTTTCCTACTAACGAAATCCTCCATCCAGAACCCATGTTATTCTTTGTTTCCCAAACAAGTGCCTTTGAGCTGCTACCAGCATGTAAGGCCAGACAAAACCTGTGATTTCCTATTTCAGCACATTTTCTCTCAAAATTTCTGTGGCCTGAAATATCATTCAACCATCACTAAACTGAGTTAACTATCCTTCGGAATCCACTTAAATGCCTACTTTTCTAAGAAGTCATCAGAATCCACTCCTGCCCTGTTGTCCTCTCTTTCCTCTAAGGACAGCTACACTAATTGTCTTTATCAAGCCTTTGATACATAAGATAGCCTATGCTAACTTTGTTTTTTATATTTGTGTGTATCTCCTCTCTCCCCTCTAGATTATTATCTTCTTGACAGCTCTGTCTTTTTACTAGGCACCTTTTTCATAGAAGAAATTCAATCAGTGATCTTCATGATATAAAATAAAATACAGTAATCCCCCTTATCTGTGGGGATGCAATCCAAGACACACAATGGATGCCTGAAACCAAAGATAGTACTGAACCCTATATACATTGTGCTTGCTTCTATACACACATACTTCTAATAAAGTTTAATTTATAAATTAGGCACAGTAAGAGAGTAACAACAATAACTAATAATGAGATAGAGCAATTATAACAACATCCTGTAATAAAAGTTATGCAGCCCAGGTGGTGTGGCCCAGTGGTTGAGGGTCAACCTATGAACCAGGAGGTCATGGTTCGATTCCCAGTCAGGGCACATGCCTGGATTGTGGGCTACATCCCCAGCGTGGGGCATGCAGGAGGCAGCTGATCAATGATTCTCTCTCATCACTGATGCTTCTCTCTCTCTCTCTCCCTCTCCCTTTCTCTCTGAAATGGATAAAAAAAATATTTTTTTAAAATAAAAGTTATGTGAATGTGGTCTCTCTCAAAATATCTGAGTATTGTACTCACTCTTCTTGTTGTAAGAATGTGATGATGCTTATGTGATGAGATGAAGTGAGGAGATTGACATTGTCAGGCTACTATAAGGGTTACTTGAACACAAGCCCTGAAATACTATGACAACAGATCTGATAACCAAGATGGCTACTAAGTGACCAATGGGCAGGGAGCTGCCTACATGGATATGCTGGCAAAGGGATGATTCACATCCCTGATGGGACAGATCAAGACCCGAGAATTGTCACCACGCTACTTAGAATGGCACACAATTTGAAATTTATGGTGGGACGACTGTAAAATAATTTGCTAACCTAAACTGCACGTGACTAAGGATCCTGAGAAATAAAGGGTAGGAAGCAACTGCTGGTGTAACAAAAGTTTCAGCATAGTTCAATTTTCCCAGCAGCCATGTGTGCTTTGTCTCCTGAAGAAACATAGAGACATGGAAGTAAGACTTTCATAATAACAAAGATAGAAGAAATAACCCCCTAGAATTGGGGGAGAGGGTGGACAGCCTACTTAAAGGTCAGGAAGCACTCTCATGAAGAAAATGCTTACCCAGACATCTTAATCACAGCCTCGGCAATTTTTGAGACGTCAAAGGCTATAATACAGGGTAGGGTCACACAATGAACTCTTGCTACAGTGCAGCCTGCTTCTTGGAGGAGTTCATACATGTTATCTTAAATAGAGGCAAAGCTGACAGAGTACCTTCGGGGATTTTAGAAAGGCCAGACAAAGAATGTTCGAAAAAGCTCTCACACAATTTTCCCTCTACCTGCAAGATTTGGGGGTCTCTCCAAAAAGAAACCTGGGAGCTACGACTGAGGAATAGTAACAGTAAAGTGTGGGTCATCAAGACCCCATATAAGGGAAAGAGCCAGGAAGGGGTCACTGGGTCAGGGCTGGGAGAGGGCTCTGGGAGAGCTGGTACCCTGGGAGCAAACTGAAGACCATCTGGAGCCAAATGTTTGAAGTCAAGCCCTTATTGGTTTTCTCATAGCTGTTACATCCTGGGAAAAGAAGGTTATACTAGAATGCAACACTTTATTTCTCAATAAAGTAAATTTGACAGAATCTAGAAAATTTATTTTGCTTACAGTTTGATTTTCTGGCCTGTTAATTTCTCAGAAAGAAGAAAAGGAATTTGAAAGTGAGAAATATTTACTTCTGTGGGAATAAATATGCATGAAAATGCTAAACAAAAGTACAAACCAGTATTTATGTCTATTTGCATGAATTTTAAAGCAATATGAATCAAGAAAGCTCTAACATTATCATTCTGACTATAATGGGACAGAGAATAAAGTAATATATACATTTAAAATTTATTCTATGTATGAATAGATGCACATTATGTGGGCGAATTTCTTTATGAAATAATTGACTATTTTTTTCTTGCAAACCTAATAAAAACAGTTTGAGATCATCAAAATTAAGAGATCAAGCTAGCGCATAACAAAGTGAAACATTCTAATCTGTGTATGTAAATGAGGTAACAGCAACACATTCAACATCTGTTAAACTCACAGTATATAATATTCATTTCATGAGGTTTGAAATATAAGCATGAGTATTCGGAAGGGGAATATACTTGCCTGAGAGAGCCCTATATGACATTTTTCATTTCATACTTACACTCAGCTATATGTGTAAATAAGCAGGTATTTTAATATCTCTACCAAATGAAAAAAATATATATTGCACTAGTTTCAGTTTTGATGCACATGGTTTATACATGTAGTTTGATTTTGAAGAAAATGATAGAGAGCCTAGAGATTATCAACATTATATCTAGAGAAATGAGAAACTATTCCCTTAGCCACCTTCCCTGCTGAATAGAAGTCCATTTGGAAATGCATCCATTTTTATATCAACAGAAAACACACCATTGCCTGGTGAATAGTTACATACTGTAAAATGTAGATTATCTCTAATTAACGAAAAGAAAGGCATTGCCTTTCAAAGTCTGGAAATGTTGTTTTGTGATTTTGTCACAAATGATCTTTATTTAATTGTCCCATTTAAGGATTATTTATCTTGTATTCGTCTCTTTAATTTCTTCCTTCTAGTGGCTTATAAATTGGAACCACTATTAGCAACATCACTAATTTCCCCTAAAGATCATCTGAGCTTTCAAGCTGAAACATCGCATTCAGTTTTATTTTTCATAAAATTGAAATGGTTTTAGATGGCTAATTTTTATCATCTTTAATTCAAGCCTCAAAGGTAGCCAATTCATTTTTTTCTTTTTTCTTTTTTTTTTACAAATAAGTAATTGCCTGGACTGAAAAATTTAACTGCAATGTTTCAAAGGGAAGATAATGCTGAAATGGCGTTGGTTATGATAATTAAACCCTTTGTTCAATCAAAAATAGACTCTTTAGCTAAAGGCCACTAAACTTCATGAGGTATATAACAAATCATGTTTCAATTTATTGAACACAGAGTTTTTTCCTTCCCTGTGTTTAGTATTTGTCATTTAGATACATAAATAGAGAACTAGATTCTGAATAAATTAAGCATAGCGATAATTTGCAGCAGCTCTGATAAATCATATATATGCACTATGATTACATGAAATGAGAGGGCTATCACACATAAGGCTGATAAATTGCTCTAAGTCGCAAAAGGGTTTGATCTGCAGACCAGCTCTCTTTTCTTTCTCAATCAGGCAAAAACATTAAGTATTTAACTAGAAAAATGTTACCTAATATTTCAAATGCATTTTAAAATATGACCAGTGCTAGGTGATGTTCACTTATTAGGATAAGACACACGATAACAAACATTATTCAAAGACAGAATGGAAAACTAAAGGTGTATTACACAATTCATTGAGAGGGAGGAGACTTCCCTGGCTGAAGTGGGGAGAAAACAGTATGATATAAACTTTACATTGTAAAGGATGGTAAAATTGGAAACAGAAAGTTATGGCTACTTAGTAGGGGTATAAGGATGTGGTATTTAGCCTATAAACAGCCAGAGCTGCCTTTGTCAGTTTGGGCTTCTATATCACAGGATCATAGACTAGGTGGCTTAAAAGCAACACAAATCTATTGCTCGTGGTTTGGGAGGCTAGAAGTCTGAGGTCAGGGTTCCAGCATGGTTGGATTCGGGTGAGGACCCACTTTTTCCAACTTCTTGTGTCCTCACCTGGCACAGAGCAGAGAGAAGCAGCAAGCTCTCTCAGGACTCTTACAAGGGCACTAATTTTGTACCTGGGGGCTTCACCCTCACGCCCCCATTTAATCCTAATAACTTCCCAAGGTTCCATTTCCTAATAGCATCACATTTGGGGTGAGGTAGGATTTCAATGTGTGAATTGGGGGACAGGGCACAGATAGTTAGTCTATAGCTGGCCACTGTGGATTTTTCATAGAGACTTGTGTGATGTAGGCAGCACTTTCTAAAGAATGATCTGGCAGCTGTTGACAGGAGAGACTGTACAGAGAAGGGTCTGGAAGTAGGGCGCACTTGAAGAGTAACTGTAGTGGTTCAAAAGTGAAATGAGCAGTTGCTGAGCACAGGTGTTGGGAGGAGTCATGGCTAGAAAAAGATATTTTGAGAGATACTATGGAGGAAACACCCAACAGGGCTTTCCATCTAATATACACTGAGTGGCCAGATTATTATGATCTCTGAACGCATAATAATCTGGCCACTCAGTGTATAGCCTATATAATAAAAGACTAATATGAAAATTGTCCCCTCGACCAGGAGTTTGACCAGCAGGCAGTCTGGCCAACCACCCATGTCCCCTCCCCCTGGCCAGGCTGGCCGGACCCCACCCATGCACAAATTCATGCACTGGGCCTATACACACACACACACACACACACACACACACACTGAGTGGCCAGATTATTATGCATTCAGACATGATAATAATCTGGCCACTCAGTGTATATGAATGTTTGAGATGATTCCAGAATTAACAACTGGGGAGGTGTGATTTAGGGACAAGAAAGGTTTTTTTCTGCATATCAGTTGAGATCCTTTAAATTGTGCTACAATAACAGCCTTCAAATCGCCTCAGCTTAAAACACCAAAGTAGTCATTGTTGTTGTTGGTGGTGGTGGTGGTTGTATTTCCCACTCACACTGCACACCTATGGTTGTCAGCTGGGTGTCTGCTCCTCAGCTCAGCCCCACTCGGGAGGACAGGCAGCACTGCTGATCACGGCTGCGGAATGCAGACACGTTGTCCCTTAAAGCCTCTGCTTGGAAGGGACACTAGAGACTTCTCGTCACGTTTCATTAATTAAAGGCAGTCACCGGGCTCTGCCTGACTTCAAGGGGATGGATACTGGAGATTAGTAGTACAATCTGCCACTTTTTCTTTTCATAATAGGCCTGGGCATTTGATATGTAAGAACATTTTTTTTTCCTACTTAGACTTCATTCTACAAACATAAAAAGCAAAGTTATTTTTTTTCTTTTTTTAGATGACAAATATGGACCAGTGTAGAAGGAGAAAGAATTTAGTGAAATAATGAAGAATGCCCCTATCCATTACACTTGGTTTTATAAATATCCAATCTCCAAAATATTCGGTTTGCCATTTAACAGGGCTTTCTACAAATTAGTTTCTTGTCACTGCTGCAACAAATTTCCACAAACTTTGTGCCTTAAAAACATTTATTCTCTTACAGTTCTGGTGGTCAGAAGTTCAACATACGTTTTACTGGGTCAGCAGAACCACACTCCCTTGGGAGGCTCTAGGCTCAGGATAGGTTTCTTGCCTTTACCAGCTTCTGGTGGCTAACAGCATTCCTGGGATCTTGGTTACAGCACTCCAGGCACTTTCGCTGTGGACACATTGTCTCCTCCTCTTCTGTGTGAATTCTCCCTCTGCCTCCCTGTTATAAGGCCTCTTATGATTACACTGAGCTCACTCAGATAATCCAGAATAATTTCACCATCTCAAGATCCTTAACCTAATTACATCTGCAAAGTCTCTTTTGGCAGTTGCAGTAATATTCCCAGGTTCCAGGGATTATGACCTGGATATTTGGGGAAAGGAGGAGCATTATTCAGCCTACGATATGGTACATTACTTCCTGTGGCTTTCATTGTGTTTAGATAAGTATATGGAAGAAAATCAACCAAAACATAAGTCTATATTGAAAAATGCCAGGCATGAGAAACTCTAAATGGAATATTCCAACTTGGAGAAGGAGCTTTGTGTAGGACTTACAGAGGAAGGGTTCATTAAGGTCTGGGAATAGTTGGTCAAGGATGGTTCTTGGAAGAGGGAGGGTTGCTCCTGTGGATTAGCAGACATTGCACAGTGTGGCCTTTATCCAGATGGGTGGGAACAGTCAGGGATGAAGATCATGTGCAAAGTTAATATGCAAATGAAGAACAGCTGTAGGTAAAGATGCTAGATGCAAGGGCCACAATGAAAAAAAAAAAAAAAACTCATGTTTTCTGTATCTTTTACAAACATAGCATGGACAAAAAAATTATTCTATATTTGTTCATAGACTTTCAATTGTAGAAGGGTCAGCAGTTGTCGGCAAACTGCGGCTCTGTTGACTAATGAGTTTGCCGACCACTGACTGGATTCCAACAATTACAGGCTGTTGTTGTTCCTTGTGATTAAGCCCCTATGGAATGAAGGGACTTCCCTACTATCCAGGAAGTTTCTGTGTAAACTTGAATCTTTGCTTTCTTAAATTTTTGTATACTGCTCTGGGGAGAAAGAAAGAAACCCAGAAAAGTCAGACATTTATGCATTATACATTTATACATTAGAAAAAGCAAAAGAGATTTCTGTGCAAGAAAATACTAGATCTAGAAAAACAAAAAGTGAAGAGTTAGGGCAGGTTGAAGAGCAAATGGGAGACATGGAGAAAAATATTTTTAAATAATTTTTTCTTGTTGTTAAGAATGTAATTTTTATTTACTCCTAAAGACTTCAGAAAATACATAGATTGCCAAGACTCTATGCAAATTTTCTACAGAGAACTTCCCACTAATTATCTGTTTCTGTTCTTATACACTAAAATCCATGTAAAAATATGTTCCAAATTCCAGCAACTCTTCTCTTAAGTATTTTTATGTGATATGTTGGAGGTTATATTCTTTCTCATTAGGCAAGTGTTTCCCAGTTATAATATGTTATAATATTCTCTTTTTTATATGTAGAAACTTGATAGTATTTGTGCATAAAACCATTTGGGATACATCGCCCTATCTGAATTACCACGTTGAAACAACCAAGCAAGGATTGTAATAATTACTCAGCAAGTAGTCATAATTAGAGCCAACAAGAAATAAAGCCAAAGATCAAATGATAAATTTGTCCATGTAAATAGGCAAACTATAAGTTTTAATTTGTTCTTGGAAATCCTATCTGTCCTGAATTCAAAAGTTACTTGTGAATATTATATTCTAATCACATCCTAAACAATCTCTTACATTCTCTCCAAATCATCACAAAAATATTATTTGTGGTATAAAGATGATCAGACTTTGCCCAGGTTTGGAGTAAAGTCTACTCTAGAAAGTAACTGGTCACTGGGACTGGGATCTTTAATTATAAGTAATAACATCTATTATCCTTTTGAATTTTTCTAGAGATTTATTTACAACCTTTTATAGTCATTATCTTATTTGGAGTTCACAAAATCCCCAGGAGTTAGAGTAGCCATTGCATCCTCTTTGATAAAGAAACCATACTCAGAAAAGTGATGTCAGTTTTGTTTATTGCAGAGCAAGTTCTAGAACCCAAGTGTCCTTCTGCTGTTCCCACACTGCCTCATAACTAACTCTCTAAAAACTGGCATTGTCTTTTTTGATGGCTAATAGCTCACACTTACAAAGTCCCAAGGGCACATATCAATTTCACAATCCTTATAACCGTTTCAAAAAATTCAGTTGATAATTGGTCTTTGAATATAAAGGCAGCACTGGTTAGAACTAAATTCTTGGCTGGCAAGCTGCAGAAATCCAGTCTCATTTCCTATGCAAAAGAACCTTGTCTGATTTTCCATGCAACTCAAGTGCACTTTATTACCACTCAGATTTTGAAGCCAAACAAACCCAAGAAAAAATATTCAAGCAGCCTTCTAGCAGCCAGTTCATATGCCACAGAAACCCTTTGCAGATTGTTCTAAATTTATTAAATATTTTAAAGAAAATGACAATTTTAAAATATATATATTTAAGAAAAGTCATTTTTAATGACACTTTGCATTATGATGTATTCTCAAGAAATGTTTTTGGTCACTTTTCACATTATAGTCTTGAACTTTCCCAATTAAACTGTGGATGTGACAATAACTCTATATGAAAAACAGCAAATAATTGCGAGTGGGTGACAGTTTAACATGAGGTGGACATTCATAATTACTTATTGACCTCCCACTTACCCACCCATAATCTCCGCCTCATTCCCTACTCTATTTATTGTGTAATACATTTTCTGCATCGATTATTATATACTAATGGGCTGTGTAATATCCTTTCCAGATTTTGTTGTAGGTATTTTATAAAAATGAATAGATTCAATTACAGAAAAAAAATTAAGCCCTTGCTTATTGCTGTTTATTTTAATTGTAAGTAGTTAAGAATTTACAATTTGCACTCTTTGATTTTCATCTGAGCTGTGTGAGATCTGATTCCCATTGGTGACTCTCGGTACATTACTTTTGCATTATAGGTAGACTAGGTTGTGAATTTCTGGGATTATGCTGCACACACTCCATTCATAATATACTAATAAGCATTTGCCATCTTCAGATGCTAGAGTTAGAGAAAGGAATTTTTATCCATGTATTCATTTATTCATCCACTCCACAAATATTTATTGCTTGTCTGCTACGTATCCTGCACTGTTTTAGGCACTGACACTGACGATAGATCAGGGTGTGGGGGGAAAGGGTTAAATATTCCTGCTATGATGAAGCATTCATTCTAATTGAGGAAGACAGACACCAAATAAACAAATTAAATATATAATATGTCAAATGGTGATACATACCAAAGAAGAAAGTGAGGAACAAAAAGAATTGGAGAGTTACAAGTGTGGATAAGCTGCTACGTTTTTTAATAAGTTGGTGGCCTCTCTGAGAAGATCTCATTTCTGAATAGACCCAAGGAAGATGAGGGATCAAGCCACACAGATACCTTGGGAACTTTACAGGCAGAGAAAACAAGATCAAGGGCCCTGAGGCAACAAGTGCATGGTGTCCAAAGGCTAACTCAGAGACAGTATGCCTGGAGTAGCGAGCAAGGAGCAGAGTAATTAGAGATGAGGGCAGAGATATGATGGTGAAAAATGTATAAGGCCTTATAGGCTACTCTAAGGACTTTGGTTTTTACTCTGAGTGAAATTCAAACACATGGTTTGACCTATATTAATTTGAAATTTGATGTAAGTTTGGTGATGCCCCAGAAAGGTAGCTGTCTTCTACATGGTGATTTGGTGATCCAAGCTGCCTCTATTTGTGGCTTTATTATTTCAACACTCAGCTGTCACATTCAACAGAAAGTAAACTGAAAGATCCACAGGGGACTTTTTAAAAAATATATACTTCAGAGAGGAAAGGAAAGGGAGAGAGAGATAGAAACATCAATGATAAGAGAGAATCGTTGAGCAACTGCCTCCTTCACATCCCACACTGGGGATCGAGCCCAAAACCCGGGCATATGCCCTGACCAGGAATCAAACTGTGACCTCCAGGTTCATAGGTTGATGCTCAACCACTGAGCATGCTGGCTGGTCCCATAGGGAACTTTTGCTTCTACTCACACTCACTTCATTGCCAAGAACTAGTCAGAGCCCAATGAAATATAGTCCTCCCAGCAAGAAAGGAAAATCAATTTCAATGAGCGGAAGTAATGTCTACTATTATAAGCAAATATAGAACCAACAAAGACAAGCAAGAGAGTATTGCAATAATCCTGGGAAGGAGATGACAACTGCTTGAAATATGTTGATAACAGAAGTCAGATTCTGGATATATTTTGAAGGTAGGAACAATAGAACATACTGATGGATTAAATGGAGGATTTTAGAGAGAAGGTAAATTGAAATGATCAAATTGGCATTTTCTGATTAAAGAAGACTTCAGAAGTAACATGTTCAAGGGGGAATAGCAAGGATTTTGTTTTGAAACACTAATTTTTTTGTGGGACATCGAAGTAGGAATGTTGAGTAGTTGGGTACATATGTCTGGACTTTAGGAGAGAGATAAATTTAGGAATTATCAATATAGTATTTACAGCCGTGTAACACAAAAAGATACCTAAAGAGTGAGTGTAGATAAAGTTCCAATGACTGAACTCTGGGGCACTCCAATGTTCATAATTATGGCAAATAAGTACGACAAACTAAGGAGCTTGAGAAGGAACAGCTGTGAATTAGGAGAAAAGTCAGCAGTATTAGTGTTCCAGGAACTACATGTCAAAGGTGTTGTGAAATCCTGTTGATGGAGCAAGTTAGATAAGGGCTAATAATTGGTTAATGGATTTGACAACATGGAGGTCATTGCTAACCTTGACAGAGACATTTATTGGAACGTTGAAGACAAAAACCACTGAAGTTCTTCAGGAGCAGAAAAATGAGTTGGTAGTTGGAATGGGATGTGGGAGAAATTCAGCATTGCTGTATGCTAATGAGAATAATGCACTGGAGTGAGAAAGGACGACTACACAGGAGGGGCAAGGGGAAATCCCCTCACTGATGTCTCCAGAGGATTAGAAGGAATAGGATCTGGTGCATTGGTAAAGAGGTTCATCTCTGAGAGGAGCATAGTTGTTTCATCTACTGAAGTGGAAAGAAGTCAGAGTGTCCTGGCACAGGGCAGGTGGGGAAGTATGCTGGTGGGACATGGGGGCATCCTTCTGATTGCTTCTATTTTCTCAGTGAAATAGGAACCAAATTCAACAACTAGAATTAGAATGGTAGAGGTTTGAGGAGAAAGGTGATATAAACTCGTCATCTAGAGAGTAAATAAGTAGATGGACTAGGACATAGAGTATGATTTCAGGCTGCTCTGAGGGACCATTTAAGGTATGAGCTTAAAGTTGGACCAGCCAGCATGTTTGTATGTTTTTTCAAGCCATGATCAGTTGAGCAGGTACAGGTGTAAAACAGGAAGAAAGTTGAGCTTTAAGAAGTCTCATTTTGCCCAGCTGGCATGGCTCAATGGTTGAACATCAGCCTATGAACCAGAAGGTAACGAATGGTTCAATTTCCAGTCAGGGCACAGGCTCAGGGTGAGGGCTGGATTCCCCCTGTGGGGCGTGCAGGAGGCAGCCAATCAATGATTCTCTCTCATTGATGTTTCTATCTCCCTCTCCCTCATTCTTCCTCTCTGAAATCAATAAAAGTATATTAAAAAAAGAAAAGAAGTCTCATTATCATTGCTCATGATCTTACCATTAGTATTTTTTATTGTCTCTTTTCTCACAGAAGCTCTTGAGATTGGCGAATCACTGTAGATTCTGCCTTCCACATTTCAATGGAAACTCACTTGTTCTCACTCCTTTAGTTCTAAACCCATTATCTATATATAGCTGACTCCTCCTTAATACCCACCTCCTTTACCAAGACTTTCTTATTTCTACTTGACCTCTGAAGGACATGGCTCCAAGTTCCTCAAGTGCAAGCTCAGCAGCCCCTGGACCAGCTTCCCATTTCTCTGCCTTTCCTACCTCTCCTTGTGTCAAACCCTGTCTGCAGCTCCTTGTCTGGACCATACCCTGATTAAGGGAATTCAGAATATGAATTTGATCCAGGAGTCCTACTATAGTTCTCTGATAAAATAAGAATGAACTGCCAGGCCAGTGTGGCTCAGTGGTTGAGTGTTGACCTATGAACCAGGAGGTCACAGTTGGAGTCCCTGTCGGGGCACATGCCCGGGTTGTGGGCTTGATCCCCCATAGGGGGTGTGCAGGAGGCAGCTGATCAATGATTCTCTCTCATCATTGATGTTTCTATCTCTCTCCCTTAAATAAATAAAAATACATTTTACAAAATAATAAAAACAAACTGAATACCACTTAGGGGGAAAACCAGATGTTTCAGGATCCCATCATACCTCATCTGCCTTTCTGCTCCATCCAGAAGCCAATCCAGAGACAATTTGGACTGTGAATGACGTGGAGTAACAGGCAGCATCACAGAGTCTGCACTCCTTACCTCAAATTGGACCCATTTCTTCACAGTGCAGATGGTTAACACTGCTGTGAAGACCCAGTCAACATGATTTTACCACCCCGAGCAACTTGCTCCTGGGGAAAATTGAAAAATTGTTGTCTAAACAAATGGAAGGTCAGCTTATTTAGTTTAAAAAAGAGAGCGAGTGTCTCTCTACAGAAACATTTGGGCAGGTTTCAATTGAAGCAAAAAGCATTTCATTCATTTCATTTTAATGGTCTCTGTTGAATAAGCATGAAAAATGGTTTTCATTAGTCCTTCTTCCACATTATACCTGACAAGCAGGAGGAAAACATGAATTTTTCCTGTACTTAACAAATTCTGTAGTGATATGGAGCAGCGGGAGAGATGCAAAAGGAATAGTAATGTTGTAAAATAAAAAGGCTTGGGCCAAAACAGATCATTTATTCCCAGGAAGGAGCAAGAATATGCTAGCACATGATAAAAATAAACTGATGAAATTTCTAATACTGGAGATTATGATTAAAGACAATTTATAATCGGCCTGAAAATGAGATGGGGAGGAATGCTTCATTTTCATTATTTGCTTCAACCTTATTTATTTTCTCAAGCCCCATTCATTCAGCAGGAGACCCCCAATGGTCTCTCCATAAATAGAACTTTCTGCCTCATGCCCTGGTTAATGCTTGCTTATTTCACAAGCTACTTTTTTTTGCTGGGTCTAGGGTTTTTAGCACTAATGTTATTTTCCTTTCTTTTTAATGCTCTGAGATTAATTGTACTTGTGGAATATCTAGTTTTGAAGTGTAAATGCCTTTGACATTTTATTTTAATTCCAATTTGGATGGTAATTTAAGGGTTTAATTAACAATAAAGATGAATCAACCCATAAAATGAATACATAAACAGGGAGCAGCAATTTACAAAAATGAAAGAAAATTTTTCTAATGCATTCTCTATAGATCCTTATTGGAGTGGGAGAGGAGTGTGTGTTTCTGTACTTCATCACGCAATTAAGAACAGAAAGGACCCAGCTTGAAATGTTGCCTTTTCAAATAACATTTTAGACCAGTTAGAGCTTGTGCATACCAGTGAAAAGAACTGCTATTTTGAAGAAAGAGTGAGTAAAGCAAATGAAGCCAAAAGCAAATAGACTGCAAACATTAGAATTTACCTTTTAGTTAAAAAATATTAAATTAGCCCTTCTTAAGAGTCATAGCAGCGCTGGAACACTGAGACCACCTGGCCATAGCCACGTAGACCAGGATGCCACGAGGAGCTGAATATATCAGATTGCCAAAGCTTGCATCGAACTGACCAATTAGCACAGTCCATGACCCTGAACTTACTCATGATTACTGGTGATTTTTGCTCTGTAAAACCCCTTATCTGTAAACCATGGAGGAGTTCAGGTTTTCCAGCCAAGCTGCCCGTTCTTCATGGGGGAGCATATCCCATAAGCGTCATTTGTTTCGCTGCACTCCAGTGTCAGCGCAATTGGCTGTTGGCAGCAGCGGGTGGACCAACTCTGGGCTTGGTTACACAAATAAGCAGTAAAAGTCTAAAAGGAGTACCTTCCTTAAGTTTGCATAAGCAAAAATGAGTAAGTAGGTAAAGATAACATAGAATTGGTATTGAACCCAGGAATGTGCTAAACACTTTCCTTGTCTGGCTCATTTACCCTCATAGGACTCTAGGAAAGAGACCCTATTATTATTTCCAGTTTACAGATAAAGAGACCGCAGTTCAGAGAGGCACAATCTCACACAGCTAGCAAATGCCATGAGCAGGATTTAAACTCAAGTCATTCTGACTCCAGACTTATTTTATACATCGATCATTTCTTAAAATGTACTTTTGTCTTTATACAAAAAAAAATCCTCTTTAAATATATAGAATAGTATTAAGTCTGATAATAAAACTTCATAGCCATTAAAAGTCATATATATATATTGGCACAATTTGTACACTATTTGAAAAGAATTTCCCCTGAGGTTGCAATATCACTGCTGAACTTACTTGTACCACTTAAATTGCACCTCTTAGAAGCTCACAGGAAAGTGGCAGAGATGGCTACTTAGCCTTCTTCAAATACTGCCATTTTCTTACCAAAAAGCTGGGGTATCCATTCTGGAACTGAATCACATGAAGTGCATAAAGAAAATGACCTCACCTCACTGTGAGGACATGCATTTTCTAACTCGGGGATGACCGGGAAGAATGTATTCCTTTATATTATTCTGGTAATAATATAAATTATAATATAAATTCGAGTAATCATTTCATCTAATGCAAGTCAAGTTGCATTTTTCTTTTTGTAAACTGACATATTAACAAAAGACTCAACCTTTTCCCTTAGGAAAGTAGGAAATGAAGAGGCGTTTTTAAAGAAACGTGGACCATAAGTAGTTGGTAAGTTACAAAGTACTCATTCATATGCTCTTGTATTACTCTAACACTTGACAATTTATACAATGCTTACAGATAAGGTTCATTTATTTTGATAATGATCCCTGAGTTGGGTGGGGCAGATGATATCATAATCATTTAACAGAAGAGGTCTAGGCTCAAGAAGGTCAAGTCTCGCTCATCCAAGATTACATGGATTTTAAGTGATAATACTTGGGCTCCAATTCATTTCTTTTGACTCTGTCAAGATTTAATATTGATAAAATGTTTATTCTCTGGAGACTTTTATAGACGATTACTTCATTAGACAGAAAGCTCTCCTAGGGTTTTTTTCTGAGGATTAATGCTTCTCACTGCATAACTTCCCACGCCAAAACATTTCACACTATGAAATTCCAACAATAGAACATCATCATCGCCTTTATCCCCAGATCACAACAAATATCAATTAGAGCCCATAATGGGTTCCTCTGTGTCAGACACTTTCAAACATTAACTTTTCCAGTCATCACAAAAAACCCTAGTGAGAAAGGTACCATTTCCTTCTCTCCAGAAGAGGTTGGGAGAAGAAGTCATTGTGCTAACGCTGCTATTAAATAACTATATCAGCCAGGCTACTCTGTGGTTAAAATAAAAAAATAAAGACAAAGTTTTTGTGGGTTTTAACTGCAAAGGCTCATTTTCACTTGCTGGCTGCAGATCTGGTGTGGCTCTGCTCTTCCCCCCGCCCCCCTCCTACCCCACCCCCGCTCCCCCTGCATATTCCAGGATTCAACCTGTCAACACAGCCCTCACTGGGACACTGCTGATCCCATGGCAGAGGCAGAAGGAAGCTGAGTGTTGGTTACCTAGAACCTCACCCATTATGATGAGGAAGAGGAAGGTGAGGTGTCCATCAGCTTGGCTGCCATTGAAAACTAATACAAAGGGGGCATTTGAGAGGACTGAGCTAGAATCTATTCTTCAGACAGTGATGAAGGATCAGAAGATCAGGCTCAAAACTTCCTCAAAGCAAAGAAACTCACCAGTGATGAGGAAGCTGAAGCTTCTGAAAAGAGAAAAGCAGAAGAAGATGAAAAGGCAAATAAAAAGCATAAGAAGTCCATGATGAATGATGAAGAGGAAGAAGATGATGATTAAAGTACAAAACATGAAAACATTTTATATATTTTGTTGTATAGTTTGTTTTATAAATACAATGTAAACATGAGTTATTCTGATTGAAAAGAGTTGATTTGCTTTTATATAGTTTTAATTGTAATAAAAATTAAAAAAAAAAAAAAAATTGCCCCTGGAAAGCTTGCACATGCTTAATGAGATCAGTTTGGAAAGTCCTGGCAAAAGAATAAAAGGCAGACTGACACAGAAGTGTTGCTTGGTGTGCATTTCCAATCTCTGCCTTTTCTCCATCTCTTGGTGACAGTGGAAGAGGAGAGAGCATCCCAGTATTTTACCTAACTGGCAAAATAAGTATATGTCATCCTCTCACATCTGCTAGGTTCCAGGCTCTGTGACATATATAAGCTTTGCCTGAAGTAATCAATAGTTGAGAGTCAAATATAATACTACACAAAACAACTTCAAAGTGCTTGCACACTGAAAAGAATCAAGTTGTAAAGAACAGAAATGGGCCCGGGGCAACCTTTCCCCAAAGAGAATATTGTACTAAATGTACACTGAAGTTCTCTCTTTTATGTGAAGAAACAGGCTCAGAGGAATAAAAGAACTTGCTCAGAATCACACACAGTTAGTAGGTCAGAATCTGGTCTGTCTGTACCCAAGGTGATGTTCTTCACCACCACACTAGCTTTTGTCAAGCATGATTCATTCATATAATAACTATTCGAGGCCCGGTGCATGAATTCGTGCACCAGTTGGGTCCCTCAGCCTGGCCTGTGGGATCAGGCTGAAACCGGCTCTCTGACATCCCCCGAGGGATCCCGGATTGTGAGAGGGCACAGGCCAGGCTGAGGTACCCCACCGGTGCACGATCGGGGCTGGGGAGAGATGTGGAAGGTTGGCCAGCCAGGGAGGTACCACAGGAGGGCTCCAGAGTGTGTCCAGCCCATCTTTCTCAGTCCAGATCGGCCAGACCCCAGCAGCAAGCTAACCTACAGGTCAGAGCATCTGCCCCCTGGTGGTCAGTGCACGTCATAGCAAGCATTTGAGCGGCCTTAGCATATCATTGGCATATTGCGCTTTGATTGGTTGAACGGCCAACCAGTCAACCGGACACTTAGCATATTGGGCTTTTATTATATTGGATATACTTCTGTTTTCCTTAAATAGTCCTTGATCGCATCTATGCCTAACGCAGTTTTAATATTGCCCACTTTCACTCTCAAAAGCCACCCAGTTGAGACAATAACCTGGTCACTCTCCATGGACCACTTTGTCAGAACTGCCCAGGAACCTTGTTAAAAGTGCCAGTGCCTGAGCCCCAATCCAGCTCTGGATGTTTTCTGAGGGTTGGCCCAACAATTCATTCACCGGTATTTTTAATTTATTTTATGGAATCCCCAGTTGAGTTTCAAGCCCTCTTAACCCTTTGCACTCGCTTGCTTTTTTCTCGATTCCTTTATTCTAATGCTAACCGTGTTGAGTCACACTCGACATCCGAGTGCAAAAGGTTAAGTCGATAAATCATTTGTTTAGGTTATTCTGCCTTCCCCAGAGCCCAACCAGGTCCTAAGAAGGTTTCAGTACCCCCACCAGTACTTGCTCCCAGACAAATAATCTCTCTGAAAATTTAGAGAATCTGAGTGATCTCATGCCAGCCCACGAGCTAGGACAAACCTCCTCCAGAGCCCTCCCCTTCACATTTTACCTCCTACCTACTAAAAGGTAGTCATCTCTAATTTGTCCTAACATGCACCATGCTAATTCAAGCAACGCAGGAGTGAAAGAAAGTGCTGCAGTTTTCAACCGGGGTCACCCAACTTCTAAATGGTAGCCTAGGCACCTACCTCCTGGACACATCCCCTCTGCAACAGCCCAGCACACAAATGTCTCATCTTTGCTTATTAAAGGAAATCCCATGTGATTTCTTTCTATGGGTTTGACCATGCTAAGGGCAGAGTTGTTTATTTCCACCTCTGAGTAGCACCAAATTATCTTTTAATAACACCTCTTCACAGTGTTGACCATGTTCTTCACCTGGGCTGCTGCTGCGCCCACATCTTATCCTTTCATGCTGGTGCTATTGTCATTATTTTCCTTTTGGAGGGGGGAGGAGTGTGTTGATTAGGTTGTCCTTTTTGTATTGTGTCATTTTTGTCACCAATTTGTTTTCCATTTCATTTATAATGGGTCCATCATTCTCACTCTGTGGAGTCATTAAGTCATTCAGGACCCTCACTTTGCCTTGGAGGACCTTTACCATCTCTCCCAGTGTCACTTTGAAATGTGATGAGCTTGTCCTGACATTCCTATCAGCTATAAATCCAGAGCCCCAACATGAAGAACCTACCATTGAGCTGCAACTGTATACTCCCCAGGGGACCATGGGTCCATTCCCTGCAAACCACTGGGAGAAGGGGTCCAACAAAGGGGAAGATGGACGTGTGCACAGTGAAGTTGGGGTGACATAGGAAAGGTGTTTGTCAGTCAGTATAACCTGGGGGGGAAATAATTGGCTAACGAGGGTGGAGCCACTGCAAGCACATGAAATCTTGAAGGATTCATTGGATAAGCTCCTAGTTAAAATCCCCAAACTAAGAATTCTCTCTCTTATTTCTCTTGTGTTGCTTTACTTCCTTGCATTTCCTTGCACCGTGACCTACACTCACCTATGCCGTGTGGCCCTAGCAGCCATCATGGCCAATGATCAAGTGGACCCCAGACACAATGGGTTGTACCTGGGAACACAAGCTAAGCTAGCCAGATGCTGGACTGAACTGGATATTAATATGAAACAAAACTCTGGATAGTGGCTTTGATTCTAGCTCTGCTGAAAACAAAATGGTACTTTTCCAATGGCAGGATAGAGAGAGATGGGACCTGGAAGGAAACTGCCTTAATGTTACCTCATCAATAAAGCTTTCCGTGATACCTCACCCTCTCGTGGGGGGCTCAAGAAATTCTTAGTCCCACGGGACCTCAAGAGCTCCACTTCCATCAGCAACAGGGGAGGACACAGAAGGAACCCCACCAATAGCAATAGGATAGGATTCGTTTATTCCCCGTAGGAAGGACCCATAGCGAAGAACCTGGAGGAAGCAAATATTTTGGAAGCATAGAGCAACGTTATATGCTAATAGAGTCTCTCTGACTCTAAAGCCTGTGTGCCTAACCATTATATCACACTAATGCCTCTCAAAAGTTCTAACAGCCCTAACTGGTTTGGCTCAGTGGATAGAGCCTCGGCCTTCGGACTGAAGGGTCCCAGGCTCGATTCCGGTCAAGGGCATGTACCTTAGTTGCAGGCACATCCCCAGTAGGGGGTGTGCAGGAGGCATCCGATCAATGATTCTCTTATTGATGTTTCTAACTCTCTATCCCTCTCCCTTCCTCTCTGTAAAAATCAATAAAATATATATTTTTTAAGAGTTCTAACAATGTTTTGTGACCCAGAGCAAGTACTATTGGGCTTTAATTGCGAAATTTTCTAAGTGACCCAAAGGCAGTAACAATCAAGGCTAACAGTGATAGCTAAATTTTTCTCAAACTAGGTTGAGACAAAACTCACTTTGAACAGGAAGATTTAAGGGAAGGAGTTTGTCCACAATAATATGACATTTTTGCACCATCTTTAGAGCAAAAAAAAAAAAGCCAGAAAAATTATGTTCTTAAATGATGTTTTTCATCTTGAGAGATTACTTATAATTACTTATCATTAGCTATGATTTAAAGCAGTTAGAGAAGTATATACTCTATCCCTGTTATTTTTTAAGTTAAAAATGAAACCAGGTCTGTCATTTATATCGGCACAATAAAGTAGGATTTTAAGCAATTATACAGACAACTCAAAAAAACATTATATACATATGTTTCTTTGAATATCTATTAAATATATATGTATGTACCTTTTAAAAAATTACCATATAGCTTTTTTTCCTCCTCTTTATTCAACGGGATAAATTCAGCCTGAAGACCATGACTCTCAAATTTGTCTTTTAAAAGAAAGAAGTTTGGACTGTATGTTGAAGCATTTATTGTTTTTACTGAAACCATAGTTTTGGAGCCACAGTGTCTCAAGTTCCTCTCCCTATTTTCAATCTATCCAGGGTATCCTACCTAATAAAGATGGAACATGCAAATTGACCATAACTCCGTGACAAAGATGGCAGCACCCATAGCCAATAAGGAGAGAATATGCAAATTGAGGCGACAAGGTGAGAGGCAGAAGGTGGCTCTGGCCGGAGTGAAGGCGGAAAAGTGGCTCTGGCCAGAGCAAAGGCACTGCCAGCAGCCAAGGGAAGGAAGGCCTATTCTTGCATGACTCTTCATGCATCGGGCCTCTAGTAAAGTATAATGTAGACTCAAGAGAGGCAACAGGGGCCTGGGAGTTTCAGTGTTAAGATTAGAGTAAATTAAGTGGGCATCAGGTTTGGTGAACAGTTATCAGAGTATTATTCAGTTAATGACTATCAGAAGTAGGGATATGCAGGGATGAAGGTCACATTCAGAAACTGAGGGCTGAGTATCTCTCAAAAGAGTCTTTGACCATGTCTTTTAAGCCCATGAGATAAAGACTGGGAAGGAATTTGTTATTTAGCATAGTGGGAGAACTGATGTCCTAGGAACACAATCTACCTATTTGACCACATCAAACCACTGCTTTGTTGGTCCTACTTTGTTCTCCTGATTTCCAGTCTACAGTTCCTATTGACTTCCTGAATTTCCCTGCCTCCTTCCTTGTACTGATCCTCCTGGAAAAACAGCTTTGTCTCAAGGGCAATTATGCAGACATTTTATTTACTAACCTTTAATAATGGCTTCATCCTTATCTAAAACAATTTCTAAACTATAATTAACTAATAGTTTCTATAAATGGGCAATAAATATTTGGGATTTGATATTCTCAATAGGCTATTTAAGCTCCATGCTTAGTTCACTTATATCATAGATTGCAGTCACTTATTAGTAGAAGAAATGAGGTTTGTGGGAACAACTAGAAGTTTTGAAGATTATTCATTGGAAAATATCTCCTCCCTCTTAAAAGTCATCCCTTGGAGTCATTTTAAATGGTCAATTAGATTAATTCAGGGGACCATATTTTCTCTTTTTCCTAGATCAGCAATTCACAATGTGAATTTTTTGGCTTGTACATAGACTCATCATAAAGTAAAGTAGAAATCTGAGGTAATTATCCAGAAACTTAAAACCCTAGCATTCTCAAGCATATTCCAATGGAAATATTAAAAGCATTAGCATAACAAGTAACTGAACATTTTAATCAACAATAAATTCATTATGTGGAAATATTAAACACACTGGCCTCACAAATTCTTGACCTTGTGATTTCCAAGTAGATTTTCAAATATTATTTCCACAAGCATCCTCATTGCTTAAAATTACTTATTCTGCTATCTCAAAATGGAAATACCCTTTTCTGTCCATCACCTCTCATCATTACCTCTTCCTTTCATTTCAAAACCCTTGGCCCTTTCCTTTTCTTTAAATCTATTATATATACCAATATTCAGCTTGGATCTTATGACCAATTCCTTCTAGTTTAATATTAATAGCAGCTCAAATGCTCTCTCTCCTCTTAGCAAAACTACAGTGTAATGTGGGTCTAGACTAGGCAACTTCTGGGCCAAGTTGTCTTGATGGTGACAGTATGAAGGTGACAATTCATTTAGTACAGGAATCCAAAGCTCTTGCCAGGAGAGGATGTGATCAGTAAAGATTTTAAAAGCTACAACCTTGAAGATCTAGGGCAATTATGCAGACATTTTATTTACTAACCTTTAATAATGGCTTCATCCTTATCTAAAACAAGGGCAGAAAACAAGAGAGAAAAGCTGAGAATATTTGGGCTCCTCCTATAAACTGAACTGAATAAGGAATAAATGAAGCCCTGAAGATTAATAGATTGGAGTGGAAGATTATGGGTCTTTAGCAGTATATTACAGTACTAGGTGATGACTTTATTAAAACCCCAAAGCCTGGGCTCCCCAGTCTTCTTTTATGTAAGTTTTCCAAAACTAAGATGGAGGATCAAATACATCACTCTACAGGCTGTTGAATAAGACCACATTCTAGTTTGCATTAAAATACCTTAGCTTGGTTTCCAACCCAAATTTATTGAAGGAGTAGGGTCTCTTGGTTGGGATTCTCCCCAGCAAAGTGTATCTGTTGCTTGTCTCCAGCACCTCTAGGTCAGATCTAGTGAACTATGCATCTATTATGGAGTATGTATGTGCATATATGCAGCACAGGGCATGAGACAAGGCTCACACAAGAGAGGGGTGTTCTTGTTCACAATTAAGTTCACAATTGCTAGACCCTCTCCTCCCATTTATAGTTAGAAGTGTCTCCTTTCTCTGGATCTTCCACACACACTTCTGTTTCCACAACTTGAATTGTTCTCAAATTGATCATTACAGCATAGTTGTTACTGAAGTTTCATCATTTAATTAAAGAGTATGTATACTAGCAAAATGAAATTTAAGTGTGAGAAGAAAGAAAATTGTTTTTATGAGTAGTTGAATGCCATGGAGAGACATCTTGATAAAGAAAAATAAATTAGGCATCTGTATTAGTCAAAGAAGAACAGAAGCAATGATATACATATACATATACATATGTATATACATATAAGTATATGAATATATACATATAAATACATCATACATGCATATATACATACATATCTCTTACATGTATTTATATGTATGAATGACATTTATTTTAAGACTAGATGTCCGGTGCACGGCATTCGTGCACTGGGGGGGGGGGGGGTCCCCCTCAGTCCAGCCTGCACCTTCATGCAGTCTGGGACCTCTCAGGGGATTTCCACCTGCCAGCTTAGGCCTGCCCCCCTGAGGGGTCCTTAGTGCTGCTGTGGAGGTGGGAGAGGCTCCCGCCACCGCTGCTGTGCTCACCAGCCATGAGCCCGGCTTCTGGCTGAGCGGCACTCCCACTGTGGGAGCACACTGACCACCAGGGGGCAGCTCCTGCGTTGAGCGTCTGCCCCCTGGTGGTCAGTGCATGTCTTGGCGACCGGTTAGTCTGCTGTTCAGTCGATTTGCATATTAGCTTTTTTATTATATAGGATATTGACTTGATAGTTATGGGAGCTAAAAAGTCCTAAGATTTGAGGTTGGCAAGCTAGAGACCCAGGAGAGCAGATGTGTAGTTCCAGTCAGAATCCAAAGCCCTGTAAGATCCAGTCTGAAAGTGAGCAGGGTCAAGATCCAAGAAGAAGCAGTGTATTAGTCTGAGCCCAAAGGACAGAAAAGACTAATTAATGTTCCAGCTCCAGGAGGCCAGTGAAGTTCCTTCTTACTCAGCCTTTTTATTCCATTCAGGTCTTCAATTGATTAGATGAGGTCCACCCACACAAGGGAGGGCAATCTGCTTTACTCAGTCTATCAATTTAAATGTTAATCTCATTCAGAAACACCCTCACAGACACATCCAGAATAACTTTTGGCCATTCCATGGCCCAGTCAAGTACACACATAAAATTAATTATCACAGGATCATTGTGACATTCATTTAAAAATTAGAGAATTCCAAAAATTTTTGAATCCAGTATAAGAAAACTTAGATGTGTGTGCATTATGTGAAAAGAGGATAAAGAATCTTTTGAATATGGTTAGATTCATATCCAACAAACAGGTCTGTGTTTTACATTAAAAATATTAAAGTGTAAATTAACATGTTTTAGGCTAAAATAAAATATATTCATACTTGAATATTTTCATTATTCTTTACCTTAACAGAATTTTTTTCAATTTACCCACGAAATGGTTGTTTCAGATAACATCAGTTAAGAGTAATTCTAGAGATGTGGTGTTGTGCTGTGGAGAAGGAGATGGATTTGTAAACCCCAGGGAAGGTTCTGCCTACCCGAGGCCGCTGCTGTGCGGAGATCCCGTGTGAAGCACCGTCACCATGTCTGACCAGTATGGAGATCCCAGGATATTCAGACTTATACCAACTCAGGGCCCACACAGAGAAAGGCAAAACCTTCAAGTGAGGACTTGGGGGATAAGAAGGAAGGAGAATACATTCAACTCAAAGTCATTGGACAGCAGTGAGATTCACTTCAATATGAAAATGGCAACACATCTCAAGAAACTTAAAGAACCATACTGTCAAAGACAGGGAACTCCAAGGAATTCACTCAGGTTTCTCTTTGAAGGTCAGAGAATTGCCGATAATCACACTCCAAAATAACTGGGAATGGAGGACGAAGATGTGATTGAAGTTTACCAGGAACAAACAGGGGGTCATTCAACGGTGTGGATATTCTTTCTATTTTCTTTTCTTTTCCCTCAATCCTTTTTTATTTCTAAAAAATATTTCTTTTGTAACCTGGTGTTCAAAATGGAATTGAAAACTGACACACACACCCCTCTTTAAAACATCTGGTAGTTTGAATTCTAGTACCCTTTATTCATTATTGTTTGTTTTCATTGTGCTGATTTTTGGTGATCAAGCCTCAGCCTCTTTTATAATGCCCTCTCCTTTTGAAATACTACGTGTGTGCACCGGGAGGCCACCTTTTTCAGAACTGTGCATTGTCAGGCTTGTGATAAATAAGGTCGACCAACGCAAGTGTTCATAATGACTTCTAATTGGCCCTGAAGATCTAGCATGTGATTGCTTCACTCCTGGACTATGACTTTCAGTGGGAGGTGGAAGTTTTTCAGAGCACTGAACTGTGGAAAAATGACCTTTTCTCAGCTTGAAGCTACTTTTAAAATCTGAATGTCTGGACCAAAAGAAGAGGAATATCAGGTTGGAGTCAAGATGACAGATAAGGTGAAAGTAAAGATTAACGCTAAAAATGGCTTCACTGAAGAGAAAGCATTTTAAGAAAAAAGAAAAATCTTGTCAGAAGATCCCAGAAAAGTTTTCATTTTCATTAGCAGTTAATTAAGTTATTCATGCAGAGAAAAAAAAAAGTAATTCTATTGCATTTGATCATAAAATTGGTAAGTACAGTCAAGGAAATGAAACTCATGAATGTCAGATTTATGAGGACAGCATAAATTTGCCTAAAAGGTACCTTTTTCCCTATGCATCCTACATATATACCAATTCTTACTATTAGGTGTTTTAAAGGTTGCTCAGAACCTGAAAATATCCATCATGGCCATTTCCAGCCTCCGGTAATGTCAATCATCTGATCACTCCTCTCTTACTAGTGACTGCTGAGCATTGTTAGAAAAAGTCATACAATGATGCCAGCTGGCATTACAACCAATCCATATTATCTAACATCTGCTGGCCTATCAAGACTGCTGGGCAATCATTTATCTCTAGTCGACTCTAACTCATGCAATTTTTATTATACATCTTTCCTGCTTTCCCCACTCTTACAATGTCTCCAAATCACTTGAGAAAGTAAAAACCATGTAATAAGAATTGCCTCCACCTTCCTCAGTTCAACCACAATATATAACATTCTTCCTTCTCTCTCATTTTCCTCCTCCTTCAGGTTTCTCTCTCTCCCTTGACATTCCCATTCATGACTATAAAATAACAGCACACAGGTCTCACTTCTGCATTTCCCCCAGTGTTATCACTTGACTACTGAGTGTCCTCAACTAGATTTTCTGCTTATGTTTTAAACTCAACACCTTTAAGTTCTTTAAGTTTCCTTCCAATTCTATAAAATGTTGTGGGTTCATCTGGACAGTTGTCTTTATTCTACATTTCATCTGCTCAGGTGAAGATAGGCGAAAGGATTTGTTTGTTTTCCCCTATCTCTGGCACTAAAATTCCATAATCCTTTTATTGTGCAGAGTCTAATACCCCATCAAATTTCCTCCCCAGGACTTAGTCCCATAATGCATTCATTTTGGACATCTCAATTATAAGCTTATTTCTATTCTAAAGTGAACTTGCATTTACCTGCAGCTCCAAATGACAAGCTAAATGAAAGACCTTTGCCAATAGATTTCTTATATGATAACCTATCTCCTGAGAGATTCTCCCTTCCCTTGAACAGGATCTAAGTCCAATTGGCACTGGTTCCCAGAAGGCCATACCTGCCAGCTGTCACCAAGTGCTTCCAGGTGGGCATCTGAGCTAATGGACAGTACTATCTGTTGGAGAAATTGGAATCCAATTACAGTAACTCGCAGCAAAAGCAATTCACCTTTCTTTCAGGGATGGAAGGACAAAATGCCAAATGCAGCAGGTTGCATATTTTTGCTCATAAAATACATAATTTGTCAAAATCATTTTTCTCTAAACACTTTAATGGAAATCCTTGGCAGCCTGTACACTAATGATTTACATATTAATTCAGTGCTCAGTTGTTCCATTTTATCCCCAAACTCTTTGCAACACTCAAGTAGTGTTATTCTTTTATTATGAATCACGCAACTAGGCTATTTTCCAAGGAAGAGTGTAGCTCTGTTTCATTGAGAAGTGCTCTGTGACTCTCCTTGGATGGCCTGGCTGAAACTAGTCAGGAGAGACTGGGTTGACTCTGGAGCAATTTTTAATAATCTACAAGTTGAATTATATAGACCCAGGATAAATGAAGAAAAATATTACAAAGCAAATGAAAAGAGGAATGAGGGTTTTCAAAGTTAAGAAATCTGTTCAATTTACTAAGAGTGATTTTCAGACTTTAAAATATTGAAATATCATTTTCTTTAGATATTTAAATTTTTTTCCTCAAATAAAATTTTAAATTTTTACCTCACTCCTTAATGGCAGGGGCAATTTTACGGCCAAATTAATAAAATAATAGGGAAGAAGAGGAGATACGATTCAAGAGTAAAAGAAATCGCCTCCCGTTATAATAGACAAGGAGTGCAGGTGCTTGGGCTCTGAAGTCTATCTGAGGAACATTAGTGGCCAGATTAAAATTCATATCACATCACGAGTTTGTTTCTACTGAAAACTGCTCGGCTTGGCTTCATCTGATATGTTATCAGCCACATTTTAAGTAGGACTCCTCTTACCTTTAAGAATGTGATAATGCGTCCTATTTAGCCATCAAACTAATTTTGTGTTTTGTTTAACCCTTCAGACCTCTATTGCCAGAAGGGCAGGGAGCCCAGGTGAATCCATTCTGTTTCCTGGGCAGGTGCTGGCTGCCCACCCTCCAGTATGCAGTCTTCTATGTTTCCCTTGTCAAAGGTAAGCTATTCAAATTTCATAGCCATAACAGTTTTCCTTCTCCTTTTTTCTCTTTGCCCTCGAGATATTCTCAGAGGATTTTATTCAATGCCATGTGATGCTGAAGTTGTACAGGAACGGTATGGTAATTGCATGAGAGCTACAGTTAAGGCCTAATGAACATTATGTTTATGAAGAATGTAGCTCTGATTTCTAAAAGCACTTTGGTAAATTATACAAATTAAATATTCATTACTTTGTACTTCATTAGTTCACATTTGGCACACTTTTTCTCATTATAATAGCCTGGAGTAAAAGCTTTTTAGTTTTTTTTAATACACTCTATTCTGTTATTTTTCAGAAACTCTTTACTTACAATATTAGGGCAAAGCTGTATTTTTTCCATGGGGGCTATAATATTCAGAGTTTTCTTTTAAAAGCACTACATATTTTATTTCACACAAAGGATGTGACTATCTGAAGTTCTTATTTCAATAGTCAGCACAAAAATATCTAAACTTTAAAAAAAATCTTTACTGTTGCTAGTATTAAAGATATCCCCCTTTTTACCCCCATTGCCCCCCTCACCCGGTTCCCACCTCACCCCAGCCCTTAACCACTCTGTTGTCTGTGTCCATAGGCAAATGCATATATGCATATGTTCTTTGGTTAATCTCTTCCCACCCCCCTAACCCCGCCCCCGCCTCTGTCCTCAGATTCATTAGTCTGTTCCATGTTTCCATGCCTCTTGTTCTATTTTATTCATCAGTTTATTTTGTTCATTAGATTCTTTGTTTATTTATTTTTATTTTTATATTCAATTATTGATATATATGTATTTATTGCCCTTTGTTCATATTTTTCTCCTACTTCTTTTCTTCTTCTTCTTCTACTTCTTCTTCTTCTTCTTCTTCTTCTTCTTCTTCTTCTTCTTCTTCTTCTAGAATACCCTTCAACATTTCATGTAATACTGGTTTGTTGGTGATTAACTCCTTTATCTTTTTCTTGTCTGTGAAGCTCTTTATCTTCAATTCTAAATTATAGCTTTTCTGGGTAGAGTAATCTTGGCTGTAGGTCCTTGTTATTCATCACTTTAACTATCTCTTGCCACTCCCTTCTGGCCTGCAAAGTTTCTGTTGAAAAATCAGCTGACATCTTATGGGCACTCCCTTGTAGAATCTTTTTTTTTTTTTTTCTTTATTGATTAAGGTATTACATATGTGTCCTTTCCGCCGCCCCCCATGGCCCTCCCACCTCCCCACTCATGCCCTCACCACCCTGGTGTCTGTGTCCATTGGTTATGCTTATATGCATGCCAACAAGTCCTTTGGTTGATCTCTCCCCCTTAAACCACCCCCTCTGCCTTCCCTCTGAGGTTTGATGGTAAAGCAGCAAGAGAAAATATGTACACTTTTAACTCTGATTTTCACTTAAAATTTACTGGTTTTATTCTTATTTTAAACATTCTATTTCATTATGGAGAAACCTCTTTATTAAGTTAAAAGTGTTGAAAAGGTCTAAATAATGTTTATTTTCCATGTTGAAATAACTTTATAGTGATTAATTATTCACTGGGTTCTGAGAAGTTAAAAATTCTTTAAATAGTAAGGTTGTTTTTCTGAGATAGGTGATAAATAGACAAGCTTCCTTGGCATGGAGAAATTGAAATAGAAAAAAAGAATTATGATTGGAGCTACTCTTTTCCACTTTTAAATACCCTAGTCAGCTTAAATGTATTCTTCCCTCAATGTATTCAGCAAATGTGCTTGTGTCTAAAATTCTGAAAATAAGTAACTCCTCCTAAAATTCTATGAATCGAATGTCTGTTACATGCAGACATACAGTTACAGTTAAACAACTAAAAATAGGTAACTTACAAATGTAAGTTAATTTAATCAAATTAAATGTCGTCAGATTTAGAGATCTTCAGATTTTTTTCATGTAAGATTTCCACAAATGGCAATTAATGGTGGGTCTTTACTATCTGAGAGAGAGGTAAATTCTGAGAACATATTTTAAAAGAGTACAGATAAAATAGTCTGCCTGAACTAAAATAAAATTATATTTAAACTTAGGGAGCATTGGACTAGGAGACAGAAGACTGGAATTTGAGTTCTGGCTGCATCATGTAGTCTTGTGGTCTTTGTAAAATCGACTCTTTAAACATCAGTGATCTAATGTGGTAAGTAGGAATAATAACACTTGCTTTGCCCACTCCTCTGGTTCATGGTGAATATATAGTAAGATAATGAAACATTAGAAAAAATTTAAACATAAAACATTCTACAGATTAATGAGATTAAAGCTAAATTATGAGCTCCATAATTTCCATTCACTAAAAGATCAATAATAAAATATTAACCCAGTTTTAAAGCATGCAAAGTGAAGAGAGAATTGTGGTCCAGGCAAATAATGAGATGCTATCTCCTCTTGAAAGCTAACATATCATATTCTATCAGCTTGCTTCAGCAGGATGGTCATTACAATCCTTTAGGTGACAACCTCTTCATTCTTCTTTTTGTTTCTAGTATTTATTTTAACTGACTTTCCTCTCTTAAGGAATTTAAAGAGAATAATAGGGACATAGAATAAGCTTCCAGCAGGAACTTGAAAGAAAAGGCAATGGGAGGCTTTGTAGCTATTAAATCCTCCTATTTCAAAGTTGAAGGAATCCGGAGAAGGGCGTGAAGTGAGGAAAGGAGCCCGGTGCTGACTAGGGAAGCTTAGAGAACAAAACAGAACGTAGAACACAGACTAGGAAAAGGGTGCTGGCAAACTGTTTTGCTTTTGCATGATAAGTTGAAAAAGAAGCTCTTTTTTAAAAGTATATATTTTATTGATTTCAGAGAGGAAGGGAGAGGGAGAGAGAGATAGAAACATCAATGATGAGAGAGAATCATTGATCAGCTGCCTCCTGCCTCGCCCCACAGTGTGTCCCCATCCAGAAGCAAATCATGACCTCCTGGTCGACGCTCAACCACTGAGCTACGCAGGCCAGGCAAAAAAAAAAGAAGCCCTTGAAAGCAGCTAAGAAATAAGAAAGGTAATAGTAAAGACTCTACTTCAGAAAACCATGTAAAGATTTGGTTGGTATAGCAGTATTTTGCATATATCAAAGGGAAAAAAAACTGAAGGAAGCATCTTAGATGTCAAAAAATCAATCTACACATAGATTTTGACATGTCATAAAGCAGGCGTCCTCAAACTACGGCCCGCAGGCCACATGCGGGTGTTTTTGCCGTTTTGGTTTTTTTTACTTCAAAATAAGATATGTGCAGTGTGCAATGGAATTTGTTCATAGTTTTTTTTAAACTATAGTCCGGCCCTCCAACAGTCTGAGGGACAGTGAACTGGCCCCCTGTTTAAAAAGTTTGAGGACCCCTGTAATAAAGAAACATCTGAATCTGTCTGCTGGATTTATTTGAAAACAAAATGGTAATTGGAAGGAGTCAAAGATAATGGGGGAATTTCAAGTTAAAGTGATGGGATGAGTAGGGAGTTTCCTATAGGATAAGAGTGACAGGCTAGGATAAATATTAGGACTAGCACAGAGTTAAGAAATAATGCCTATTCCTGTTCTCTATTGATCTATGTTCAAGTCTGACACTAAAACTTACTTAAAATTCTATTTATTCAAAGAGCCTCTTCAGAAAAGTCACAGAACCATGATAGCAAAATATTTCAAGTAGTTCATCCAGCCAACCACTCTTTGGATCTTTCCCACAGCATTCCAGTCAACAGGATGTCTGGCTTACACATAAACACCTCCAGGGATGAGATATTCCGTTTCCTGAAGCAACATATGCCACATTGGGTGAGCTTAGTATGTTAGAAAAGTCCTCCTTATATTAAACTGGAATCAGTCTCCTCTAACTGCTCCTCATTGGACCTATTCTACCCTTTTAGGGTCACAAACCTGATGTCTGCCTATTTGTTCAATTCTATGTTCCTTACTTTCTCATACTAATGTATTAAACAATTATTTACACAAACATTATATACTATGTGATTATGAATTATCTCCCTATCAGTGGTAACAGAGCCTCCCCCACCCACCCACCCATCCACCCACCACCACCAAGCTCCATGTCTTGACTTTACCACAGGTTCAAGGCTCTGTGACATTCCCACATCTCTTCCAGTAGGAAGGGAGCTTACATTTGATGAACCCTGTGATATGCCAAGAATATGACAGATTATATCATTCAATCCTCTCATCAGCCCTACAAAAACAGTACTGTGTTATTGACCCTTTCAACAGATAGTCATCAGTTTTATCCTTTTACACTCAAGAATGATCATAGCATTACTTTCCCAGGTACTGATTTTCTATGTGTACTCTTGATTTCCCTAATACATATTTTCTTTTAATGTTAATATTTTTATTACATTTAATATTTGCTCTTTTAGAAGTATTTTCCAATTTTTTTTCTCAAATGAGTTGAGACAAATAAAATAGACATTTCACAGATGGGGTGCTGAAGCTCAAAGAGGTTGAATAACTTGACCAAGAGATGATCGAACTCTGGAAAATGGATTCTCCATAACTGAATTCTTGAGAATCAGTTTATAAACCCAAAGTCTCATTTACTACTTTCGATGGAAGATCTATGTGGAAGGATAACGGATGTCCATTCTTGCACAAAGCCCTCCAACACCAAGTCACAAATCAAGTCATACATCAGAAGACTGCTTAGAGGCACTGAGAAAAAGAGTCTATGATGCCAAAATGATACTTAATTCAACATAAAATAGCTTAACCATTCATCATCTTTGTCTAGAGATATTTCAAGCTCAGGGTTTTAAAAAATGCTCATTGAAATTATAGCAGCAGAGGAAGGAGAAAATGGCGACGGAATAGAGTCGGGTTTGGAGTCTGTTCCTGGGGCGGAGAGTCGGAGCAGCAGAGGCTCGCAGAGGGAGTGTATGTGGGCAAGCCAAGGGACAGCTAAACTCCAGGAGAAGGCGGGGGAGTGCTGGGCAGTGTTCCTCTGACCGCGCAGCACCCACAGGGGCTGGGTCCCCTCCTGGAGCTGCGGGCTCGCCGGGCACCTCGCCATCTTGCAAGGAAAGGAGGATTTTAGTGGAAACCTGACTTGCCGCGACAACTGCAAACACTGAACTGCTGGGAGCACCAGACCACCGGTCCCCTATTGGCGCAAACATTCGGATTCAAAGAAACTCTTCACTGCACCACGGAAAGGTCAGATTTCGCCTGAAATGAGGGGCGGTTTCTAATCCCCGCGGTGGGTGAGGGAAGCGCGGCAGCCGCAGGACCAGCAGGAGCCAGGAGATCTGTGCCTAGAAAAATCGGCGGCAGTTGGAACTGCCGTGATCTGTGAATGAGGAGGGGGGTCTTCTGAGCTGCTAACAGAAATGACCTCTTGAAAGCAACTCATTTTAATCTGACGAGGAGGGTCAGACTAAGAATTTTCAAAGGAGTGCAGGCTCCTTAGTCTGGTGCACAGACCCACGGTCCGCACACCTGGGCTCTTTCCGACTCTGATTGCTAAGCCCAATACAGAGGTAAACCCAGGTGGAAACCCTGAAAGACTGCAGGGGGAAGGTGTTTTTTCGGAACCTGGGGACCAGAGCTGCGTGTGACCATCAGAGAGGCAGCTCTGAGGTGCACACCTCCACAAACCAGTAGTGAGTGCCATAGAGGGGAAAAAAAAAAAAAGAGCTAGAGAGGCCCAGAAGTCAATTCAGAAACACTGCCACCCAGGGGCTGAAACGCTAATTGTCTCTGGTGTAATAAAAAATAAATACGAGAAATTAAGACACGGCTGGCTTAAAAAGCAGGACTGGCTTCCAACACTGAGGAGCCCTGGAATGAAGCTGAACTGAAATACCGCCCAGACTGGGAAAAAGGCGTACCAAACAGAATAATAGAGGAAGTGAATGACAGCCGCTACTGCACATTTTAGTCTTCCTATTTTTTAATTTTCAATTCTTTTTTCAATTTTTTAATTTTTTTATTCTCATATTTTTTATTTGCATTTTTTGCATCTTTTACATAAGAAACTAATTTTTTTTCTTTTTCCTCACTCGATTTTCACCTTTTTAATTATTACATTTTTATTTTCAATCAGCAATATTATTACTATTATTTTACTTTTTTTTTTTTTTAATGTCATTTGATTTTCTCTTTCTTTTATTTTTGGATTAGTGTCCTACATTCAATTTGCATCTTTCCCTTACAATCGCTTTACCCTATCTCAAAGCTAACATTATGCCATCACTCTCCTCCTAACCTTTCCCCCTTGGTCCCCAGTTTATCTTAACCCTTTCTGGCTTTAGATTTTCCCTACTTTTTCAGTTTACTCCCTGCTAAAACTTCACCCTACTTATATATCTAATTCCCAACCCCCTGCTCCAAATCCATACAAACCTCTCTCTACGCTACCTTAAAAAAATTATTTTTCTCTCGGGCCTTTTTTTGTTGTTTGCTTGAATGTTGATTAGATTGAATTTTTATGCTTTTTTATGAGATTGTTTTGATTATTCTTTTTGTTGGTTTGGTTGGTTCTTTTGTTTGCTTTGTTTTTGTTTGTTTTTTACTTTTGTTTTCCCTTGCCTCACTTGATATTAGCTGCTGTTGCAGTTTGTATTAATCTCCAGGCTCGTGTTGCTGGAATTTGCTGGGAATAGTGGTTGTCCTAGTGGAGTTTACTCCCCATATATATAGTTTGTTCCCCTTTTCTCTCTTAGTATCATTCTTGTCTCTCTTACTTTTTTTTTCTTCTTTTCTTTTTCTTTTCTGTTATTTCTTTTTCTTTTCTTTCTTTCTGCTCTTTTCCCAAGTTCAGATTCACACTCTTTGTTTTTTGTTCTTTTTTCGTTGTTGTTCTTTCTTTTTACTCTCCCTCTTCCACTCCTATTCCCTAATTTGTCTTTCTCTGGTGGTTACCTTTATTGGAGGTTATTAATATCGTGAATACAATTCTGTTCAGTGCCTTGTCTGTTGTGCCTGGTTGTGTTGTATTTTATACCTTTAAATCAACGCCAGAGAGAGGAATCTATATAACCAGACATCCGGAGAAGAGAGACCATGAGGAGACAAAGAAACAGCCCCCACAGGAAAGAGAAGCAGGCATCACCAGAAAAGGAAGTAAACGATTTAGAGGCAAACAACCTATCAGAGAAAGAATTCAGAGAAATGGTCATAAAGTGGCTGAAAAGGATGGAAGACAAATTCGACAATATGAGTAAGAACCAAGAAGAAATGAAGAAGAATCAAGAAGAAATGAAAAATGACATCGCTGCTGTAAAGAACTCAATAGAAAGCATCAAGAGTAGACTAGATGAAGCAGAGGACCGCATAAGTGAGCTAGAAGACAAGATGGAAAAAAATACCCAATTACAACAGCTTCTAGAAACAAAAATTAGAAAGATTGAGGAGAGCGTAAGGGAACTTCGGGACAATACAAAACAAAACAACATCAGGATAATAGGGGTGCCAGAAGGAAAGGAAACTGAGCAAGGAATAGAAAACCTGTTTGAAGAAATAATAACAGAAAACTTCCCTGATATAGGGAAGAAAAAACCCACACAAATCCAAGAAGCTCACAGAGTTCCAAGCAAAATGAACCCCAAAAGACCGACGCCAAGGCACATTATAGTTAAGTTGGCAAACACCAACGACAAAGTAAGAATCTTACAAGCGGCCAGAGAGAGACAGATAGTTACATACAAAGGAACCCCCATCAGACTAGCAACTGATTTCTCAACAGAAACTCATCAGGCCAGAAGGGAATGGAATGAAATATACCAAGTCATGCAAAGGAAGGGTCTAAATCCAAGAATACTGTACCCAGCAAGGCTATCAATCAAAATTGAAGGTGAAATCAGGAGCTTCACAGACAAAAAAGGACTAAGGGAGTTTATCACCACCAAACCAGCAATGAAAGAAATGCTAAAGGGTCTGCTGTAAAAAAAAAAAGAAAGAAAGAAATAGGAAGCAAAGAAGGTACACAGGGGTATAGAATAAAAATGGCGTCAAATAAGTACCTATCAATAATAACTTTAAATGTAAATGGATTGAATGCCCCAATCAAAAGACACAGGGTAACAGACTGGATAAGAAAACAAAACCCAGATATCTGCTGTCTACAGGAAACCCACCTCAAAAAAAAGGATGCACACAGACTGAGAGTAAAGGGATGGAAAAAGGTTTTCCAGGCAAATGGAAATGAAAAAAAAGCTGGGTTTGCAATACTTATATCTGACAAATTAGATCTCAAAGTGAAGGACATAACAAGAGATAATGAAGGCCACTTCATAATACTAAAGGGAGAAATCCAACAAGAAGAAATAACTCTGGTAAACATATATGCACCCAATACAGGAGCACCAAGATACATTAAAAAACTCCTGGAAGATATCAAAGGAGAGATTGACAGTAATACAATCATAGTAGGAGACTTCAATACCCCACTATCACCATTGGACAAATCCTCTAAACAAAAAATCAGCAAAGAAACATCAATCCTAAATGACTCACTAGAACAGATGGAATTAATTGACATCTTCAGAACATTTCACCCCAAAGCCACAGAATATACATTCTTCTCAAGTGCACATGGGTCATTTTCAAAGATAGACCATATGTTAGGACATAGGCAAAGTCTCTCCAAATTCAAGAAGATAGAAATCATATCAAGTATCTTCTCAGATCACAGTGGCATAAAACTGGAAATCAACTACAATAAAAACAACCCAAAGAAATCAAACACTTGGAGACTAAACAGCATGCTATTAAACCATGACTGGGTTACCAAAGACATCAAGGTAGAAATAAAAAACATCATGGCAACAAACGACAATGAAAACACAACAATCCAAAATCTATGGGACACAGCGAAAGCAGTCCTGAGAGGGAAGTTCATAGCTCTACAAGCCTACTGCAAAAAACAAGAAACAATGGTAATAAATTACCTAACCCAACAACTCAAAGAGTTAGAGAGAGAGCAACAAGATAAGCCCAGTGTAAGCAGAAGGAAAGAAATAATAAAGATCAGAGCGGAGATAAACGACATAGAGACCAAAGAAACAATACAAAAGATCAACAAAACCAAGAGCTGGTTCTTTGAAAGGATAAACAAGATTGATGGACCTCTAGCCAGGCTCACCAAGAAGCAAAGAGAGAGGACCCAAATAAACAAAATCAGAAATGAAAGAGGTGAAATAACAACAGATCCCGATGAAATACAAAGGATTGTTACAAAATACTACGAACAACTCTACTCCAACAAACTGGGCAACCTAGAGGAAATCGACATATTCCTAGAAAAATACAACCTTCCAAAACTCAATCAGGAAGATTCTAAACAGCTCAACATGCCAGTAACTATGGAAGAAATTGAAGCAGTCATCAAAAAGCTTCCGGCAAACAAAAGCCCGGGGCCAGATGGCTTCACAGGAGAGTTTTATCAAACTTTCAAGGAAGAACTAAAACCTATCCTCCTCAGACTATTCCAAAAAATTCAAGAGGAAGGAACACTTCCAGGCTCCTTCTATGAAGCCAGCATCACCCTAATACCAAAACCAGATAAAGACAACTCAATGAAAGGGAATTACAGGCCAATATCCCTCATGAACATTGATGCCAAAATCCTCAACAAAATTCTAGCAAATCGGCTCCAGCAGTACATCAGAAAGATCATACACCATGACCAAGTAGGATTTATTCCAGGAATGCAAGGATGGTACAATATCCGCAAATCAATAAACGTGATACATCACATAAACAAATTGAGAGATAAAAATCACATAGTCATATCAATAGATGCAGAAAAAGCATTTGACAAAATCCAACACCCTTTCTTGATAAAAACTCTCAACAAGGTGGGAATAGAAGGCTCATACCTCAACATAATAAAAGCTATTTATAATAAACCCACAGCAAACATCATACTCAATGGGCAAAAACTAAAACCATTTCCCCTAAGAACAGGAACAAGACAGGGATGCCCACTCTCACCACTCCTGTTTGACATAGTACTGGAAGTATTAGCTATCGCAATTAGGCAAGAAGAAGAAATAAGAGGCATCCAAATTGGAAAAGAAGAAGTGAAGCTGTCCTTATTTGCAGATGACATGATATTGTACATAAAAAACCCAAAAGATTCCATCAAAAAACTAATAGACTTAATAAATGAATTCGGCAATGTAGCGGGATACAAAATTAACGCCAAGAAATCTATGGCTTTTCTATACACCAATAATGAACTTACAGAAAGAGAGACTAAAAAAGCAATCCCATTTACCATCGCACCAAAAAAATTAAGATACCTAGGAATAAACTTAACTAAGGAGGTAAAAGACCTATATGCAGAAAACTACAGGACACTGAAAAAAGAGATAGAGGAAGACGTAAACAGATGGAAGAACATACCATGTTCCTGGATTGGTAGAATCAACATCATTAAAATGTCCATACTACCCAAAGCAATCTACAGATTCAATGCACTCCCCATCAAAATACCAACAGCATATTTCACAGACCTAGAAAGAACTCTCCAAAAATTCATCTGGAATAAAAAAAGACCCCGACTAGCCTCAGCAATCCTCAGAAAGAAGAATAAAGTAGGTGGGATCTCAATACCAGATTTCAAGCTGTATTACAAAGCCACTGTTCTCAAAACAGCCTGGTACTGGCACAAGAACAGACATATTGATCAATGGAACAGAATAGAGAACCCAGATATCGACCCAAACCACTATGCTCAATTAATATTTGACAAAGGAGGCATGAACATACAATGGAGTCAAGACAGTCTCTTCAATAAATGGTGTTGGGAAAACTGGACAGATACATGCAAAAAAATGAAACTAGATCACCAACTTACACCATACACAAAAATAAACTCAAAATGGATACAGGACTTAAACATAAGACGGGAAACCATAAAAATACTAGAGGAATCCACAGGCAACAAAATCTCAGACATATGCCACAAGAACTTCTTCACTGACACTGCCCCTAGGGCAATGGAAGCTAAAGAGAAAATTAACAAATGGGACTACATCAAAATAAAAAGCTTTTTTACAGCAAAAGAAACCATCAACAAAACAACAAGAAAGCCCACTGCATGGGAAAACATATTTGCAAATGCTATCACTGATAAAGGTTTAATCTCCAACATCTACAGGCAGCTTATGCAACTTAATAAGAGGAAGATAAATGATCCAATAAAAAAATGGGCAACAGACCTAAACAAAATATTTTCAAAAGAAGACAGAAGAAAGGCCAAGAGACACATGAAAACATGTTCAAAGTCACTTATTATCCGAGAGATGCAAATCAAAACAACAATGAGGTACCATCTCACACCTGTCAGAATGGCTATCATCAACAAATCAACAAACAACAAGTGTTGGCGAGGATGCGGAGAAAAAGGAACCCTCGTGCACTGCTGGTGGGAATGCAGACTGGTGCAGCTACTGTGGAGAACAGTATGGAGTTTCCTCAAAAAACTGAAAATGGAACTCCCATTTGACCCAGTAATCCCACTCCTGGGAATATATCCGAAGAAACTAGAAACACCAATCAGAAAGGATATATGCACCACTATGTTCATAGCAGCACAATTTACAATAGCTAAAATTTGGAAACAGCCTAGGTGCCCATCAGCAGATGACTGGATCGGAAAACTGTGGTACATCTACACAATGGAATACTATGCTGCCATAAAAAGAAGGAATTCTCATCATTTGCAGCAACCTGGATGGAATTGGAGAACATTATGCTAAGTGAAATAAGCCAGTCAATGAAAGAACAATACCACATGATCTCACTCATTTAGGGATAGTAAAGAACATTATAAAGTGGTGAACAAAAAGATAGATACAGAGACAGTAAAGCATCAAACAGACTTTCAAATTACAGGGGGAAAGTTTGGGAAAGGTGGGGGAGTTATGAAATCAAACGAAGGACTTGTATGCATGCATATAAGCATAAACAATGGATGCAAAACTCTGGGGGGGGAGGGCATGTGTGGGTGTGGGGTGGGGGGGTAATAGTAAGATATGTACACATATAATACCTCAATAAAAATATTAAAAAATAAATAAATAAACAAATAAATAAATAAATAAATAAATAAAAAGAAATTATAGCAGCAGGTCTCTCAGACATTTTTGAAGCCAGACTATTCAGGTTTTATTTTTCAAATTTCTTTTCTCAATGTTACCAACTAGTTACCTGTATTTGCAGGCACAGGACTTCCTCGTTTTGTAACCTCAAAACTTATCTTAAAATGAATATACTTTAAGTATGTTTATTTATTTAGGGAGAATATATTGGTAATATTTTAAAATACCACAAAGATATCACCATATTTTTTTCCCCATGGGTCATTTTATGACCTCATCCCTAAACAATTGGGATATGCTGTGTTTGAGACATGGAGACTTGGCCACATCCTGTGAAAAAAGTGAGATAGTTCCCTTGAAGAAAATGAATGATAACTATATGATGAAAAAATATGTGGGACCAGGGGCACAGGACCCCTGGAGAGCAAAACTAGAGAGTGTGTTCAAAGAGATCAGGTCTGGGCAGTTAAATAGGCCACAGCCATAAGGCCACAGGCCTGAGATGGAAAAGGAGCTGATCTGAGAACTTCCACTATTATAAGGTCCAGGGTTGATGAACTCTAGGAGCTCTGATTTCTCTCACAGAACTATAAACTTTCCCATTCTGATGTGTAATCCTATTAAGGAATCCTCAAGTCATCAGGGAAATTTTCTTAAAATGTCATTTCTTACTGTTGTTTGGAGAATTTAAGGAAGATGCAAACTTGGGGTTGCTTGGAAAGAAAGAACACCATGAAAATGCAAAAGCAACTAGCAGTATTAGCCTCAGAAATTAAACCACGGGGACAACAGGGGAGTGTTTATCCCAATGGTATCTATAAATATTGCTTTGAATTTAAAGTTTGACAGTCTTCATTGAATTTTTCAAATTATGATCATAATAAGCCAAGCTCCCAAATGGATATGTTATCAGCTATGTAAAATCAGGAACACATAGTTTCAGAAAGGGAGATAAATATGGCAATTTGTTATACTTACATTGATAAAGCAATGCAACTAATAGAAAATATACTCCTTTTCTTGCCTCATAATTGTGCAAATGAATAATAAATGAGCATAAAAGAGAATTTATAGTCATTTAAAATTCATTATAAAACTAGTGTTTTACATATATTGAGATTATTTTTTTATACTAAGGTATCTTTTATATTTGAGAATCAGGTTTTTTTTAATCTCTCAAAAAACATCAATAAAAAATTCATATTTCTAAAATACAATTGAATGAAACTGATTTAAATTTTTTTAAAAGTTTTTCTGCTATTATATTTCAAAAATTCATAATAACATATTAGTTTATGTTACTCTTTAACTCATAGAAATTAGGAAATTAAAATTTTAAGCAAGCTCAGTTCAATTACATTTTAAAAGCTAATCAGTGCTTTCAACCCTTTTATCTTTCTTAGTTCTGTGATACAAATACATGTTATTAAGAATATTAGGGTCTTGGAGTTAAAATTCTAAGATGAATACAGATATCTAAGGCTATAAACTCTAATGGGCAAATAATGTCAATTTAATTTTCTATAATTACATTTACTTTCATTTTTGAACCTCCATTTTACCTGATAATAGCAACTTAATCTTTGTCAATTCAGAGTAAAAAAATAATAATAATTCTGTGAGGCCACGGCCCACGTGGCCTGGGTTCAAAGGCCTGGAGAAAGAGCTGACACACAAATTAATACACAAGACAAGAAATATAAATTTGGATATTATGGGGAAGCCAGCTGGAAACTTAGTTCAAGGAACCAAGCTCCACTGAATCTCCTCACCCATATTCTTTTTATTTACCAGAATACACAATTGCCTTTTAGGAATGCAAACAGACGTATCAATGGTAATGCTTTGTAAACAGTGAAAGATTATCAGGTTAGGGGGCTTTGCCCTTGGCCATTGAGTCAGCAGCAGGTAATAAAATGCAGATATTCAGCCCTGTGAATATCAAAGCCCTATTCAGCCTTCTGACTGGGCTTAAACAGTAATTAACTTATATTAATTACTGTTGATCTTAGCTTCCAGCATAATTCAGAGTTTCTTAGTCAAATTGCACTTTTTCTGAATCAACTTTTATTTTTTGTGTGCAAAATAAACTTTTATTTTCCCTTGAACACAGCCCCTGTGGTTTTGTAAAAGTTTTGAGAAGGCTCACACAATGAGTCTTACATGCACTCATGCCACCAGCTACTCTGACTGTCCTTATGCCTAGATGGTCTCCTGGTTTTGGAATCTGGAGGGACCCAATTTCTTATCCAGTCTCCAATCATAGATCACAGGCAAACTTGCTGTATTATTCTCCTAAGAAATGCAATACTACCTTTTTTTTTTTCTTTTTTCTTTTTGGTATGGTCAGATCTTTCTCAGATATAACTGTGTCCTTCTCTGGGTCAGAGGAAATATTCAGTTGCTCTCAAAACCCCTCTGGGACCAAGGGGAATACACTGAGCAATCTCCATCCTCCTCTGACCAGATACAAGGAGGGAAAGCCCTCTGGCATAGGTTAGGCCTCTTAGTGTGATTCCCTACAGTGGATGGGTAATTGACTCTTGATTTTCTACCAAGATCTGTTCAAGAATGTGCTCACAGCAGGCTGCATTAGAATGGGAAGGCTGAGAATGAGGGCTGAAAAGTGCCAACCCTCCGGTATTATCTTCTGTTCTTTAAAAACCACAAATTAATCCACTGTATACTCAAGAGTCCCTTGGCACAATTCCAGGTGAATGGTTAATTTTCTTCTCTACCTATGAAAATACCCAAGCACCTTCTTAGATATTCACTGACATCTAAGTTTCCTTTTGCTCAAGACTTGTCTGTCCTATAGTCCCTCCCTGTGAAATTTTTACCTTCTTGAGGGTATGGCATGACATCATGCAATTCTCTCAAAGTCAAGTTTATAGGGAAAATTATCGGCCATAAGTCCTCCAGGGCCATGGATTTTGAGGTAAAAATAGAAAGGCATTATAGTCATTTTACAATGTGAATGTATATCAACTCATCACACTGTATACTTAAAACATATAAAATTATATTTGTCATTATCCTCAACAAAGCAGGGGGCAGAAAGGAAAGACATTGAGACTCAAGAAATTTTTCTGTCAAACTTTTGTCTCTGCCATAAATGTGAAAAATTATTAGATGATTTGAGAATTTATTAGATCATTTAAAAATATTCTGGGATTTAAAAGACTATAATTTATACAATTAAACATTTAAATTCAACCAATTTTCTTATCAGATAAACTCTTAGCTTAGTAACCAGCAATTGTATAGATAATTTCCACTGAATTATAATTTTAACTTAAATGGGACATTACACCTACTTAACTAGAGAAAGTGTGCTCTTGATTGAAAAAAATATATTTTTGAACTTTTTCTTAGCATAAGTTCTTTGCCAGTATTTAGAAGAAATGTTTTTTGATGCTAGTGTGTTTTTAACTTAGAAATCAGTTTTATAACAGCTTGAAAAATATTCTCTGGAGTCCAATTTTTAGACAATTTTCTTGCAATTTTCAGTTTCTCACATAAACTTAACTTGCACAATCATTTGGTTATGTGTTATTTCTAGTGTGTTTGTATTACTTATACTTTTACTTCTATGGGATTTATTTTATACTAGAGGCCCGGTGCACGAAATTCGTGCACGGAGGGGGGTTGTCCCTCAGCCCAGCCTGTACCCTCTCCAATATGGGACCACTCGAGGGATGTCTGACTGCCCGTTTAGGCCCGATCCCGGTGGAATCGGGCCTAAACGGGCAGTCGGACATCCCTCTCACAATCCAGGACTGCTGGCTCCCAACTGCTTGCCTGCCTGCCTTCCTGATTGCCCCTAACCACTTCTGCCTGCCAGCCTAATCACCCCCTAACCACTCTGCTGCCAGCCTGTTTGCCCCCAACTTCCCTCCTCTGCCGGCCTGGTCACCCCTAACTGCCCTCTCCTGCAGGGTTGATCACCTCCAACTGCCCTCCCTTGCAGGCCAGGTGCCTCCCAACTGCCTTCTCCTGCTGGCCATCTTGTGGTGGCCATCTTGTGTCCACATGGGGGAAGGATCTTTGACCACATGGGGGCAGCTATATTGTGTGTTACAGTGATGATCAATCTGTATATTACTCTTTTATTAGATAGGATAGAGGCCTGGTACAGGGGTGGGGGCCAGCTGGTTTGCCCTGAAGGGTGTCCCAGATCAGGTGGGGGTTCCCTTGGGGTGTGGGGCGGCTTGAGTGAGGGGCTTGTGGTGGTTTGCAGGCCAGCCACGCCCCCTGGCAACCCAAGCAGAGGCCCTGGTATCTGGAATTTATTTTCCTTCTACAATTGAAACTTTGTAGCCTGGAGCGGAGCCAAGCCTGGGGTTCCCTCCGAGGCCGGCAACCATTTGTGTTGGGGTTATAATTGAAACTTTGTTGCCTTAAGCGGGTGGGCCCAGCCAGGGTGTGCAGAAAGCTTTGCTTCCCCTGTTGCCGGCGGCAACCCTGGCCTGCTCTCTCAAGCTCCATTCTGCTGCCATTTGTTTGAATTTGTTTACCTTCTATAATTGAAACTTTGTAGCTTGAGTGGAGGCTTAGGCCTGGCCAGGGCAGGCGGAAAGCTTGGCTTCCTCTGTTACCTAGGAAACCTTGCTCTCTGTGGCTGTAGCCATCTTGGTTTGGGTTAATTTGCATACTCGCTCTGATTGGATGGTGGGCGTGGCTTGTGTCGGAGGTATGGTCAATTTGCATATTTGTCTATTATTAGATAGGATCAGCCAAACTAACCTACATAGGAAAGAACTGAGCCTAGATTTTCCCACTTATTAAGGTGGGAGTTAAAGTTTCTGTCCCATAATATAAAAATTACTTTCTAGTCATTTTTAGGATGTTGATCTTAATCATCTATCTATATATATAAAGAGTCAGGGGCATAACATCCAAAACGACCGAAGGCTCGACCAAATGCCAGGCTGCGTGTGCAGCAGACAAGCGGGCTGAACTGCTGACCTCTTGGAGAGAGAGAGAGAGGCAGGGCTGACTAGCAGCAGCAGCGGCTGCTGGCGAGGCCCAAGAGAGAAGCAGGGTGATCAGACCTCACCAGCAGCCAAGCCTCTCTCTCTCTCTCTCCCCCAAAGGTCAGCAATTCAGCCCGATCACCAGCAGCCTGGGGTGGCTGCTGATCTTCCCCACCTCTATGATCAGGCCCGGAAGATAGGCCCAGAGATTCTGACTGGCATAGAAACCGACCAATCAGAACCAAATCTGGCTGAATTGTGAGAAGCCAATGGCTGCCTAGGAGGCGGAGCTTTTGACACTGACTGGCATAGAAATCAATCAATCAGAACCTACTCTGGGTGAACTGCAAAGGCAGAACCTAAGGTGGGGGCTGAGGAGGGGTTTTAAGGGCAACAGCTGTTTGGTGTAAGGTGTAAGGAAGTAATTCAATTTTTTAATGACAGGTTTGGCAGTATAATGCATATGGCTGGCTATCAGTCCAGATATAGGTATTATGTGTTTTTGTCTGCCAAGAGCATCTCCTCCTGCTAAAAAAGCCCCCCCCCCCCCCATTTAAGCAATCTGATCCTATATAATCTATCTATACTACTAAAAGGGTAACATGCTAATTAGACTGGGTCACCCAACCATCTTCCAGACATCTGACTTCCTTCCAGACAAAGCCAAGGTGGTGGGGGCCGAAGCAGAGGCAGTTAGGGGCAATCAGGCCAGCAGGGGAGGGCAGTTTGGGGCGAGATCAGGCCAGCAGGGGAGGGAAGTTAGGGCCAAGATCAGGCTAGCAGAAGAGGGCAGTTAGGGGTGATCAGACAAGCAGGCAGAGGCAGTTAGGGGTGATCAGGCAGGCAGGCAGAGAGGTTAGGGGCAATCAGGCTGGCAGGGGGGCAAGGTAGGGGCAATCAGGCTGACAGTGGGGCATGATAGGGTGATCAGGCTGGCAGGGGGCCAAGGTGGCACGATCAGGCCAGCAGGGGGGCAAGGTAGAGGCGATCAGGCTGGCAGGCAGAGGGGTTAGGGGTGATCAGGCAAGCAGGTGAGTGGTCAGGAGCCAGTCGTCCTGGATTGCTAGAGGGATCGGGCCTAAACTGGCAGTTGGACATCCCCCAAGGAGTCCCAGATTGGAGAGGGTGCAGGCCAGGCTGATGAACCCCCCTCCATGCACAAATTTCATGCACCAGGCCTCTAGTATATATATAAAAAGGCAGTGACCGTAATGACCAAAGACTCGACTGAACACCAGAAGTCAGTCCAGCAGTCAATCCAGCACTGACTGCTGAGGGGGCTGTGGATCAGGCCTGGAGAGAGGCCTGGGAGAGAAGCAGGTTCTGATTTGTAGCCTCCATAGCAGCTGTTGATCAGCCCTTGCCTCTCTCTTTCTCTCTGGGCCTGGCCATCAGCATGCCTCTCTTTCTCTCCAGGCCTCCGCAGGGGCTGCTGATCAGCCCTGCTTCTCTGATCAGGCCCGGAGCTAGGCCCGGAGATGCTGACTGGCATAGAAACTGACCAATCAGAACCAAATCTCTGTGAACTGTGAGGAGCCAATGGCTGCCAGGAGGTGGAGCTTTAGATGCTGTCTGGAATAGAAACCGACCAATCAGAACCTAATCTGGATGAACTGCGAAGGCAGAACCTAAGGTGGGGGCTAGGGAGGGGTTTTAAGGAAGTTGGGGGCGAGATCAGGCTGGCAGGGGAGGGCAGTTGGGGGTGAGATCAGGCCTGTAGAGGAAGGAAGTTGGGGTGATCAGGCAGGCAGAGGCAGTTTAGACAGATCAGACAGGCAGGCAGGTGAGCGGTTAGGAGCCAGTGGTCCCAGATTGCTAGAGGGATGTCCGACTGCCAGTTTAAGCCTGTGGGATCGGGCCTAAACCAGCCATCTGACATCCCCCAAAGGGTCCCAGATTAGAGAGGGTGCAGGCTGGGCTGAGGGAACCCACCCCATGCACGAATTTCATGCACCGGGCCACTAGTTCTTTAATAAATCAGTAATAACTCCAAATTTACATTTCTCACTGCTTTTCACACAAATACTCTCTTCCCTGCAAAAATAAAACATACAATTTTGGTATACAGAGATGGGAAAAAGTAGGTTTACAACTGTTCATAACACAATAATTAATAAATAATAATACAAGGATAAACTGTTTTATGTACTCGCAACTGTAAGCCTACTTTTGCCTACCCCAGTATGTCTAAAAAGAGACTAAATGACTATGCACCATAAACACTTTCTAGATGAAAATCACTGCTGATGGGAATATCAAATAGGATGATCACTAAAGTAAATAATTCAGCAGCAACTTGAAAATTGAAAATGAGTTTACTCTAATACCCAGCAAACTCATATCTAGGTAAATACTTTTAAAAAGACTTAAATATGCGCATAATGGTCACTTACAAGGATAGCATTGCAGCATTATACCAATGGTGAAATCAGATGTAAGCTGAATGACTTTCAACAGAAGAATGAATAAATCAAATATTAATAGTATGAAGCAGCTAGAAATGAACTTGATATCTATCAACATTAGATCTCAAAAACATAATGTTGAGTGAAAAAAGCAACCTGTGGTTTCAGTTAATACATAAAGGGTGAGGGAAATTGCATACATTTTAAAACACAGAGGACTAGCAATAACATGTTATTCATGTGCATGTATGCTTATAGGTATGAAAACTAAAAATGGATACACACCCAATTCTTCCTCTAAGCTCTAAAATACTCTCAGCCTATTTTTAGCCAATGTACAGGGTGTCCCCCTAAAATGTATAGACACTATGTCTTTAGACTCTATTACATTTTGAAAACAAAATGTATTTTAATAAACACTGCCTTTATAATTATACAAAGGGTGTATACATTTTCTGGGACACCCTGTAGTTCAAGCATCAAAAACTGTCTGACACATAGTAGGACTCACTACTTATTGAAAAATGTATTCATAATAGTGATTGCCTAGGAGTTGCTCTAGGAGAGAAATTAAATGGGGAGTAAGAAACAAGAGCATCAACTTTATCTGTAATGTAATATTCATCATATTTAGAAAGAGAGGGGGAAGGAAGAGGAAGAAAGAGACTTGCAAATAGGAAAAGAATTAACACATTTCAGCTGTTCATTGGTCCGTGGATGTCTTTGACAACTGTCCCTACACCTTTCTTTATTCTTTAGCTTTAAAAAGAATTCAGTCTCACAAACTGCAACCCATATTTTTAAAGCCACGTGCCTTAAAATTAATAAGGAATTTTAACGCTAAGCCCTTGCCACTCGTAACTCTGTTCCAGTTGTTTCATGTGTATTCATTGTTTTTTTCTTTAAATTGTGAGCAATTCCTGTAGCACTTCTCAACCTTTCATTTGTCATGTTTCTCCTAATATCCTGATTCAAAAGTCAAAATACTTGGTTGGCTTCTAGCCTCAGTTCCACATGTAAGTAGTTGTGTGACTTTCAGCAAGTTGCTCAATGTGGAACTTTATTTCCTCGTTTGAAAATTAGAGACATTGCAGATCTCCTTTAGAGCCCCTCTCACATTTAAGATTTAAGAACTTTATAAGCCATCCCTGCCAGTGTGGTTCAGTAGTTGAGCATCAACCCATGAACCAAGAGGTCCTGGTTTGATTCCCACTCAAGGCACATGCCCAGGTTGCAGCTCCATCCCCAGTAAGGGGGCATGCAGGAGGCAGCCAATTGATGATTCTCATCATTGATGTTTCTAACTCCCTCTCTCTTCCTCTCTGAAATCAATTTAAAAATTTTTAAATAACTTTATAAGCCCTATTTCCTTTTAGTTCTAAAATTTGGTATTGATTTTCCCACTAAATTCCTATTACACATGTTTTGTACCTTTACTATAGCAGCAAGCACACTCTTTCCTTACAATGACTACACAGTACATGGAGGACATGATAAACATCTGCTGTTTTAAGGTGAAACATTCTAGGCTACTAATTAAAAATTTTGGAAGAATCAAATCTAATGCCTATTTTTGAAAATTCATAAAGGCTGCCTTAATTCAAGCCACAAAGTTATGAGAGGTGTTCATTGGATTGTTTGCTTACAGCAAGTCAGTGTTGAGGTATATACTCTTTTGTCTTTTTTTTAAAATATATTTTATTGATTCTTTTTACAGAGAGGAAGGGAGAGGGATAGAGAGTTAGAAACATCGATGAGAGAGAAACATCAATCAGCTCTCTCCTGCACACCCCCTACTGGGGATGTGCCTGCAACCAAGGTACATGCCTTTGACCGGAATTGAACCTGGGGACCCTTCAGTCCGCAGGCCAACGCTCTATCCACTGAGCCAAACCGGTTAGGGCTACTGTTTTGCCTTAATGTTGCAACATATCAATACAACATGCATAATGCCTAACTCTTCCCCCCTGTGCTTGAGCCATCCTAGATGAAATGGCCTGTAATCCCTGAATCTCTGCCGTCTCCAACATGATCCTTTTGAAGCCACTGCAACGTAGACCTGTTTCTGTGTGACTTTTAAGTTCCATTTCACAGCCCTGCTTGAAAACCCAGTTACTATGGTGATGTGTACCACTGCAGAGAATCTCCTTCTCCACAACTAAAGCCGTACCCTATTCAGTCAAAGTGGTATCTATGGCTTAATGGTTCAGCAAAAGGCTGACAGATCTATGGTCTCATTTCCGACTGAGAGGTTTTTAATAAGTAGTTTGAGCTCCTGGAATCTGAGAAGACTGAACAGGCTCTGTCTAAATTTAGCAGGTCAATCTTAAAGGACAGTTCCCGGACAGATCAAATACTGTGTAAGTTGGAAAATGCTGAATCGGCATGCCAATATGTGACTCCTTTTTGAGGCAATAAATAGAGAAATAAACAGACGACCCCCCTGGGAATTTCAAAAGAAAAGAAAACTGACATACAGGGAGTAGACACCTCTCCCCCAGCGAGATAGTCCTGTCAAGAGCCCCAACTCATTCTGGCGCTCACCCAGCTGGGCTCCCACTGGCCTTTTACAGCTGTGGCTCTCTCTCTCCCGCTCTCTATAGGTGACGGGAGTGGAAGAAGAGACAGTTCTCTGTCACTGCAGAGATGTGATCTTGGCATTCTGAGAGGCATTTCTGACTGCGTTTTTCTTAAATACATATTATTTTACATAAGGATTAGATTCAGTAATAGCATATGTCATGGGTCAGGATTGCAGTTGACTTATTGCATTAATACCCTCTTTGTCCTATTTATATGACAAACTACATCCTCAGTTCCGAACAATTGCCTGGAAATGGAATTTTGAAAAAAAAAATGCTATATTAGATAACTTTGTAAACTGCTACAATATGAATGCCTCAAAGGACAGAAACTGCTTTCTTCCATCTTTATATGCATCCAGCCATCTGCACATGTCTGACTAGTGTGACAAGCACATGGTGTTTAACAGTGTTTGGGGGTGAATAAGATAAGTGGATAAGACATAAATAAATTTAATCCTAAGTCTTCTTATGTGGGAAACATTTTCAGACACGTTCCATCTATTTATCACAGTTTTTCAGGAGATATTCTTCTAAAGCCTAAGTAAAATTACTGGTCAAGCCCCCCCTCCCCCCACTTCCCCCGCTATGCTGGTACCAACAAGTAAGAGATAAGAAAGCTATGTGTTCAGAAAATGAGCCAATAAAAATTACTATTGTAACCACAGACTGCAGATTAATAGGGTCGAGATCTGTAAATAAGAACATCTGATGACATAAGCATTAACATCTTAAATTAATATCTGATCTGAGATAACTACACAGCTTGAGGCAAAATGCAGGCCATGGGCAATTCTCTAGCATGCAATATTGGCAATAAGGCCTGAGTCAGCACATACTTTTATCATTAGATGATATTGTTACCTCGGAGACTGGTTTTAATTGTGATCTCTATTTATAATTACTAATCAAAATGCTATGAACCAAAAAACCCTCTTAATTATATGGTACTATATATTTTTTAATTTGATAAAAGATTTAGTTCTTCATTTCGTGTGTGTTTTCCCCAAGGTTGACTCCATAGCCTCGGTCAGCCATGAGTACATATTTACTTGAAACCCTTCTTAGGTTGCAAAATTGTAAGTAACTCCAGATCAAAATGCTGAGAAACTCATTATCTAACTTAACTGTTTTCCCAGCTCACCTAGAAATAATAACAGCTTCTTTGAATCCAATTTGAAAAAAATCTTTCGGAGCATAAGATGTATTAATTGTACAGTTTTCAATCAAAACATTTTGCAAAGCATATTAGAAACAGAGTTCTAAAGCATCCAATTGATTTCATTTCTCTCCTTAGCTTTCCAAAAAACCCACAAATCTAATTTTCTTTATTTTTTCACTCTGCTAATTCATAAATATAAGTTCTGTTAAATTTACTGTCCTAGCCTGGCCGGTGTGGCTCAGTGGTTGAGCGTAGACCCATGAACCAGGAGGTCACGGTTCTATTCCCAGTCAGGGCACATGCCCTGGTTGCGGGCTGGATCCCCAGTGGGGAACGTGCAGAAGGCAGCCAATCAATGATTCTCTCTCATTATTGATATTTCTCTGTCTCTCTCTCTCTCTCTCTCTCTCTCTCTCTCTCTCTCTCCCTCCCTCTCTCTTCCTCTCTGAAATCAATAAATATATATATATATATTTTAATTTACTGTCTCAGAGTTCAACAATCCACATATCCCCCTTTGCCATATCAATAATCTCACACCTTTTCAACTATAATGCTACGGATGTGACTCCCTATATGTGCATTCTAATCTCATATAGTCTTCTAACTCCAGACCTGTCACTTAGAAATCTTTATTAAAATAACATATCTAAACAATATATATCAGTTTCTCTGTTCTTTGCCCCAAATAACCTCCTCTTAATATCACTTTGCATTATCAATACCTTTTCTAGTTACTACAGCACCAAATCTCAGGTTCATTGTTAATTTCTTGCCCTCCTTAATCTCCTCGTGAAATAAGTTCCAGCTATAGGTTATGTCTGCAGTCTCCTATTTATTTCTCCCCGATCATTCCTGGCCCTGCTATCTTAGTTCAAATTCTCATTACTTTCCATGTACATTATGACTAGAACTGCCTAACTGCTCACTGGATTCCGTGCTCTAATTAGCTAAGCCAACACCACCTAAAGTGACTCAGGTATATAATATATAACACTAGAGGCCCTGTGCACAAAAATTCATGCACTAGGGGGTCCCTCAGCCCGGCCTGTGTCCTCTCGCAGTCCAGGAGCCCTCAGGGGATGTCCAACTGATGGCTTAGGCCCGCTCCCCCAGGGAGCGGGCCTAAGCCCCAGTTTGGCCTCCCTCTGTGGAAGGTGACTGGCAGGCCCATCAGGGGATGGTGCAGGCAGTGAGCGGCCGGCCCCGCTCCCCATTGCACCACTACCACCAGTGGCCCCCCTCTGCGGGAGGCGACCCCAGCGGGCCATTCTGGGGACAGCGAGTGGCTGGCCCCACCCTGAATTGCCCCACCACTGCCGCCACCCATCACTGGGGTGACCGAGCAGGCAATCAGAGGATGGTGCTGGCCCCCATTCCCCTGCCACTGGTCGCCATTGCCCCCCCCCCCTCATACCCCATGGCTGTCCCCTCCTTCTGCCTGCTAGCAGACGTCTTGGCTGGCCTGGCACCACCTGTTCTCTGGCCATGCCCCCACCGATGGGTCATTCCACCATTTGGTTGATTTGCATATTATACTTTTATTATATAGGACTAGAGGCCCGGTGCACAAAATTCATGCACAGGGGCGGGGGGTGTCCCTCAGCTCAGCCTGCACCCTCTCCAATCTGGGACCCCTCGAGGGATGTCCAACTGCCCGTTTAGGCCTAAACGGGCAGTCAGACATCCCTCTCACAATCCAGGACTGCTGGTTCCCAACTGCTCGCCTGCCTGCCTTCCTGATTGCCCCTAACTGCTTCTGCCTGCCAGCCTGATCACCCCCTAACCACTCCCCTGTCAGACTGATTGATGTCTAACTGCTCCCCTGCCAGCCTGTTTGCTCCCAACTTCCCTCCTCTGCCAGCCTTGTCACCCCTAACTGCCCTCCCCTGAAGGGTTGATCGCCTCCAACTGCCCTCCCTTACAGGCCTGGTCTCTCTCAACTGCCCTCCCTTGCAGGCCTGGTGCCTCCCAACTGCCCTCCCCTGCTGGCCATCTTGTGGTGGCCATCTTGTGTCCACATAAGGGCAGGATCTTTGATCACATGGGAGCAGCCATATTGTATGTTGGAGTGATGGTCAATGTGCATATTACTCTTTTATTAGATAGGATAGAGGCCTGGTGCACGGGTGGGGGCCAGCTGGTTTGCCCTGAAGGGTGTCCTGGATCAGGGTGGGGGTTCCCTTGGGGTGTGGGGTGGCCTGAGCGAGGGGCCTGTGGTGGTTTGCAGGCCGGCCACGCCCCCTAGCGACCCAAGTGGAGGCCCTGGTATCTGGAATTTATTTACCTTCTACAATTGAAACTTTGTAGCCTTAAGCGGAGGCCTGGGCCAGCCAGGGTGTGCAGAAAGCTTTGCTTTCTTTATTGCCAGGGGCAACCCTAGCCTCCCGCTCTTTCTAGCTCCATGGCTGCCGCCATTTCTGTTTGGATTTGTTTACCTTCTATAATTGAAACTGTGTAGCCTTGAGTGGAGGCTTAGGCTGGCAAGGGCAGGTGGAAAGCTTGGCTTCCTCCATTGCCTGGGAAACCCAAGCTTTCCTCCTGCTCTCTGTGGCTGTAGCCATCTTGGTTGGGTTTATTTGCATACTCGCTCTGATTGGCTGATGGGCGTGGTTGGTGGGCGTGGCTTGTGGTGTAGCGAAGTGATGGTTAATTTGCATATTACTCTTTTATTAGGTAGGATTATACAAAGAATGGAATTTTTAAGTTATTCCCCTTGTTTTAAGTTTGTGCACACACACACATGTGTGTGTGTGAGTGTGTATACATCTCTAGTTATATCATTGGATTATTTAAAGTTTTTATGTCATTTGACCTAATAACTGGAACTCTCAGACACTGATGGTGGGAATGTGAAATGGAACAATCATTTTATACAACTTTTTTGTTGGTTTCTTATAAAGTTAAATGTGCACCTACCATTTGTCTCAGCTGTTCTAATCATGGGTATTAGTGCAAAAGAAAGGATTTAAGTCATTTTTATAGTCACCCTGATGCATTAGATTAACCAGTTTTTAAACCAGTATTTGTTAACATCTAACAATGATGCACAAGTGCACCTTTGTGATGTGTCACAGCTTCTTAAACTAAGCATTTTAAAGTTCTTGGGAGAAACAGAACTTCTCAGAGAACGGTATAATTAGGGAAAACAGGTCACATCGTCACAAATTACATTAAAGAAACAGGCAGGAAAATAGTGTCAACTTCATTATTTCTCCTCGAAGAAATTGAACTTGTCTTCCATTTTATTAGAAGACTTGATATGTGTGAGTTTACTCACCAGCTCATTGATGTGACCAATTGCATTTACAGTAGACAAAACTAATGAATACAGGTAAGAGGTGACAGTTGGGAAGTAGAGAACAGGACTTCTTAGTCATTAAACCTGTATAGACTATGTCAAGCTCCCTTCCCTGAATACCTCAGAGCGCTTTACAACCATCATCTATTAAATCCGCCTGACACTGATGCAAGGCAAGAAGAATAACATCACCACCTCCTTTTCAGAGTTTGGAAAAAAATACCTCTGCCAGTTAAAAAGAAAGAGTGAGCTAAGAGCAGGGAACAGCACAGAGCATTGTTCCAAGACCATTGCCTCTGAAACTCAGATGTCTAACAGTGGCCCAATTAGGTGACTTCCATTAAGCCAATTATATAGGAGAAGGGGAAAGGAGTTAGCTAGCTATTTACCCAACTTCTTGTTTTTTCAATTATCATATAACACCGTATCTTTCTTTGTATCCCCAAATATGTGGCACCTGGTAGGTATTCCTTTTTTTTTTTTTATCCTCGCCTGAGAATATTTTTCCATTATTTTTAGACTGGAAGGGAGGGACGGAGGGATAGAGGGAGGGAGAGAGAGAGGGGTGTCTACACATCAATTGGTTTCCTCTTGCTTGGGAACGAGCCTGCAATCAAGGTATGCACCCATGACTAGAATCAAACCCTGGACCCCTCAGTCTATAGGCTGACACTCTATCCACTGAGCCAAACTGGCTAAGGCTATTATTGCATTTTTAACAGTTATATTAAGGTATACATGACAGATCATAAATTCACCCATTTAAAATATACAGAATAATTGTTAGTAAATTTATATCATGACATAACTATCATTGAATTTCAGATGGGGAACATTTCTATCATTCTCAAAAGTTCCATCACATCAGTAGTCAATTCCCATTCCCTCCCCTTTTCCCAGGCAAACACTGATATGCTTTCTGTCTTTACAGTATTACACTTTCTAGAGATGTTATATAAATTGAATGATGACTTACATAGTACTTTGCATCTGGATTTTTTCACTTAGTATGTTTTTTAATCTATGTTTTTTCATGTTGTGATTTTTTTTTGCATCCAATAAGTAGTATTTGTTTATTGCTACACCAGGTGATAACATTGGATTGCTTTCATTTTTTGTCTATTATGAATGTTGTTTCTGTAAGCATTTGCATGATGAGTCTCATGGACATACGTTTTTATTTCTCTGGGATAAATATCCAGGAATGAAATTACTAGATCAAATGATAATTATATGTTTAACATTTTATGAAACTGCCAAACTGTTTTCCAAAGCAACTGTACCATTTTGCATTATCACAAGCAATTCATGAGGGTTTCAGTTTCTATGTATTTTCTCCAACTCTTAGTATTTTCAAATTTTTTATTATAATCATTTTAGTGTGCGTAGAGTTGTATCCCTGTGTGTATGTATTTTATTGGTAGCTTTATGGAGGTAAGATACAATGAATTGAACATATATAAAGTATATAATTTGTAAGGTTTTGACATAGGTATATAACCATGAAATAATCACTACAATACGATAGATAATGAAGATATTAATTATAAACAAAACTTTCATTTTGCCCCTTGGTAATTCCTCCCTCCGGCACTGACATCCCTACTCCATGCCCAGGAAACCACTGATCTGTTTTCTGTTACTGCAAATTAGCTGCATTTTTTATGATTTTATATTAAAAAATTAAATCATACAATGCTGTCTCCAAAACCCTCAGTAAAGTCTGCTGCTTACATGTCTCTTGAAAGTGTCTTGTTTGTTCTTTTCCAATGAAATGAATGAAGTTCTAAATCCTATATTTGACATAATGCCTAACAGAGAAAGAAGCAACCAGAAGTCATAGAAGAAAACAAGGATTCGGTGGAGGCAGATAACCAGAGCCAAACTGAGCATGAGACTATGTTTTTCCTGCCCTTAGTAAACTTCAGGAATCATGGAAAAGCACAGAAATTTCTACACAAAAGGATAAGGTGATCTAGTTGAAATGTGAACTGCATATAGATTTTTCACTAGGCAACATCTCCTTATTTTCACTGAAAAGAAGTGTTTACTTCTACTACCAGCATAAAAAGCAATTATAATCATTAATCTCTCCATGGTTCTACTTCTCAGCAGTCCTAATGTACATTATTTCCATTTTCCCTCATATTCAGATGCTGCCTTCTACTAACTAACCTCTCATCACAGACATTTATAGCTACCAGATGGTGGTGCGTTCCTTTCCTTCTTTGCATGCACATTCCCTGCACTATGCACTGCATAAACATTGAATGCAATAAGCATTTCAGCTGTTTTAAATTATTCTAGAATATATGGCAGAGTTCACTCAATTTAGGAAAGGCAGCACAGATGTATCAGTGTAACAAAAGAGATATTAGAATAAAAATACCAATTAATCGGGCTAAAGTTAGTTTTACGTTTTGTTTTCTGCACCTCCCTTCACTTTCATATTGGTAGAAAAACCAAGAATGTTGGAAATATAGTAGGGTTGTTAACCATGCTGGCTGTCACGAGAGACTGAGCCTTGACTTCTCCAAATAACATTAAATGACACATTTTAAGAAAGACAGTTAAGTACTTAACATCCCAGAATGAGTAACTTTGGCTATGGAGTTGTGTGAACTTTTCTTAGGGAAAGCTTTATGGAAAAGGTGACATATGCATTGCATCATGAAGGGAGAGTAAGTTTGTCAGACAAATAAGGAGAACAACCTTCTATGAGGAGAAAACACTGCATCCAAAGATTCAAAAAGAACCATGAAAGAACTAAGTGTGTTTTGTGTATCATGAAAAGTCCAAAAATTATGTAACATGAGGAGAGGTTATGAAGGCAAGTTGTTGAAGGAACTATTTAAAGATGATGGTCCTATTAAAACCCTTTTAGAAAGTTCAGTCAATGATTTTGTGTCTGGAATTTCTTCAAACCACAGTCTAATTGTCAGCCACAGATAATTGTTCCAGGACCCAGGGAAGCCCAGACATTCAGTAGCTCCCTCTCTCAGACTGCCCTTTGAATAGACCATTTACCTGGTCTGATGACTCAGCCTCCATGCTGATTTCCCTCTGGAACTTGACTTCAGGTACATCCCTTCTAGTTCTATTGACCATGATCTTTAAAAAGAACTTAGTGACCTCCTCATTCACCTACACCACACACACACACACACACACACACACACACACACACACACACACACACACCTGCCTTGTGTTATATAGCAATTACCTGCTAAGTCTCTACTTCTTCTAGCCTTCCTCATCAGAAAGTGTGATCAGGCAATTAGCAATGAAAAGTCAAAGGATGATTTCAAGCAAAGGAAAAATGTGTTAAGAAATATTCAGAGTATTAACACTGGTTGTTTTCCTTATTAAATATAAAAGCAATAGTCATTTAAAAGTTGGAGTTCAAAGAAAGCCGGATAATGAAACTTTAGCAAATTTTCTCAAGTGATAGGACTTTGAGTGGAAAGTGTTTACAAATTAATTGAGGGTATGGGAACCACTCAAACACAATAAGAATAGTAAACTGTTCAGATTTTTTTAGAATTAAATATTTGCTTAATTCCACTTCCCCACTGCGCCTCCCTCAACTCCATCCGTGTGAATTTCATTACCAAAATAACATGGGAAGCTGAGAAAAAGAGACAGAGAAGGAAGAGTGTCATGTAAGATAACAAACATGAGTACTGATTATTGAACTGCAATGCAAAATAATATTAAAATTTAAATCCCCAAAGCATGAACTTAGAGAGATTTGCATGATATCAAGAAGTCATTTATTATTAGTTTTTCTGCACCTATAGATAAATGAAGCCAAGAAAATCTCCATTTTCCCAGCTGCAAATTTTCTGACTATGGTGGAATATTAAGCTATTGAGTTGAAGAGTGTTGTCCGCTTTAACTACGAGTGTTGAATATAACATGAGTAATCAGCATGAAATAGTATTCTTAGGCCCCCTTCGTTGTAATCAGCATGTCATTGTTACAATATTGTGGTACCCAAATAAAGTAGAGTCTCCTCATTCTTAATTTTTGAATAAGTGTTTAAGGACTAAATTATAATAATTTTCAAATGCATAAAGGACAGTCTTGTAAGATTGCATCTTTCTCCTAAAAATGATAAGAAATTCACTAATGAGTCCATTAGACAAAGTCCATTAAAGGCGACAGGACAAAGATCTCTTGGAGACCTCATCAAGCGAAGACAATATGCAAGATTAATTCAGTGTCCATACAGCTTCCCTTGTGTGCTGACAGGAAATGAGGTTTGAGTGACAACTTTATTTAGCGAGTCAAAGACTGCTGAAAATTTTATGAAATGGTGCAACTCACATGCAAAAATGAGCAGAGTTTGATTAGGAGAGTTTGATGTGATACCGTGAAAAATGTGAATAATTCTCATTTCTACCAGTTAATAAAAGGCATGAAATATAAATTAGTTGTAAGCTTGATCTGCATGGAGTTGACTTTGTGTTTGCAATAGTAACCTTATCACAGTACATTTATTAATAGGGATCTCATTTATACTCTTCTTTTATACTCAACTCATTTGAAATCATCATGGTTCCTATTAGTTAGGCTTCATTTAAACCTATCATTGATTGTTTAGACATCCATCTTTAGAAATTTATTTGTAACTGCAATTTATAGGGCTTAGAGATTTTGTTTCACTCAAGAACAAGTTTTTACATTAAGAAAATAAGCCTCATATACACGCACATACAAAGAAAGGATTACCGATACTTGGACAACTCAAAAGATCAAATTTTAAATGTTTACATAGGTAGTGGAAATATTCCCATATAAAAAAGCTTGAAATTCTGACCTAAAACCCAATGGAAATAATAATGCACATGTATAATTTTTATGATAAAGATACATAACTTATTATACTGTGTCATTTTATTATATTACTAGTTGCCCGGAGCATGAAATTCATGCACGGGGGGGGGGGGGGGGGTTGGGGTGAGGATTGTCCCTCAGCCCCGCCTACACTCTCTTCAATCTGGGACCCCTCGGGGGATGTCTGACTGCCAGTTTTGGCCCAATCCCACAGGGAGTTGGACATCCTTCTCACAATCCGGGACCAGCAGTTGGACATCCCTCTCACAATCTGGGACCACTGGCTCCTAACCGCTCACCTGCCTGCCTGCCTAATTGCCCCTAACTGCTTCTGCCTGCCAGCCTGATTGCCCCCTAACCATTCCCCTGCCAGCCTGATTGAGGCCTAACTGCCCACCCCTGCCATCCCAATCACCCACAACTGCCCTCCCCTGCCAGCCTGATCACCCACAACTGCCCTCCTCTGCTGGCCCAATCAACCCCAACTGCCCTCCCCTGCCGCAACCTGCCTCCTCTGCCGGGACTCGCCTACTCCACATGAGGTGGTGGAGATGCCAGGACAAACCTCCTCTGCACCGTGTGGAGCCATGGGACCCCCCCCCCAGGCCTCACTGCATGGAGTGGTCACCAGGCCCTGTCTCCACTGTGCACATGGCCATCTTGTGGCAGCCATCTTGTGGTGGCCATCTTGTGGTGGCCATCTTGTGACAACATCACGTGCAAGGGCCTCCTAGGCTTTTATTAGTATAGATATCTTATGAAAGAAAGTATATTTTTAAAAGAAAATGAAAATGTAGCCTAACTTTATTAAAAACACGTCTATTGAAATTATGACAACAAAGTTCAATATTCACACAATCATAAACATAAAAGTCACTAAACGTTTTACATTTTTAATGTCTTACCAATAGATAAATTCAACAGATATTTGTGTATGTTTAAGGATGTTTTGACAAAATAATTATCCTTCTATAACCATTTCTAAACTGTTAATATGCTAACCAAAATAGTCCTATTTTAAAAAAAGATGTAGCTGGAAAATTCAGTGTATTCTGATTTCTATTATTTGTTTTTGTGTGTTTGTTTTTTGTGGGGTTTTTTTGTTTGTTTTTTTCAGAAGGACAGGCTTAGTATTAGGTTTATTTGGAGATATTTCAAGTTCTTTGATTATGAGCAACCTATGCGTGTGATATACCAATACTCAGGACATAAACCCAAGATGCATAGGCCTGGAAATCAAATGAGATCACTTTCACAGGAGTTCCTCTGACCCCCACCCCAACACCCCTTATTTAACCACCAGGAAGTTGACATTGGGCCAGTTGTCCAATGAGTACCCCACAGTTCAGATGGGTTCGATTGTTTCCTGTGATACCATTTTACTGGTTCCTCTGGTCCCTGTGCTTTCTGTAGATAGGTAGTGAATTCAAGTTAACTATGTTTGACAAGAATGTTTTCTAAGGAATGCTGAGTACTTCATATTAAATCAAATCAGGAAGCCCATGAAGTTTGGTTTTTCCACTAGCAGAGCTGTAAGTCTGATCCCTGGGTTAAGGTGGTGACACTTAGATCTCTCTATTATCAAGACAAGTTTCTCCCTTTGTGGTTAATAAACCACATATAGGGTGATGCTTTGGCATCATATGAAATATTTTATCTAATAGTTGAGCATCAAGTGATAATGCTTGCTTGAGTCAAATATTTTATTAGTGGTTAAAAGTATTTTTAATGACATTATTCTTCCTGTATTTTAGTTGGCATTCTGCTGTAAAGTTCCTGGGAGAACTTCAACTGGAGCTATTTCCTTATTCAGAACTATCATCTTAGCAAAAAGGTAGGATAAATGCTTAATTCTTTCCTTTTAATTACCAACTTCCAAGATAAGCAGTTGATTTAATAGCCCTTGCCAATGATGATAAATGAGGGTCTAGTCTTCTGTTTTATTGTTGTTGTTAGCCTCAATATAGCTCACTACTGTTTACATATTCAATAACTTTCAGTTAATTGCATTATTTATGATGCTCAAATTTGGTCAGCTGGAATCCTATCAAATTGGTTCCCACAGCCTTTTGATATGGTCTCTATGATTACTTTCTGGCACAAAATATTCTACACCTTGAAACAGCTATTTTTCCAAACTTTTTTTTGTATGAAAGGTATTTAGAAACCACAGTTTGGATACCAAGAGTTTCATTGTTCTTGGGGTATCTGTGATTCTCAGATTTCTCAATGGACAGAGCTAGAAAATATATTTTTAACATCATGTGTTCATATTGAAATTTCCCATTCCCATTTAACAATTCAGAGTTTTTTTAATTCATTTATTTGATTTTATACTGATATCTCTTTTATACGTAAAATTTTGTTTTCTACTAACCTTAATACTTTACTAGAGGCCTGGTGCACAAAATTTGTGCATGGGAGGGGCGTGGGGGTGTCCCTTAGCCTGGCCTGTACCCTCTCCAATCTGGGACTCCTTAGGGGATCTCCAACTGCCAGTTTAGGCTCGATCCCACTGGGACTGCTGGCTCCTAACTGTTCCTGTGCCAACCTGATTGATGCCTAACTTCTCCCCTGCTGGCCCGATTGCCCCCAACTGCCCTCCCCTGCTGGCCCGATCACCCCCAACTGCCCTCCCCTGCCAGCCCAATCTCCCCCAACTGCCCTTCCCTACTGGCCTGGTCGCCCTTAACTGCCTTCCCCTGCCAGCCATCTTGTAGTGGCCATCTTGTGGCAGCCATCTGTAGTGGCCATCTTGTGGAGGCCATCTTGTGATGATGTCGTGCAACACCACCTAGGCTTTTATTATATAGGATTCTTGCTCTACCTTACAACATTAACAAAACTTGTTTCAAAATAACTGCACCAATATTATTCATATTAAAAGTAAAACTACTGACTAGAGTTGTATGTGTGTTTTTTGTTTTGTTTTTTCCTTAGAATATATACTAGTAAATGTACATGGAGTTCTAAAGTCATTTGAAATAATTCTCTTCTCTGTGTGGTTGTTTCCCATTGGGCATAGTGTTCATTTGGGGGGTCTGCATTCATACTTTGAAGCTTGCTGTAGCTATAGCTGCATTGTGCTCCACAGGGGACTCACATCATAGCTTGTTCAACCACAGCCCAATGAATATGCATTTGTGTTGTTTCTGATCTTTTGTTATTATCAACCACTTGCCTTTAACTCAAATACCACAATGCACCTATGATATTATTACCTCTATTTTAATATTACAGGCCTGAGGTTCGGAGAAATTGATTAATTTCCCCAAGTTTACATAGCTGTTGAAAGCCTAAAACTTGATATTAATTTCTAAGTATAATGCCTCATGGACATCCCCATCAACACATTCATTGATCATTTTCTGTGGTCCATTGCTTCCAGGCATCTTTGTGAAAATGAACAAACAAACAAAAGAAAGAAAAGAAGCCAGTCTCCACATGCATGTTTAGATCCAAATGGATGTGTGCCCAGGGCCTGGGCTGGGGGGGGGTATTCTCTAATACCTACAGCCAGAACCAGCTGAACATCTGCTCCTACCTTGCCATATCCTAATACATACAATAATTCACTACACACCCACACTTTTGCTTAATCAAAATGATACATCTAACTGCCACAGAAATGAGGTGTAATGCACAAACCCTTTGTGAGAACAGATAGCTTTGGTGTAAGTGTACAGAGCTACATTGAAATAATTTTATTAGAATTTTTCCTTTATTCAACAGTGTGGGGTTCCTAAGATATTTGATTTGAGTCTCAGTACAACATATGAAAAGACAGTACAGGAGCAATAATCTAATGCATGAACTGTTTTCATATGCCAGAAACCAGCCAGGACTTTGAAATGGCCACTAAGATGTCATTGTTTCAAACACAACACAAAGGCCCACCACACTATAGGTGAGTGACTCACCTTCCTGCAGGGGTGCGCCCCCGATGGCTTGCTGGATGCTTTCTGCGGGTCCTTTCCATCGATACACTGTGGGTAGAAGTAGGGCTAGTGAGCTGATTGTCCCTCCACAGATAAAAAAAAATAATAGAAACTCCTCTCTGTTTAGATTTATATTTAATTTTCATCAAGCTCGCTTTGTCTTTAGAAGTATGTATATTACAAAGTGTCACCTCTGGGACCCATGATGGCAATCCATCTCTTTTTCCCACATCTAAAGCTAGAATTGGCAGCATTCTCCTTATTCCATGAACTACTTTTAAATGACATGCAGGAGAAGAAAGACATTGTAGTTAAATATATAAAAATAAATTTTCTTGGCTTACTGGGATAGCAAACAAATATCTATGAGTAATGCCCCTATATTGCCAGCTAGCAGGGCACTTAATAAAACCCAAACAACTGTCACACACAGGTTATAAGGTCATTTCTCACATATAAGATAAACTAGAAATCTATCCAAAGGATAGAATCAGGGAGAACGTTATGAAGTTTGCTGGAAAATAAAAAATGAGTTTCACATGTTATTTCATTTCCCAAGGGCACTTTGATAAGCATACACACATATTGTCAATGCATACTGGGACACCGGTGCATGTTGGGGACACGGAAACAAGCAAGTTCAAAACCATAAATGTCATTTAATAACAAATTAAACATTTGCCACAGGTGACAGGAAAACAAATAAGTAAAATAAAGCTGTGTGGGGTTTTTGGGCTGCCAACCATGTGGAGAAAGACAGAAATGTAAACTATGGAGACACTGTCCTTCAGGAAAGTAATGGTAAGGTTTCTATTTATAACCTTTCTACTTAAAATAGTCACAGAGGCTTGTACCTGACAATGTTCCCTGAATAAATGAATGAATGCACGAAAATAAATGTTGTAGGAAAGTGATTTTATATGGGTTGTGGAGAAGAGGTGGGAATTCATGGACATGCTTTCAGAATGGTTTAACAAACAACAACCAGATTTCCAATGAAGTCTAACACAAAAGAAACCATTAGTTTTTAACATTTTCCAATACTGTGCACAACTGAACAACAGGAAGAATTTAGCTTAGTGGTGGTTAAACTTCAGCGTGCATTAAGATACACGCGGGTGTCTGCTTAAAGCGTAGACTCTGATTTAGGCCCAGGAATCCATACCTAAAGGTCCCAGCTCTGGCAGGCGTGGCTCAGTTGAGTGTTGACTTATGAACCATGAGGTCACAGTTTGATTCCTTGTCAGGGTTGCCCAGAGGTAGAAGTGTGGGGTGGACAGGGGGCAGCCAATCAATGTTTCTCCCTCATCACTGATGTTTCTATCTCTCTCTCTCTCCATCTTCCTTCCTCTCTGAAATCAACAAAAATACAAATATTTTTAAATGTCCAGGTGATTCTGACACCGTGTTCCCGAGATAGTATTTTGAGAAACTGTTCTATACCAAATGGCAGGCCTGAAGAAAGGCTTGGCTTTCCTGTCCTCTTTCCTCTGTGGGTTTTCTCTGATAGCAGTTTTTTGGAGGGGAGTTATTTTATTTATTTATTATATTTATTTTTCTTTGTAAGTCTGCATGACAACTCACTGTCCCAATATCATAGCCGAATTCAGCCTTCTTATAGGAAAATACTATTTCTTAAGCTCAGAATTTATTTTAAATTTGCGTCATCCCCACAAAAGCCGCCTTTTAAGTAGAGAAACTTGTGTTTCAATTGTGTGGTAAGTAAATGAAATTTGTAGGGTAGGGAAGGCAGAGAGAGTGAGGAGTAGAAAGATGCATTAAGGTTTTTCTTCAGATAGAGAAAGACCCTGTAAAAAAGCTGCAAATTTTTAACATTTATTTTAAAGTTATAAAGAAAATAAAATGTAAAAAATATTTTTCTTTGTATTAAAAAACAAATGAAAAGTACTTAAATTACATATTAGTGTTATCAGAAAAAATACAAATAGTTAATTGTGAATTTCAAATAAACCACGGATACTTTTTTAGTATTAATATAACATGTACCTGGGCATCCTGTATTTTGATTTGTTAAATTTGGTAACTCCAATATCTTCCATGTAAGAGTAGGGTTAGAATGACTGTTCTGGGTGCCATAGAGCGAAGGGCATGGGTTATGGATCTTTGAGGGGATCATGGACATAATTAAAGTCTGACTCCCACCTGAAGGAAGCCTTGCAAGATATTTCCTGTGACCTGGGAACTGCCATTTATATCAAACATCTGAGAAATTTCCCCAAAGGCTATTTAACTTGATCAATATGACAATTCTCTACCAGCAAGATCCTTTTAATGCCCCACAGACCTTTTTAATGAAAGATTGCAGAGGGCGATTCAGTGCACATAACCACATTCGTTTTCTAAATGTATATAATTATCTAATAACAATGTTGCATATGTCATCTTTCTCCTCTTTCCCATAGAAAACTCATATGTGCCTTTCTGCTTTAAGCATTCTTGAGTTCTGAGTGTTTTTTTGTGTGTCTCTGGTTTTCTCAAAGCATTCTATTTACTTTTTTTACAACGAGAATTAGTCACGAGGATGTAAAGCACAGCACAGGGAATACAGTCAATAATATTGTAATAACTGTGTATGGTGCCAGGTGGGTACTTGAAATATCAGGGGGACCACTTTGTAAAGTATATAACTGTCTATCCACTATGCCATACAACTGAAACTAATACAAAATAATATTGAATGTAAACTGTAATTGAAAAAGTTTTTTACAAATTTTTTTTTTCAATTCAGCACTGCTGACATTTTGGGCCAGATAATTCTTTGTTGTTAGGGGCTGTATTGTAGGGTGTTTAGCAGCATCTCTGGCCTCTACCCACTAGATAGCAGAAGCACTCCCTATGTGGACATGCTTACAGAGAGTACAGAGAAAGAGAGAGAGAAAAACTTTGATGTGAGAGAGGAATATCAACATTGCTTTCCATACATGCCCCAACTGGAGATCAAACCTGTAACCCAGGTATGTGCCCTAACCAGGAATTGAACCAGCAACCTTTTGGTGCACAGGATGATGTTCAACCAACTGAGCCACTCCAGCCAGGCTTTATATATTTTTGTGTATTAATTTTGTTCTTTTTTTTCTAATATTGTGAATTATATTCATTTATTTTCCTGCTAAATTCAACTTGCATTCTTTTAATAAACACAATTTGGTCATGATGTACTTTTTTTAAGGCTTAATATAACATTTTACTTTATTATAATACCCTATAACCTCCCTCTTCTTATTATAGATATATCACAATACAGAACATTAGGAAATATTTTAAAATGTAAAAAAGAAAACAATTTTCATTCATTCTTACAACTGAGAAATAAGATCTGTTGTATCTTGAGTGTATGTCTGTATGGGTGAACACACATCACACATTTGTGCACATATAGTTGATAACACACAACATATTCCATTGTGAAACTTATTTTCCCTTCGCATATCACATTTCCCTTGGCAAAAGTGTTCTTTTGTATTACCAACTAGAGGCCCAGTGCATGGATTCGTGCACTTGTGGGGTCCCTCGGCCTGGCCTGCAGCTCCTAGACATCCCCTGAGGGGTCCTAGATTGCAAGAGAGTGCAGGCCAGGCCAAGGGACCCCACTGGTGCACAATCGGGGCCAGGGAGGGACTGTGGGAAGGCTCCAGGGCGTGTCTGGCCTGTCTCACCCAGTCCCAATTGCCAGGACCCCAGCAGTAAGCTAAACTACTGGCCAGAGCGTCTGCCCCCTGGTGGTCAGTGTGTATCATAGCTACTGACCAAACGATTGAACTGTCAAACGGTCGCTTAGGCTTTTATATATATAGATACCATTTTAAGGGTTGCATAGTATTCTAACCCTTGTACTTAATTTACTTGATTAATTGATTAATTTTTTCTAATTGAATACAGTATATCCTCACATAACATCTTCACTTGCACTTTTAAGCAAAATGGCATACAATGAAACCAATTTTACCATAGACTAACTGATATAACAAGAATTAAGTTACTATGGCATCTCATCAACTTTATAATGAAACAATGTTATTCAAGTGCCTGCTATATATCAATTGCTTCCAGTTTTTCATTAAGGCACACATCACTGTGACTGTCATCCTTGCATCTATATTTTTGTGTTTTTGCTGATTACTTTTTCATTATTGATTTACTAGAGGCCTGGTGCATGAAATTCATGCACGGGGGTGGGGGTGGGGGTCCCCTCAGCCCAGCCTGCACCCTCTCCAATCTGGGACCCCTTGGGGGATGTCCAACTGCCGGCCAACCTGGTCACCCCCAATTGCACCCCCCCACCAGCCTGGTTGCCCCTAACTTCACCCCCCCACTGGCCTGGTTGCCCCCAACTGCCCCCCCTGCCGGCCTGGTCACCCCTCATGGCCTCTCCCACTGGCCTGGTCACCCCACGCAGCCTGTTGTTCAATCATTTGGTCATCCCTCACTAACCCCCCCTGCCGGCCTGGTCGCTCCATGCAGCCTGCTTGTTCAGTCGTTTGGTTGTCCCTCACTAACCCCCCTGCTGGCCTGGTCGTAGGCAGCCATCCTGTGAGGGTGTGAGGGTCAATTTGATTATTACCTCTTTATTATATAGGATAATATCTTTGTTTATACTAAAATATCAACCTTTCTCTTTTAATGTAAACCTAGTTTCAATCTACATGTGGCTTAGAATTTTTACATCTAGGCTTATTGAAAACATTGGCCTATGATTTTCTTTCTTATGTCCTTGTTAGGTTTTAATATCACAAACATGCTACTCTCAAAAAAGAATTGGGAATTACTCTTTCTTCCATTCTCTGGAAGAATTTGTGTAAGATCTGTGTTATTCTTTAATGCATATTAAAATTAGTCATTGAAACAATCCAGCCAGAACCAAATTTTTAATTATGTGTCTTTTAATTTTCTATTTTCTCTTGTGCTAATTGTAGTAAGTTGCATTCTTTAAGGAATTTATCTCTTTCACCTAAATTATATAACTTATTGACATAAAGTTCATAATATACAATTAGAATATTGATAATTTTGTGATATATTTAGTAATCACAAAAATTTATTTTTATTCCTGTTATTATTTCTCCCATCACTATTCTTTACTTGATTGGTATAGCAGAGGGTTATAATTGGATTAGTTTCTTAAAAGAACCCACTTTGAGCTGTATTGGTCCTCTCTATTGGATGTGTTATCTAATCTAGTAATTTCTACTTTTATCTTTTTTTCCTTTTTTCTACTTCTTTGGGTATATAATTTGATGTCTTTTCCTAATTTCTTGCTATAAATATTCTGCTTATTAACTGTTAGTCTCTTTTTTATTCTATATTTTGGGATATACATTTCCCTTTAAGAAGTTTTAATAAGCAATATTTTCTTTTTTATTTAGTTCAAAATATTTTCCATTCTGAATTTTTTTTTTTTTGCTTATGGGTTATATGTAATTGTATTTCATATCTTACAAAATGTAAAATTTTTTATTTTCTTTTGTTATTTGTTTCTAGTTTAATATCATAGTGGTCAGAAAACATACTCTCTATGATATTAAGCTTACATATATTGAAATGTGATTTATGGCTCAAATTATAAGCACATATTGTATAAATGTTCTATGTATACTTACTTTAAAAGACTGTGAAATTTCCACATTTTGTGAACATTGTTCTGTGTATGTCATGTTTTCTAATAATCTTATTCAGGTATTAACTATCTTTGCTAAGTTGCCATCTGATTGTTCTACCACTTAATGAGAGAAGTTACCTACATATTTAGTGTTTTCTTTGCTTTTTATTCCTTCTACCACTCCAATCCTCCATCTAAAATTATTTTTCTTCTGCCTGAAGAACGCATTTTTTTTTTTTTTTTTACTTTCTTTAGTATATATCTGCTGTCAAATAATTACCGGTACTCTTTTCTTATTTGTCTAAAAATGTCTATTTTGTCTTTTTTTTGGAAGGTTTTTTGTTTCTTTTCTTCCTTATTTGTTTGGTTGGTTAGTTGATTGGTTTTTAGTTTGGGGTTGTTGTTTTGTGGGGTTTTTGTATGTAGAATTCTTTCAGCACTTGTAGTCACCACTTCATTATTTTCTGCTTTCCACTGGTCCTACTGAACAAACAATTATTAACTTAAGTGTTGCTCCACTAAAGGCAATCTGTTTTTTTGTGTTGTCTAAGCTTTTAAGATTTTTGTATTTGTCAATTTAGAGAAAACTGACATCTTTTTAAATATTGCTTTTGTCTAATTGCTCCTCCCCTCCTCTGCTGGGTCTCTAGTCACAGTTACATTTGACCTTACCACTCTCCATGTCTTTTCATCCTTCTGTATTTTCAATCCTATTTCTCGTTACTTTATTATTGATATTCTCTGATCTAACTTTCTGTTCAATAAATCTCAGCTATATCTAATGTGCTATTACTATCATCTTTGTGTTCTTAATTTTGACTATTATACTAGTACTTTGTAGTATTTAAATTGGCATTAATTTTTCTCCACCCACCATTTTAAATTATCTGACAAAATACTCATTTGTGTATTTTTTCAATTTAAAGTCTGTGTCTAATAACTTTATCCCTCCAATATCTGAAACCTGCCATAGGCCCTCTCTATTGTTAGTTATTTCTACTGTGTTTGCTTATGTGACACTGTTGCCTGTATCCCTGATTTTTTTATTGTATGCCATACATTATATTTGCTAAATTTTTGTGAAATATTTTGACATTAAAAATTCTGTTATTATCTTCACTACAAAGAACCTATGTTGCTTCTGTCAACTATTTGGGTCCTGGCAATCTGGGACCACCAACTTTTAGTTCAGAAATAAAAAGGATTTGCAGGAAATCCAATCCTTCCCAGGGCTATTTGCTCTGCTCTGTCATTACTTCTAGAGTAACCCCTATGGGGTATGAGTCCAAAGCCAGGGATTTTCACCAGGGCCCTATTGCCCTCCTTCTAGCCCTGAATGCAGATTCCTACTTCCTCTCAAGGCATCAAGAGCATCCATCAGGCTCTCAGCCCCTTATTTCTTTTCTCTAGAACCAACAACCCACACTCTTCCACGGAAAGCAGCCCTAAGCAGGGAACTCAGTTCCTCTACTTTCTTGAAGACACTCTGATGCCTTCATTGATAACACTGCTGTTGCCCTTCGGAGCTTCTGAGCCCAGCAGAGAATGGGGGCCAGCTTTCCTCCATAGTTGTAAGCAAAAAGCATCATAGTAACATCAATGACAGTAGAAGCTGAGGATGAGGCATCCTTCTCCAATCTTTCTTACCCATGTTATTCCTATGTTTCCTCCTTGTTTTCAGTAGAAGAATTTCCTAAATTACTTAATAACACCATCTACAGAACTGGAAGCCAACATGTCTGTAGTTTATGGCTTTTTAATTCCCTTTGTTACAACAATTTAGCTTTCAGACTGACAAGTAAAACATGTATGAAGTTGATGTGCTAATCCTATTTCTTGGGGGGAAAGGCTATGATTTGTAATATGTGTTGTAGCATTATTTACATGGCAGGAAAATCTGTTTGGATATGAATGTGAGCTTCTTGGAGGACTCTAAAGAATAGCATGCTTTTCCCTTGCCTCCTCCACACAAACGACATGCATGCCTTTGTGTTACAAGTTCCGGGCTCTTCTTGGGGTAAAGTTGTAGGGGGCTTAACAAACGGGTAGCACCAGGAGAGCAAGGTGATGCAGAGGCAGCAAGGACGGGTGTGGGTTTGGGCTTTTTCTGTTGGGAACTGTGTAGCTGAGTACAGTGCCCCAGAAGTAGAGACCTTGGCAGAATCAGAAGGAAGGTGGTTGCATATCAGAGCTGCCACCAATGGGCAAAGCTTATGTGAACAGACAGCACTGATGTCATTTGGAGAAGCTATAACTATAAGACAGTGAGGACCAGCCCTCCACATGGGACTATAACCAAAAAAATCGAAGGAACAAAAGTGAACTGAGGATAAGAAGCCCCGCCCCTATCTTCTTGAGCCCTGTTAGCCCCAGATTTCTGGTAAAACCAACGAAAGAGACAGAAACAGTTTCAAAAGTGACTGATATTGGAATGCTCATTAACCTTCACAGGTGGGAGCCCTAGCCATATTTCATTTGATTTAAGAAAATGAAGAAATGTGACCTTTCTGGTACTGGAGTGTCATCAAGTAATTCATTTAGGTTAGATTCATAATAGTAAAATAGAAAAAACAACCTAAATGTCAGACAATAGGGCAAAGAGCAATCACGGTATAAGCAACTCCATACAATTTGATGGTGATAAGAGAAGATTTGACTTTGGGTGGTGGGCACATGGTGCAATATACAGATCTTGCATCATAGAAACCCACACCTGAAACCTGTATGATCATATTAACCAATGTCACCCCACCCTCCTCCCAAAAAATAAGGGGGAAAAAACTCTATTCATATTGTTTAGCAATATAGGGAATGTTAATGAAATGTTTTAGTGCAAAGAGAAAGCAAACTTGTATCTATCTATGACAGCAGTTTTTTAGAAATTGTGTTCAAATAAAAATGAAGTCTGCCAGAAGCCAATTCCAGCCTATCAGCAGGGCTGAATCATCTGGAAATGGCTGAGGGCATTTCCCCAAACCTGAAAAGGATGCATAAATGATTGCTTGCTGCCAGACAGCTGAGGGTGTTTCAATCTACCTGTTATTGCCTCCTGCTGGCCAAACACCTGAACAGCCGTAGGCAGTTTTTCCAATTTGACAATGGATTCTGTATATTAAACCCTGGCCTTTGATGTGTATATCTACCTTGCCTTAGGACAATTTGTGTTAATAAAAAGCAAGGGGTCCTGAGACAAGGGAGAACTTGGTTTCTTTAGCCAAGCTCCTCTGGCCCCCCAAAATGCCTTCCAAAATTATGTTTTGTCTCTGGACTCTTGATTAATTTACACACAGCGCCTTCTCCAGATTCCTGAACCCTTCTAGATGCCAAGAAACACACACCGTCAAAGTCTTTAATAGAAGAGAAAAGAATTGATACTTTGACATACTTTGGGTTAATGCTTTTGTTTGCTGTTTCTATGTTTTTTCTTTTTTTAAAATATATTTTATTGATTTTTTACAGAGAGGAAGGAAGAGGGATAGAGAGTTAGAAACACCGATGAGAGAGAAACATCGATCAGCTACCTCCTGCACACCCCCCACTGGGGATGTGCCTGCAACCAAGGTACATGCCCTTGACCGGAATCGAACCTGGGACCCTTCAGTCCACAGGCTGATGCTCTATCCACTGAGCCAAACCGGTCAGGGCTCTATGTTTTTTCTTATCCCAAAATGAAGTGCTTTTTACTTTTTAATGATACATAATTGATTTATGTGTACAGATTTAGTATTATTCTATTCACTTGATTATTAATCATGAATTTACTTAACAAATGTTTATTTAGCACTTACAAAGGTACCAAACACTATGCTAGCTGATATTATTACAGTAGTAAACAAAACTAAACAAATCTCACAAGAACCAGATAATGGGGGAGGGGGAGGCATAAACAACACAAAAGCACAAATATGTACTCATAACTCTTATTCAAGTTACTCCTTTCTAAAGTGAGTGCTATATAACACTTTCAGGTAACTTTAGAATTATTACTCAAGCTCAGACATGAAGAATATGGAGCCAGAAGAAAAGGAAATGGAAGAAACAGCCTCCATGGAGATGCATCAGAAAGGGACAGGCCCCATTTTGAGGCTCGAAGAGGGGGCAGAACCTAGTATGAGAATGGGCGCCACTTACTGGTTAGAATGTCTGTGCACATCACATTTCCTCTAATGAAGTTAGGGTGCAACCTCCATGCCCATACTCTCTCAGACAATTTTAACTTCTTCCCTCTATAGCATGGTCATTGAAAGAGAGGTTAGTTAATCATGGAACTAATGTATCAGGACTCAAAAAGACAGTGAAGTCACGAGTGTTAGTGCAAAACTCTTGGACAAGTCATGGTAAAGGGTGTGAGTATCCCAAGCTGAAGGAGTGAGGGAAAGAGTAGTTACCAGAACCTGGAATACATGTTGTGTGTAGAGGGTCAACCGAAAGGGCTTTGGCTTTAGGGCCTGAGACACAGCCAACTTGCAGCCACCCCAAAGGGAGGGAATAATTACCTTCACCTTATCCTCTCTGTCCTCCCATTGATCTCTCTCTCTCAATGATGTTCTCCATTGGCCAAACCCAGCCAGAACCCAGAGGGTAGAGAGAACCAGGATGTGTGCCACACAGAGCTTCCATGGCAAAGAGCTGTGGGAAGAATGGTAGAGAGAGGATTTATCTAGAAAGGCAAATGGAAGATATCCAGCATGGGTGACAAATTGACCCAACTTGACTCCTTTGCTTTGCTGTTCAATAGAGAACCTAATGCAAGTGGTCCAGCAGTCATGACACCAAGGTTCAGAAGGAGTCACTGTCATTGCCCCTGTTGCTGACCACATCCAATCCAAAATCTAACTAATCCTGAGATATTCCTGCTTTCAGGGATAAGAGGTGAGGGGAGAGATAGTTAATGCCACCTCTACTTCTCTATCCTCTGAACACCCTGGATTGGCTTCTATTCTATGAACTAACTCTGTTCAATTGGTCCACGTGATAGGTTAGGGAAAATTAGGATAAACTAATACCCTTAACCAATCTTCCCAATAAAGGGCTCACTGGAGCACCTCTAAAATCTTCCATACTCCTAAAGTTGGGGTCATAAATATTTTTAGTTTTCAATATCTTCTCAGCAGTCCTTCTATCAAATAATTATTGATACTTTTTTCTTCTCATTTTTCTTACAAACATCCTGAAATGTTTTTGCCAGTTCAAAATGGGTACAAAATAGCCCATTCCATTTTGAACATCAAGGTAAAGCATCTAAAAGTCCATTTTAAGGACTCATCTGATTTTCACGCACTGCAAATGAGTAGAGTCAGTAGTAACACAATCATCATACCTCTTTTGGAAAGGAATAAGAATAACATGGCAACTGCCAATGTCCTGAAAAAAAAACTCTGCCCCATAACTAAATGAAGGATTTAATTCCTTGAATAGGACTTCAACAATTAGCCACTCAGGCTGCCCTTTCTCTGAATGCAATTTGCAAAATATCCACAGAGCCACAATCAAAACATAAGACCCATCTTATAATGGGCAAAGACTTATTAAATAGGACACAAAAAGCACTATCATAAAAATGTGACAAAGTTGATCTTTTTAAATAATTTCCTTTATCAAAAGACATCATTAAAAGAGTAGAAAAATGGGCCAGAGACTAGGAAAAAAATTGTGATATACATAGCTGACAAAGGGCTAATACAGAATATATAAAGAATTTCATATACCAGTAAGAAGGAGATTAAACAAAAAAAAAATTTTTCAAACTGGGTACCAGACAAACATACTACACACACACATACACACGCACACACACATACACACAGTAAAAGGATCAATAAACATATTTAAGATACTAAACAAAAAAAACAATCTTCATACACTACTAGTGGGAATGTATACTGGAATAGTCAAATAAGCTCTACTATATTCATATAATGAAATATTACTCAACAATAAAACAAAATAAACTGTTACACACAACAACATGGATAAATTTTACAGATTGAAAGGACCAAAACACAGAAGAGTATATTGTATAGGATTCATTTCATGAAGTGGAAGAAGAGGCAAAACTAATCAATGGTGATAGAAGTTGTGAGAGTGGTTACCTGTGAGGTGGGAGTATTGCCTGGGAAGAAGCACAAGGGGACCTTCTGGGATGCAGGAAACATTCTGTCTTCATCAGGGTGATGTGTGTGTAGATATGTAAAAACTCACTGGACTATATACTTATAATCAGTGCACTTTCTGCTCATTACCACATGTATGCTTTGCTTCAGTTTTTAAAAGCAAAAATCAATCAGGACCCACTCCCCAAGTATCCTCCATCAGGATAACCTCTTGTGGGTTTAGCGAAATTAAAATGAATGCACTTTGTAGTTCCCTTGGGTGAAAGTCTAACGTGACAGACCACCACAAATTCCAAGGGTAATTGAATTGACTCAATCCTCTCTCATAATGAAATTCTGCAAGTTTGGATTTAGCTGAGAGCACAGAGACTCCAAAGGAGCTGTTAAGAAGGATGGTTGAACAAGCTTGTTACATTCTTTCTCAAAGTATTTGAATACCTATTTTTAAATAAAATAAGTATTTAAATATACCAGTTAGGTAGGTCAATGGAGATCCATTATTGTCAAATAAACTAAATCGAGGACTCTCCCACAGGGAAAGGATGAGAAAAAAATTTTTTTGAAGGTGCTTTGTGCTCATTTGCAGCCAAATTCAATAGCTTTCATGCAGAAACCCAAGGGAGTTTTTATTGAATTCAGTCCTCGAATTGTTTCTAGCTAACCGGCTCACTTCTATTCATAGCATTAGTTTCTATTAAAGGACAAGCCTAGAAAGTCAAAGAATTTAGAGCTACTGTTTTACTTGAATAATCAACACTTCCTAGCTGCCTTTATTGTTCTCTTCCAAAGGGATAGAAATTAAACTGACTGCTTTTTATCAGCTGAGCTGAAACTTTCCAGGAACAGAGATTTACATACTATATATAGACAGTAACTGTAAAAATGTGATCAGCCATGAGAAGAAGCCAGGTATGGCCCTGTGATGGAAACAACTGGAATCAGTGGTCTTCTTACACTGAATGGTGAGAATGAGGGTTGGCTACAAATTTAGCACATCTCCATGGCAGCAGATCTCTCTGGAAGATGTTTTGACTTTTTAATGCAACTAAAATATGACTTAAAGTTACCTTCAAAATTCTGAAATTATTTTAGGTTAAGTGAGCAAATCTCAAGGAAACTACCTCTAGTCACTCAATGATCTAAGGGAACAACCAAGTAATAAATTTTTATTTTTTAAAAAATCAAAATTTGAAAAGGATTCTTCTATTCCAGAACCCATCACCTTGCTACTAAAACCTGAAGGCTTTGAAAAATCCTACCCTGATCACTAACTTTGAGGGGATCATCTAAGTCTTTATACCAGAGCTTTACTTTTGATTTTTAAGGGAATTATAGCATGATAAATTGCAATCTAATCATGGGTTTAAGTGACCTTTCAGAAGTAATATTCAAAAGCCCCAAGAGGCCTATGTCAGGACTTTAAATCCTGTGTTTAAATGTACGATGGTTTTTATCTTTGTTAGCTGTCAAAGTGCTGGAACTAAAACTCATCTCTGATCTTCCCACACTGATACTTTACTACCAACAATGAGCCTCGCCCCAAACGTCTCCACCATTGATCTTAAAATTTCTTCTGTGTTATGGTGCAAAGAAGTATCTGGGATTTTAAAAATGTATTAAGCTATTGCCCATTGTCATACCTTTTCACCCATAGGAGAGCAAATCATCCTTGAGGCATTGAAGGCTATTCCCTCCAAAGAATAGATGTTTGACCCTGGACAGCATTGAGAGTAGCTGCCATGGGGAAGGTAAGCAAGGAGCCAAGTAGCTCCACTGTCTGAGGAAGGTGATGCATTCAGATCTTCATGTGTTTTGATCATCTAAAAAGGGATGCCACCGGACCCTCACGAAAGAAACTAAAGGAAGAAAAACACTTGGGTTCACAAAGTTATAATAGAAGACAAGCTTGACACTACCGAATCCTGATGATGTCATTACTACTGCTAGACAATCATTCGTTATTATTCATTACTACTACTTCCTTTTTCTCCTTCTCCTCCTTCTCCTTCTCCTTCTCCTTCTGCTACTCCTCCTTCTAGACTGTCTTGCCACTCAGAATCACTAGCACTTTTTCCCAAGGTCTCAGGGGAGGAGTCCAGAATTGCACATCCCAGTACCCCTTCTCTGTATGGTTTCAGGTTAACATATGCTAATAAGAGACACTTATGTGGGATTTGCAATGTGGAAAAGAAAAAAACCCTATTTTCCAGAAGCAGCTGCAAGCAGATTTGAGCTTTTAACTTTAAGCAGCTTCTAGGGAAAAACTACCCTCTTGAATGCTTTAGGCTGATAATCTTGCTGGAGGCTTACTTGACCTTTGTTCCCACAGCCTTTATAAATATCACTTAAGACTTCACTTTCCTCATTAAAACGTTTTATATTGGAAATGCACTGGGTGGCTTAAGTTGTCCTGACTGACCTTTTATATCTCAAAATTCTGAGCTAAACTACCATCGCATTGTAAGATGTTGGTATTACTAGTTTTCTTTACAAATGATTATATAATCGAATCGCATTCTTCATGGTAGTCATGTTCTATAAAGTCACTGTGGACACTGAATTGGAGAACGCTGAACCACTTTTCCTAGGGGAAACACAGGGTTAGGTCCCTGGGAGCCTCCGGTCCAACATTTTCATTAACCAATCAATACATTACCCTGTTTTGTGTGTGATTTTCTTTAGAGACAACTTATTCAATATATAGTTGCCTAATTAACATTGAACGGCCAATAGCACTATATCTCATGTCTGAATGAAATTAAACCAACATGTATTTTCTTCAGAAGGCGCACCACAGCCCTCTTGTACTGAGGAACACTAAACAGCATTCAGCACTGCCCTTGGGAGCTATTTTAAACAGCAAATTCGCCAACAAAATTTTTTTAATGTAAAAAAAAAAAAGTGTCACTTAATAGACCATGAAAGGACATTTGTGTGAATCTGAGAGCTGAAACAGGAAGGCAGAGTGTCACCTTCTTTGATCCCAGCTAGGAATGTGTACTTAGGATGAGTCAAGATTTTTGCAACTCTGTGCCTGCTTAAAATACCTATAAAAGCACCTTTGGTATTGATTTGCAAGTAGGCAAATTTGCAAATATGGCCTCTGCAGAGAATGAGGATCGATGATATTTGAGAAATGCCTTTTCATACTGACACAGTCAGGGAAAGAATTAAGACCAGAATCTCTGCCTTCTGCTTCCAAACCTGTTATCTTCCCTTTGTAATTTGGGTATACACATCTGTATACTCTCTTCTCTTTTTACTGCACCCATTCATAACTCAAAATTACTCTGGAAATTTAAAAAAAAAAAAAGAAGCCATTCAAGACACACTAGCTGATCAAGCATATGGAAAGCTATGGGCAATTCTACGAGTTTATGCAGACTTTTCCACTGTTCAATAAATAAAAGAACAAGGAGATAGCAAAGAAGTAAGAATGAGAGATAATGCTAGTAACCTATTTTTTGGTCCATACTTTTATGAGTCCTTGTTCATTCTGATCTATCAATGAAAGATATACATGTAAAAGCAGTTTTCATAGCAAACAGGGAGAGAACAGACCAGGAAGCCTCTAAGCCCATCCAAAGAAAAGGCTGAGGCTCTGTGGTTGCCCTTCATACCACATATAAAAAATCCATACATTATACACAATGGTACCTATAGTGCCAACAATGCCAAAACACCTTTTCTTAAACTTTTTATCCACCCCTTTCCTATAAGCAAAATAAAACTTCAGCTGTTTTCATCAACTGATAATATGGTGATTAACAACGTATTTCATTGTTTTATATCTAAATTCTTTAGAATTCCAGGAAACTACTTTTAATGCTTTGGGATCAATTGTGCATATAAAGTATTTTAAAACAGATTGAATTCCAACTCTCTGATACCTAATTACTAAAGGAGATCCCATCTGTTGAGTTAAAAGCATTTAAAACCTGAGGGGTGCGATGGGATGAATTTTTCCAGGACCAAAAGAAAACCTATATTTATAGCAGCTGATTTATTTGGTTGATAAACAGTGTGTGCTGTGGTTTATAATTTTTAAGGCATGTGAACTGGAACACATTAGATATTACAGAAAGAGTGAGTTGATGATTTACAAGACTTCATATCAGGCCTATTGACCTTCTCAATACGAAAGGTTGGTGGTCATAACAGCACTGAGAAATGCAGCCCTCAAGAGTCAATTTAATGTAGAATAAACTCTTTAACAACCAGCAAGATGGCCACATCAGCTGCTCCATCCACAGATTATGCTGCTGTTGTAAAAAGCACTTTTTAAAATAAAAATTTCATAGGCTTTGTTTTTAAAAACAAATGTTCCCCCTACCAAACCAGCAGTTTCTTCTTATAAGCACCTTTGTGTAATAAGAATATTGGGTGTGACAATAATAATAATAATAATAATAATAATAAAGATGGGGCAGGTGGGCAGGGAAATGCACTTCCCACCCTAATAAAAAGAATGCTGACAGCAATTTGCTTCCTGTCCTTCTAAAAATTTATCTCAAGTCACAAAACAAAGATGTGCCTGACTGCCCTTTGTTCTGGTTAAACACAGTCATCTCATCCTCAATGCAAACAATATTAGCCCATGTACAACCCGATACAATCAATAAATGGACTTAGCAATTGGTGATGCTTCATGTTAACACCCTCACACTAAAGCTGGTCTTTTGAGAACTGAATGTCTCACTTAATTACCAGAGTCATATGTCAAGGGAATTCCCAAAACAGTCGATCTAAACATATCTCAAACATAGTCCATCAAGGTGGAAAAAAAAATCCTAGCAGAGATTTTTTTGAAAAAGTATTGACCTCCCTACCACTGGAATTGAAAAATAAAATTGTGTCACCACTTGCTTGATCTTTGATTCTGTTTTTGTATTGTTTGTGGTTTTCTTTCCATGGCATTCCGTAAGCAATTAGCCAAAACCACTCAGAGGGGAGTGGGAAAAAGAGAAGCATGATATGTCCCTATAGGAAAAGTCAAGTTTAAAAATAAATTTTTAAAAAATGCTTTGATTGGTGAAACCTGATCCTATGCAGAAGTTGAGTGAAATGGAATCTAGAAACAACAGGAAAGCATCGGGATGCCAAGTGAAAACCTGACACGGTATATAGTGGAACCTATTACCTGGCAGGCAATGCCTTTTCTTAGTGTGTCAATTGTTTTGATGATCAAAGCAAACTTTGCAATACCATAACTTTCCTTGGGGTCTTTGTTTTATTTGAAAATCCCTGTGTGTGTACTGCTATTCTAGAACTTATGCCATTGTGTAATACCATCTGTGTATGGGTGTCTGTCTTCCCACTTTTACATTATGAGGTCTTAGATATTGTGACAATTTATTAGTGATCTTTGCATTTTTGAAACCTAGAATAGGACCTAGCATATAGTAATCATTCAATAAGTGTATTTTGGATTGAATTAACTGTACATGTGCATGTCCTTGAACCATTTGTATGCCATAAGCGTCTATAGACGCAAGTGGCAGAACTTTTCTAATTAAATTCAAAATATTGTGGCAGTTAACTGGTTAAATACTAATGATCTTTTGTAGTCAAATTCACAGATGCTCATCAGAGAGTTTCTAGAACTCACATATCCTTTTAAAGTATCCAATAAGTCAAAATTTAATCAACATTCATTCATTCAACATGTTTTATGGAGCAACTACTGTTTGAAGTCACTCAAATAGGTCATGTAAATGGTAAGATGTTGTCCTGGCCTTCAATAAAACTTTATTCAGAATGGAAATCTAGATATATAAAAGCCTAATATACAAAGTGTCCCCTCGGGAGTTCAAGTGGGAGTTTGATCGCTTGCTACGACATGTGCTGACCACCAGGGGGTGGCGCGGAATGAAGGAAGGTCCCAGCTGGCGGCTGGCAGCTGGCAGCCGGCAGCCACTAGGGACCCTACTTGTGCACAAATTCCATGCACTGGGCCTCTAGTATAAGTATAAAATCTAATAAGGTAAAGAACACAAAAGACTTAAAAGTCACACAGGAATAATTGCCAGGTGAACAGAACAAGCGAGAATCACTAAGGAGCACAGGCAAAGGAGACATTTCTTTAAGCTGAAGACTGGTTTGTCAGGAAAAGGCAAGTAGCATGTGGGATTTGAGGTAGGTTATAAAGAAAAAGTTTGCCAACTTAATAAAGAAAGAGCTAAGTCATTTGAAGGGATTTTATATCCTTTCTCCAACTTCCCTTTCCCCTACATGCCCATTTCCAATCAGAACTGAAATGGAGTAGTGGCAGAGAGAGTATTTTAGAACAATGATATGTATGTTCAGGGGCTGTGAGTCAAAAGCCCATGCCGTGCTGGCTGTGGGCTTATCCTTCCAGAACAAGCACTGGTGTAAAGTGTCTGCAGTGGCACTGCCTGGTAGTGAGTCGTTCAGGGTGGGGAAGCACCCTATGATCCCTGAGTGGCTTCCTTCAGCACTGCTCCAGAGCTCCTCAGGGGTCCTCTAAGTCTACTTCTTTAGCAGGAATTCTGGCCCCAATTAGGCTTCCAGAAAAACAAATACCATAAAGTGTGACTTTTTAAAAGATAAAATGTATTCTAAAAATGTTTAGTTTTCCTTTGGAAAATGCAGCCTGGCAGGCACATTCATAATACTTTATGTTCCACAATAATGTATGGGAATGTTTCTGCCCTCAGGCCAACCACTTTAATATCTCTCTCTCTCTCCCTCCACACACACACAAACACACACACTCATACACATGCACACATACATTTCCTGGAAAAGTCATCCAAGGATCTTCAACAAATTATTATGAGCCCTTGATGAAACACTAATAGAAAAAAAATTAGAGGAAAGGCAATTGATTATTTTAAGGATGGAAATCTCCAAAATATTATAGTCCATATATATATATATATGCACTAATTGATATTTAAGTAGGTTTTTCAAAGTTTTTAACTTGGATATCATTCAAGATGATTCAAAGAAGCCAGTCAGATTCTTTGGCATCATTTCATGATTCAGATTTCTAGGCATCACCTAGAGATAGTCTGGTGCTGTTCTTACCTGAGTACCCGAAGCTGGGTTTGAAGTCAAGTTATCTTAAAATAGTCTTGGTCTTTGCCCTTGAAGTAGCCCTAGTCATAGACCCGTGAGTCCATTCCCAAGGGAGTCTGAACATGAATTGCTTTGAAGTCTCCAGTTTTACACTAAAATTCCTTGTTTAAATAGTGGAATCACTAGGTACAGCTGTAATTTTAGTCCTGATGTCAGCTAAGGTCACTAAAGTTTCCCAGTGCATCTCAGCAGATTTTAAAGTTAATTAAAAGCCTATGTTGTACAGGTGTGAAAGGCAATTGGCACCCTCTTTATCTGTTTTAGTTTTTGTGTCCTCTCCTTGTACCAAGGTGTTTTATTTTGGACTTGATGGTTACGGAATATGCCTTGTTGGGGGTGGGGGGTGAGGGGGCGGCAGCCAGTGCTTCTCTACATGCTCACATTTACAAAGTTCTTCCTCTAGAGATGCCCAAGTCATATCATCCGGGCAAGCCGCACCCCCCCCCCCTCACCCCCACCTCACCCCCACTCCCCCGCCCAACCCATGGCAATTACTGCTTTACTGAGTTTAGGGACCCTGGGCTTAAGTTCAGTTTGAATTAACCCCTTGTCATGCTAATAAGCTTCCACACTCAATGGGGACCCAGAGCTCTTGTTGATCCATTTACAGTTGTTCAATAGGATGGTGTGTTTGGGGCCCTTTAAAAGGCATGAGATGAAGCATTTGGGGCTGCTTTTCATGAGGATCTGGGCAATGGATGCATTCCCCTAAACACCTGAGGATCACAATCTTTTTTTTTTTTTTTTTTTTTGTGACAGAGGCGTAGGCAACTGCAGGACAAGCAGCATTTCATAGAGTCCTCATGAGCCACCAGCTTTTTGGAGCATGGACCTCAGCACTCCACGCAGTGACACTCTTCCTCACGTGGAGTGATCACCTAACAGGCCGTGTACTACATGGAACAGAGTCCTTCCCTTGAGCGGTCTACAGAACACAGACTACTGCCCACACGAGACACACAGCCAACCATCACAGAAGAAGAGTCTATCCCTAAGTCCAACGTCAATCACTGCTTATCCTGAAATTAAGGCACACAATTTAGTCCAAGACTCATGGAAAGGTCCAGGCCAAAACCCAGGGCCCAGGGCCACATTAGGAGATGCCCCAATTTCGTACTCCTGTGCCCAAGCACTGACTACCGAAACTTCCAAGTTGGGTCAGTGAAATCTCTCACACACGCCTGAACTTGGTAGAACGTGGCAAAGGTAGCATAAAGTACCAGAGCACACACTAGGCAGCAGGCAGCAGCCAGCAGGCAGCAGCTCAGAGTGCGGGCTCACCAGCAGGCAGCCAAGCCTGTCACAGGCCAGAAGCAAGAGAAGTTCCCCAGGGGGTAGTGGTCGCTACCTAGACCATCCTGCTCACAGCACCAATCATTCTGTGGGTGCCCTTAGGCGGCAGGATCAACTCCCAGAATTGGTCTAGATGTTGGGACTGTGGATGCAACACTAGAACAAAGAAAGTGTGAAAAGGCTTATTATTCACATAATATTGCTTTCCGGGAAGGAATGGGCAGCCACCCAAGCTGGTCCCAAATGGCTTGAGCGAAGGGAGGGGAGTCTGAGTGTTTAGCATGGTTAGAGAGCAGGACCCCTAAAAGTTTCCTTATGCAAGCTGGTTGACTCCAAAGTGCATGAGCTTTCTTGCTGGCTTGACCAGACAGATGTGAGGCAAGAGAAGAGAGAGGCGTAGGGTTTGAAAATTGTCCATGGCCAACCATCAAAAACGGAGTCAGACTCTTTATCACAATTAGTTTAAGAACCATGATTTAAATTAACTGATTTTCAAAAGTTTTTTATTTTATTCAGTAATAACGTATTTTTCCCTCTTTATCCTGAAACAAGGAATGTCTACGGGATTTAGTCTTTCTTTGATTCCCTAAATCTCCAGATGTTTTCCTAGAGTCAGGAGCAGAGATTCAATTCTATTTGTGCAAAAGATAAATGGTTAGAAAAAAAATCTTAAGTCTTCAGCAAAATGCAACTCAGTGATTTAAATTGCCAGAAATTGATTTATCCTATTCTTTGCAAGAATCAGGAGTAATTAAGAATTACTTTTGCATTTTTCCCAACCAAAACATGAATGCATTCCTTTTATCTTAAAATGAAAGTTAAAAACGTATGGTTTTTGTGACAGAGAATCTGGATCCAAAGGACTACAAAAGCGTTAGAGAAATAAAGCATTTTGTTGTCATTAAAGCAATTACCCTTCTCTCGGAAAGAAGAAATAACTTTCCACATTAAATACATCAATAAAGACAGAAAGTTCGTCTGCAAAGAACACAGGTCATATTTTTATGTGGTCACTGACTCTGATGCTTTCTAGCTTAATTGTGTTTTGTTGTTTTTTTCTTCAGCAAACTTAAAAGATTTCTTCACAATCAATGGGATCAACAATCTGGTCAATTCAATTTAGTTATTAAGACAAGCAAAAACAATAGATTGACTGTATTTTCGATCCGGTTGTGGAGATATTTCAGTCAGAGAGACACGGCAATAAATTTTCTTTGAGAGGAAATCTGGGTGGGAAAAGAAATGGCTGCGTTAGCTAATAAATGTTGCTTTTCAAACCTGCTAATGCTCTTGGATGATTTATCACTGTTTGAAAGCTTTGGGCTATTTTACCAAAGAAAATGCATCATCCCTTGAAGTTGTGTAAAAAAAATTTTTTTTCGAAGTCACGTTTATAAAACCCGATAGCACCTGAAACTGGCAAACTCAAAGTCGTCCAGCTAATCAATACCTAATGGCCTGCGCCAGCAAGGAAGCCTGAAGAATCTTCCACCGTCGCGTTTCAAAGGGTGATTTTACGTATCACGTATCTCCAGATGTTGGCTTCACGCACCCCCTCAGGAAGGAGTCACGCTGGTGGTGGGTATTTGAATGGTGTGCACAGAAGTCTCTCCAGAGGTGGTACCTGGTGTATGCACTCCTATCTGACGAGGGAAAGATGAAAAGGGAACCCTAGGAGACAAGAGACTTTGGAAGATACTATTTTGAGAGTTTCTATATGGATGTCTGTGTGGTTTGCAGATAGAGAGCGGCTCTGATCATCCACAGCCCTGTCCAGTCCAAGCCAGGCCTGGTGGTGGGAGGCAGTCTGCCACAGTCAGCTAACCCATGGGAGGGAAAAGAAATATAAACATGTCCCTCATGCTGTTTTTAAATCAATAGTAAGGTTTTTAAATGAGATAGTACCATGGCATCATCAGAGGAAACTTCAACCCCTTACAATAAAAGAATCTCTAATTTTGATCATTCACTGATAAGTTCATTGGCATTTCATGGTTTATGTTTACTCTTCTTATCCCAGGTATAACTCATCAGAAAATGCACGTGGCTTTCTGAAATTTTTATAAAGAGGCTACTATTCCAGGATGTAAAAAAAGAAAAGTTCCCCAGCTAGGGAGAGAGAGGGAGAGAGAGAGAGAGAGAGAGAGATGAAAATACCTGAAGCAAATAAGCTTTTTACTATTTCCTTCTTTGTTCAGTAGTAAATAATTTTTGAGCATCTACTATGTGAAAAATGCCAGACTGGACTCCATGGGAGATACACAAATGAAACAAAAAGTGATGACTAACCTATCTAATAAAGAGCTAATATGCAAATGGTCATCACGCCCTTGTGCCCTAGCGCCCTCGCGCTGGGGTCGGGGGACTTGAGGCCGGGCTGGGAGACCTGAGGCTGCACCCCCCACCTGGTGGGGCTTGACAGGGGACCTGAGGCTGCATCCCCTGCCCAGTGACAGGCCTGGGGACCTGAGGCTGAGCCCCCCGCCCTTCAAGGCTTGACAGGGTTGGGGTCAGCCGGGTCTGGGTCTCGTGCAATTTCGAGGTGCATGCGGGTGGGCGGGGACTTAACTCTGGGTCCCACAGCATGCCCCAGACTCTGACAGGAGGGAGATTTTCATATACATTACGAATTTTCTATAATCTCTGACACTTCTATTATAGAAAAAGGGCAAATCGCAATATTAAAATATTTCCTCTAATTAATTCCCTTTTAATGTGTATGAATTTCATGCACCAGGCCACTAGTATCATGATAAATAACAAATCTATAATAATAAAAGGGTAACATGCTAATTAAACTGGACGTCTTCCAGACGTCCTTCCTGACAAAGCCAGGGCAGAGGGAAGCCAGCCTGGTCCCAAGTGCCTGCGGGCAGCCTGAGGGAAGCCTCCCAGGTCCTGGGTGCCTGCACGTAGCCAGAGGAGGGAAGTAGCCCAGGTCCCAGGTGCCGGAGGGAAGCCGGTGCTGGCAGCCAGGGGAAGGAAGGCCTACTCTTGCACGAATTTTCGTGCATTGGGCCTCTAGTACATATAATAAAGTATGTTATGGGCGATAGAAGACTGTTGCTCAAGATGGGAAGAGTGAAGAGTTGTACCAAATCATTAGTTATTCCATTCATTATAAATAGTGACTCATGGACTCATGGCTGTTTGTTTGTTTGTTTGTTTGTTTCAGTGGATTAAGACCTCATACTGTTTTATTTATTTTGTTGACAAACTGTTTCAGTTTGGGCCATTAGAAGCTCCTTCACATCTTCTCTTGTGTGTGTGTTTTAACAAACACCACCACATCCATCTTTTTTTTTTTTTTTTTTTTTTTTTTTTTAGCATTTCTTTACTTTCTGGCATCACAAGACTTCCCAGGCTCAATTTGTATTTTCCCTATATTAGGCCCAGAATCAACCAATTCTCCAAGGATCCCTGGCTCCTTTAATTGGAGAACTAGAGGCCCAGTGCACAAATTTGTGTACCAGTGGGGTCCTTTGGCCTGGCCTGCGGGATCAGGCCAAAACTGGCTTTCCAACATCTCCCAAGGGGTCCCGGATTGCAAGATGGTGCAGGCCAGGCTAAGGGACCCCACTGGTGCACGATGGGGGCCAGAGAAGGACACGGGAGGTTGGCAGCCAGGGAGGGACCACGGGAGGGCTCCAGGGTGTGTCCAGCCCATCTTGCTCAGTCCCGATTGGCTGTACCCCAGCAGCAAGCTAATCTACTAGTCAGAGTGTCTGTGCCCTGGTGGTCAGTGCACGTCATAGCAACTGGTCGACCAGTTGACTGTCTGCCCCCTGGTGATCAGTGCATGTCATAGCGAATGGTTGAGCAGCCTTAGCATATCATTAGCATATTACACTTTGATTGGTTGAACAGATTACCAGGCAACCAGACGACCGGACACTTAGCATATTAGGCTTTTATTATATAGGATGGTATTTTGAAACCAAGATCAGGGAGCTATATATCAGTGTCTCTTGGTCCTCTCTGCAGACAGAGCTAGCAAATATATGTGTGTATTCTAATCCACCCCACACATATCTATCTATACTAATAAAAGGGTAATATGTTAATTAGACTGGGAGACCTTCCAGACATCCTTCTGGACAAAGCCATGGTGGTGGAGCTGAGGCAGAGGCAGTTATGGGCAATCAGGCCAGGAGGGGAGGGCAGTTGGGGGTGATCAGGTTGGCAGGGGGATCCAGTTGGGGTTGAGCAGGCTGGTGGAGGGGGGGGCAGTTGGGGGTGATCAGGACAGCAAAGGGGGGGGGCAGATGGGGGCGAGCAGGCCGGCAGGCAGAGTGATTAGGGGTGATCAGGCAGGCAGGCAGGTAAGTGGTTAGGAGCCAGCTGTCCCGGATTCTGAGAGGGATGTCCAACTGCCGGTTATCAGGCCTAAACCAGCAGTGGGACATCCCTGAGGGGTCCCAGATTGGAGAGGGTGCAGGCCAGGCTGAGGAACAACCCCTGTGCACAAATTTCGTGCACTAGGCCACTAGTATTTATATATTTATACTAGAGGCCCAATGCACGAAATTTGTGCAAGGGCTTTAGCCCCGGCCCCTGCCCACCGCCACCGCTGCTGGGGGCCTCTGCCGCCTCTGCCTCGGCCCCTGCCTGCTGCAGCTTTGTCTGGAAAAAAGGACGTCTGGAAGGACGTCCAGTCTGATTAGCATATTACGCTTTTATTATAATAGATATCTACGTGTAGTTGAAACTAGGAGTTCATAGTGATTCCAATCAAACACCACAGAGCTCATTTTAGTCTTCCTTTTTTCTTATTTATAATCAAAGAGAATCCCAATTTTTATTATCTACTATTTAGTGACTCTTTTATTCAGCCCTAGAATATGCATAAAAGAGCTTCAGAATTGCTAGTCCACATCCTGATGATGAGGAGTCTATGTATTTTTACTAATGAAATTGCATCATTCATGTGTAGTTCTTTCTGCAGTGGCCTCAGAGTACACTGTTTTCCATAGTAACTTGGGTTAGTTCTTTTCTTTCCTGCCCGCTTCAGGGTAGATATGTTATTCATTTGCAACATGGTATTTGTTTTGCTTGTTAATATTTGTATTCCATTTTGGGTTCCCCCCACAATAGGTTGGTTTTTATTGTTTGTTATTCCTTAGGTGTGTGAACTATTACTATGATTCTAATAGTCAGAACTATACAAAAAGATCCATTCAGAAAGCGCCATCCCCTCCTCAGCTCAGCTACCCTCTCCCTACTTTCCACCCCATGCCCTCCCACCTTGTAGGTAACCGGGTCTGTTTTCTGGTTTATCTTTCCTGATTTTTCTTTGGCAAGTTAAATACCTGTGTATGTTCTTATATCTACCCACTCATTTCTTACAGGAAAGGTAGCATACTACAGATTCTATTTTGAGCTTTACTTTTCTTACTTAAGAGATATAATCATTGCTGCAAATTCCTGCTTAGGTGTGACACTTAGTTCTACTTTTGGTAAAATGTATTCTTAATATGGAACTTATTGGATTCTCTTTGTCTCCTAGTTTCACTGATAATGCAGTTTATGGGCTTTATTTTTGTATTCTCCTTGTTATTCTGGGTGGCTTGTGAGAGGAAAACGTAGATTCAGAACTAAGCATTGTCATAATTCCAATAAAACCAGAAATTCACAGTATTTGCATTGGAAAAATGTTTTCCTAAAAGAAGACTGAAGAGAATGACTTTATAATGGAATTGCAAGCACTGACTTCCTTCCTGGAGATGTTTGAAACCAATGAGGAGGGAAGAACCTTTATAAAAACTCTATCAATTCATTACTCAAGCATAGTCAATTAAGCACGTAGTTTTGAGTGCTTACTACCTAGCAAGCATTGTTCTAGGCACTTGGTATACATCAGTGATAGACATAAAGATCCTTGTCCTCAAGAAGTGCACATTCTAGAATTCCTTCTACATGTAAGATACTACACTAAGGACATATAGGACAACAGATAAATTTAAAAAAATAGAAATAGGTTCTCGCCTTAGAAAACTTTATAGTCTTGATAATAGATGTACACATGTTCTTAGTGGGAGGTAATGTGCATGTTTATGAAAAATACTGTTATTTATCCTGAATTCCAAATAATTAGCACTAATTTCTTTTGTGTTTCTCTTAGATATTTATGGAGTACCTATGACGTGGGGTACAGCAGTAAACAAAACAAAAGAAAAAAACTGCTTTCATGTAGTTTACAGTTTTGTGGTGATAAAAAGACCATTGATCAATTAAAAAAAAAAGTCAAAAACATGTCAAATATCAGATAGTGGTAAGTGCTCTGAAAAAAATAATAAAACAAAAAGGGGGAGATGGAGATGTAGGGGTGCAAATGGAGTTGTGAAGCTCAGGAAGTTCATTTTGAGGAGCAAAGACCTAAAAGATGTGAAGACTGAGCCTTGTGGGGGACAAGCATGCCAGGCAGAGGGAGCCCTCTGCAGGGATTTGGAAGGGAGGGAATCTGCCCATGGAAACCTCATGGAGGAGGTGCTCATGTGGCTGGGTTTTGAAAAATGACTAGTCTCTGGGACGTGGGCAGAATAGGAAGGGCATTCTTGGTGAGCCGTAATAAAACTGGTAATGGAGCACAGGAAGGTCCAAATGACTCAACCCACCTGGCTGAGGAAGAGGGTTTGAGGAAGGCCAGGAAAGCATGCTGGAGACAGTTAGGAAGGCTTTGAGTGTGCACCAAGGAGCGGTTCCTTTTTCTCTAGGCATTGGGGAACCCTTTGAAAGAGTCTAAAAGCAGAATACTCCATAGCGAATATAGTTTGACCCCCATTTTATTTTCAGAACACAAAGCACACAAACATATCTCGGAAATAAAACACTGCAAGGAATACAACAAATGATAATGCCAGTTACCACTGGAAGATGGAAAGGCGAGTCATTTTTATTTTTCTTCATGCTGTTCCACATTTTCCAAATTTTCTGAAAATAATAATTTTTACTTTTATAATCAGAAAAAGTAAAATGAGCCTTGTTACCATCACAAATGAAAGCTTGAGCATGGGAATGGCCCAAAGGGGTGTTTTAGAAAATTAAGTGAGTGGGAGATACGGATGGACAAGAGAGGAAGGAGGAGGCTACTCGGTAAGAGTGTGGTTCCAATCACAGACACCAGCTCCTTTCTCTTGTATGGCCACCCTGGTTCTATTTTTTAGAGTAAACAATAGAGACAGCTGTGTGGATGGTAACATTTCTCTACATTTCACCAAGCTATTAGCACCAACCTCCATTTCTCCCTCCCTAAGTGTAGAGAGGGAAACTACTAAATTAAAAAAAAAAAAAAAGTCCATAATCCAAGAGCCATTACAATGCAGCCCATATGTTATTTCTTTTACATATTTGTGTTTCACAGCTCACACGCCAATGTAAAAGTGACAGGAGGATGAACATTCCTTGAGAAATGAGATGGAAGCTCCAATTTATGAAATTCCTCCTCTGGGGTGTCCACAGAAGCTACCATCTTTCTTCACACAATTCTGGGAAATGAGATAGCATAGGAGAGGATGGCTTTCATGGGCTCTGTCAGGAATGGAGGGCACTACATGGGAAGGACTTTGTTCCCAAATTGGCAGCGCCAGAAGCTCACCTTCTGCTGTGGATGGAATTGTGTTCCCAAAAATCGTATGTTGAAACCTTCACTCCCACTGTGATGGGGACTTACAGAGGTAATTAAGGTTAGATGAGGTCATGAGGGTAGGGTGGGGCTCTCATGATGGGATTAGTGCCCTTATAAGAAGAGACACCACAGAATTGCCTCTTTCCCTGTTTCTTCCTTGTGAGAAATAGGGAGAAGGCAGCCATATGCCAGGGAGAGGAACCTCATCAGAACCCAACCATGCTGACACCCTAATCTCAGACTCTCAGCCTCCAGATTTGTGAGAAATCAATTTTTGCTATTTAATCTCGCCAATCTGTGGTATTTCGTTATGGCAGCCTGAGCAAACTTAACAGACTGAGATACCTTTCCTCCCTCTGAGCTCCTCCTGGACCCATTTTCTGCACTATTCCTTTGACTGTGTGTGTCCCAGTCTGCCTTATATTCTTAGATATTTTAGAAGTGAATCTAGATTCTCTGTTATATTCATATTTTGAAGTCAGGAGCTATATTCTTAAATCCTACTACCTTCTCCATTGGCCAAACAAAAAGTATCATACATATATTTATCACTCAGTCAATAAGTACTTATCAAGTAGCTCCCATATGCCACCCAGGTTGATAAACCCTCAGGAATATGAAGAGGAAGAGCCTTGGTGATGCTGAGAAAAAGTAGCTTTTTTAAATGCTGCAACTAGTTCCATGGTTCCACGTCTCTGGGTCTATTTTGTTCATCAGTTTATGTTGTTCATTAGATTCCACATATGAGTGAGATCATGTGATATTTGTCTTTCTCTCACTGGCTTATTTCACTTAGCATAATACTCTCCAGGTCCCTCTGTGCTGTCTCAAAGGGTAAGAGATCCTTCTTTTTACAGCTGCATAGTATTCCATGGTGTATGTGTATCACAGCTTTTTTTATCCACTCATCTACTGATGGGCACCTGGGCTGTTTCCAGATCTTAGCTATTGTAAATTGGGCTGCTATGTACATAGGGGTGCATACATTCTTTCTGATTGGTGCTTCAGGTTTAATATCAGAGGGAAGGTGGGAGTGGGTAGATGGGAAGAGATTAACCAAAGAACTTAAATGCATATATGCATAACCCATGGATACAGACAAAAGTGTGGTGAAGGCCTGGGGCAGGGGGAGGGGAGGGCCAGAGGGGTCAATCCGGAAAAAGTGGTATATCTGTGTAACTTTCAACCAGAGTAATTTTTAAAATATAAAATGCTGCAACTAAAGGTTCAAAATTGAAGTTGTATTGTTTCAGCAAGCCACTCCTCAAAACCACCTTTCAAAAAAGAATGAGATTAGAAAACAAATTTTTGCTTTGATTAACAATACTTAATTTTCCATTTTTCATGCTAACAGTATTTTAGAGAGATACAATTTACATAGTCACATGCACAAGTCTCCAGTGCACAGCTTGGCGAATGCTAATGTGTGCACTTAACCCTCTGTCACCATTACCCCGTTCAAGAGGGTAATGTAATACTGATGCTTCCATTGGCTTCAAGGTGAGAAACACAATTTCTCGCGCTCAGCAATGCCCATTACCAGTACTGCCCTCCACCCTCCGTCTACAGGGGCAAGGTAATTTTGGGGTGGTTAACGCCTGAAATAGAAAAGCCATTTTCACTGAAGTAATCTTTTCAATGTCAAACTGACATAAATATTCTTTTCTGAAAGCCATGGTAGCTCTACATTTAGAGGAAAATAAGAAAACATTCCTATGCTTTGGAGAGTAATTTGCAATCCTGCCTTCTCTGAGTGGGATTTCCCCTGGTAATTCTGTTCCTGAAAGCCACTAATAACCCCAACTCCACTGGTTTGCTTTCCCCTGTGCACACAGCCTCCCCAGAAGGACATATGGACGGTCCTGTCAGGTGTGAAATCAGACAGGCCAGAGCCTAAAAACAAACCTGTTTTTGCACTGCTTTTGCTTTTGTGTCTCGCCCTAGTGGGATGGTCTGCGGTTTCCATGGCAATGATATCTGGCAACAATGCCGGGCAGCCTTCCAGGAACTGGGGCTGGAAGCTGTGAAGCTAAAATACGTCTGTCAGAGATAATGAAGAGTTCTCTGTGTAAACATTTCTATCTGACTGCTCCGCTCAGCCACCTGCAGAGGTTCGGAAGGTAATGAGTATGATGCAGGGACAAAGATCTGGGGATGGGGGTGTCAGCCTGAGACCAACATGGCACATATCACACAGTCTATAGCATCCTGAGAGGGCCAAAACTCCCACCCAAATGGGTGGCTTACTTACCCAGACAATCAATTATGAGCTGATGCTGGGTGACCTCTGAAACCTTTGCAGAAGATTTGCAGCGATTCTCAGATTCAGCTGTAAAAGTTGAATTCCTCCTCGTTGCACTCCCCACCACCTCTAACAAGTTGCTTTCCCTGAAGTTGTTATTTCTGTTAGTGCTGTAACCATCTTCCTAAACATCTAATGCTTCATATTGAGCCTTTCATCCATTTTTCTAATTGAGTCAACAAATCCCAGCAGCTTTTCCTTCACATTTTTTTTCTATCAGCCATTCATACCCATTCATTTATTTATGCATTCGTTCATTTAAAAATACTAAGGATGCAACAAAGAACAAAATAAGAAAAAAAAAAATGCAGTGTCATGTTGCAGAGTCGGGCAGGGCAGAGCTTGAAGGCAAAGCCAGGCAAGAGAACTGAGGATGGGCAGGTACCAGGAGGCGGGCCTGATGGCTCTCATAAGCACTTTTCTTCCATCTCCTGCTCCATACAGTGTCAGTGTTGGACACAAAGAGGTCATCATACCAGTGCAAAAGAAACAATTCAATCGAATGGAAGACTGTGACCACCCACATGTTGAAATATTAATGCTTAAGGTGGTGGTGTTAGGAGGTGGGGCCTGTGGGAGATGATTAGGTCATGAGGATGGAGTCCTAATGAATGATATTAGTGCCCTTATATGAGAGACCCCCTGAGAGCTCCATGCCTCTGTTTCTCTCTCATGACTTTGTTATAGCAGCCTGAACTGACTAAGATGAATGGAGTATGGGGAGAGTCCTTAACCCAACTCTGCAGCCTCAATTCCTAAACCCCAGTCACAACCCTTCCCAAGTAAGTCTTCTCATCTCCAGGTTACTTGGTTTCCTCTCACATGTAGCTCTCCACTCCAATTTCCTTCTTCATGTTTCTCTCCTTTGTCTCTCCTGGGATCTGCCCTCTTGGCCTCTCCCTCTTCTCCATGCAGAGCAATTTGGTTCTCTCCCAGCTCTCCTATACATGCCCCCTCATCCCCATCGCATTTGTTCATCCAGTGACCAGAGCCCACCCTCGTGGCAGGCAGTCAATTATGTGACAAAGAATATTTTCTTGTCATAGAATGAATAGAGTGAGTACGTTGAGTGTTAGGAGTGTGATAGAAAGTGGTTTGGAGAAACACGGTGTGAAATAGCTGCCGCTGCTTGCTTGAGCCACGGTGAGGTTGGTGGCAGAGGAAAAGCTCTTAATGACCTGGCAGGTGTTCCCAAAGCCAGGCAGAGTGTGAACCCATCTAATTACTATTTAGTAAAAAAAATTGTAAACAAATACAACCTAAGTACTTTAAATGATTTTTAAATCCATTTCAAATCCATTTTAAATTACAAGATTTTTTTACTTATGTAAAGAATGTATTTCATGTATAATGAAAATTCTGTTAGTGAAATTCAATCTCTCACTGATTGCCACATTTAAGCAACATATTTCCACACAAATTACACCCTGGCACCAATATTTAGGTATTCTCATCACACTGTCAGAGTGCCCAGCAATAATCACTCTATCACTTGAAATCCAGAGCAAACACGGAAGTACACAACCACCCAGTCAATGTTACAAAGAGAATCACCAAAATGAGATGCAAAATTATGTGTGTAAAAATAAATCTCTCTCATGACTTCACTCTTGGTCTCCCCCTCTCACTGCACTCTGTATTATCAAGTGTGATGAAATGCTGAGTATATTTTTGTATTTTCCAAATTTTCTTTTACAATGATGTAGTAGAACTTTTACGTGAGATATTCAAATATCTGGGGATAGCTACTAAACCAGTGGGGTCAAACTCCCACCATATATTTATACAAGGAATTGAGAAGACTTCTCAGAAAGTTTATCACAAAACAGAGCCAAGGATGACAGTCTTGACCCACCAAAAAAAGCCATGGTCATCAGAAGGGAGGGATGATCCTGAGTACATTCTGACATGAGTCTCTTGGATGTGTCTATCACCTTTGGCTTCATATCTGAGTTCTTTAAAGAAAGGGTGGCTGGCCTGGCTAGTGTTGCTCAGTGGTTGAGCATCAATCCATGAACCAGGTGGTCACGGTTAGATTCCCAGTCAGGGCATATGCCCGGGTGCAGGCTTGATCTCTGATGGGGGTTGTGCAGGAGGCAGTTGATCGAGGATTCTCATCATTGATGTTTCTATCTCTCTCTTCCTTCTCCCTTCCTCTCTAAAATCAATAAAAACAATTTTTTAAAAAATAAAAGTGTGGCTGAAATGAAAGTTAACAACTCTGCATTCTTTTTCACACTGGGGCAGAAGTAGCCCAGCTTTAAGATTCCTCTGACCAGGTATAACACAAGGACATTTCTCCCCATTCACTGTGGAACTGCTTTGGCACCTGGAAGAATCTACCGGGAGGCTGTGATGCCCAGCTAGAGGATGTTGAGTCTGGAAGTCACAGAGATAGATGTTCACCTGAGAAGAGAAGTCACTGCAGAAGAACCAGTATTGCCAAGAGATTCTCACAGAAGAGGCAAGAGTGTCCAGTAGATGGGAGAGGTGCCCGGTGGACCCAGGAGTGGTGTCCAGAAGCAGCGCCAGATGCTGTGGTGTTCCTGTCAGACATGGCAAACCCACTGGCAGAACTCAGTGCCAAGAGAAGATGAGTAAAACCCCCAAGACACATGAGAACATATGAGACACTCCTTAGAACATACAAGGACTCCCAGGGAAAAAACCACACACACAGTTTTCAGGAGGCTGGAGCAAGAGACAGTGAAACATAGAGGTGAGAGAAGTACATCTCACAGTGTCTCTCACAAGGGAGGCATTCAAACGTTTTCTTTTAGAAGTGTGAGTTTAAATGCTAGTAGAGCTGTTAAGACGATGAAAGATAATGAGAGGCACACAGTTGTAAATGTATTCTCTGTATCGTGTTACAGGATGTCTTGAGGAAATTTCTCCTTGCTGGTCTTCGCTCTGTCCCCTAGAGCACTGACTTACCAAACTCCGTTCATGGATCCCTGGGATTTGAATGGAGGTGCCTCAGAGGGAAAGTGCGGTGGGAAAGTCTGCGGGAGGGACCTGGGTGTAATTCCAGTGAGGATTTTTCAGGGGAGGAGGTTTTTTGTTTTTTTTTTTCCCTCAAATTAAGACAAAAGTCACTGCTGTATAGCAATATAATACAAAACAACTCATTCTTTGAAATAATAACCCTTAAAATATTTGTGGACAGCTGTCGCATCTCTGCTTAGTCTCTTCTCCTGAGGCTAAATGCCTCAGACATCTGTTCCTCCAATAAGGCGGCTGCAGCACTCCATCCTGCCAGTTGCTTTCTTTCATTATCTTCTGGTTGGTTAATCCATGTCCTTTTGACTATGGATGTCACTGAATCAAAATTCGCAACTCAGATATTGGTTTATTTTAAGTTTTTAATGTTTACAATTAATTTTATATTACTCTTGAACTCCTTTCCTGATTATGGTGAGAAAAATTAAACTTCCCAGATAAATCTACTTCTTCCAGGTAGATGTATAGGCTGAAAAATATAGACTGTTCTGTGTTATATGTCTATAACACCAACTCGTCATACATGACTGGTTACTAGGCGGAGGGTGTCTGTATAATGCAGAAGTCGCTTTGGTTCATACACGACATCTGCTAGGCAAGGGAAGCAGAGTTAGCAGGTCTGCTCACTCATCTTTGACTCTCTATCTCCATATCCTCATGAGATAATGGGAGGAGGGGGAATATTGTGTGACAGAATGAACTTACTAGTGACAAAATGAAACCAAGGTTTTTGCCCTCAAAACTGAACTCTTGAAGCCCAAGAACTAAACTCTAACAAAGGTGTGTAATCTGCTGAGAGAGAAGGTAAGGATGGTTGGCAAGGGTTCTGGGACCTGAGAAAGAAGCCAAGTTTGAGGTGAACCTGGACCTCCAGGAGAGAGAGGGGAAATGATGAAAAAGCAAAGGCAGTGATACAGGAAAGGAGTGAGACAGACCAAAGCTCTGAATTCCCAGAGTCAAGCCGCCCTGCTCAAGTGACCCACAAGGACATCAATTGTGCTGACGTGTGCCCCCAGCTACACAGACTCTGCAGCCAGGTCTGTTCAGAAGAGAGGCCTCCTGCATGCAGAGCTGTGTACATCAGCTACCTGTACTCACCAATACAGCTCTCCGCTCCCGAAAATGAATGAACCATAAAAGAGTGTCCAAAAGCCAAGGAAATCCAGAAGAATAGGGAAACAAAGACCAAGATGAACAAACAGAACAGCCAATCCTAGAGACAATGGAGGAACCAGACTTTTAAAATACCTAACTCTTGACTTTCAGCTTGGAGGAGGCTTAAGTGCAATTTCTTTGGTCTGGAATCTGGGTTCATACAATACCAACTGCCTCAACCATGCCACCGAAGTTTGACCTTAATGAGATCAAAGTCATACGCCTGAGGTGCCTCAGTGGGGAAGTTGGTGGCATGTCTGCCCTGGCCCCCATGATCAGTCCTCTGGGTCTGTCTCCAAAAATAGTTCGGTGATCACATCAACAAAGCAAGTGGAGACTGGAAGGGTCTAAGGATTACAGTGAAACTGACCATTCAGAACAGACAGACCAGGTTGAGGTAGTGCCTCTGCCTTGATCATCACAGCCCTCAAAGAGCCACCAAGAGACAGAAAGAAGAAAAAAAAATAGTGGAAATATCACTTCTGATGAGATTGTCAACATTGCCCGACAGATGCAGCACTGATCTTCAGCTAGAAAACTCTCGGGAACCATTAAAGAGATCCTGGGGACTGTCCAGTCTGGGCTGCAAATTGATGGCTGCCAGCCACCCTCATGACATCATAGATGACATCAGCAGTGGCACAGTGGAATGCCCAGGTAGTTAAGAACTATAAAGGAAAATATTTCAATTAAAAATAATTTGACAACCAAAAAGAAAGGAAGCAATAGAGGCATAAGAGTGTTATTTCAACACAATGGGAACCTCCAGAAACACTAAAAACCAAATCTGCCCACCACAGTTGCCTTTGGGAACTAAATCCAGGGACACAAGTGGAGAGACAAGGAGATTCTACTTTTCACTTTACACTGTCTTGTACTGTTTAAATTGTTTACCATTAGGATGTACTCTTTCTATCACTTAATACAAAAATGTGGAGAAGGAAACTTTATACATGAAAAGCATGCTCTCATTTTTTGGTCATTTAAACAGAAGAATAAAATAGGTCCCACTGTATTTTTTAAATATGTTGTTTGTTTTTTATTGATGAGAGAGAAAGAGAGAGAGAGAGAGAGAGAGAGAAACATGGATCAGCTGTATCCTGCACTCCCCCTACCAGGGATTGAGCGCACAACCCGGGCATGTGCCCTGACTGGGAATCAAACTGTTGACCTTTTGGTGCATGGGATGATGCTCAACCAACTGAGCCACATGAGTCAGGGCCCACTGTATTTTTAAAACTAGGAGTTACAAATCTTGAGTTTTCAGAATAAAGTCGGGAACCTTTTCAGGAGAGGCCCAGGTAACTATGGATCCACAAAACCTGTAATCCCCACTGGTATGTGCTGCTTTAAATTTAGACCTGGAAGGCATTGGCTAAAATATGCAATGATCTGCAAGAGCAAGATAATTGATACTTAACGCTTTGATAAAGGATTAAGAATTTAGCATAATTTATCAGATTAGCTTGTGAATCACAACGATGCCCAAAATTAATTGGAGTTTTGAGTTGAAAACAAATGGGACAGTAAAAGGAAAAGCCACCCTAGAGAATCCCCATTAGGGACTAAGAAGAAGCTGTAGAGCCATTTGACACCTAAAGAGGAAAATGGTCAGGAAGAAGTTACCTATTTTACAAAATTGCGTTGGGTCAACCCTGACTGAAAATGTTGACAAAGCTGAAGTCTTATCTAGAGTTTAAACATCACATTTTGGGTCACGTCGATAAAAATATCATTGACTGTACAACACAAGCCTTAAAACAAAGCTTTACCCAGTCATCCTCAAACACCAGGGCAGAAGTAATCAGTCTATTTAGGCACAATGGGATCTAAATAGATACTTACAAAATTTGTAAATATCAAAGCTGAATCCAAAGCACACTTAACAATGAATCTTTTATAAGAAGGAAAACTGTGAAGGTGCTGTATGAGATACTGAAGTAATATTCACACAACATTAGGTAATTGCTATAAATGCCTTGAAGAATAATAATATTTACCAACTTGCTGGTATGTTAGTTTTAAGTGTAATTGTGTAAGGTCATTTGCATAGAGTTCTTTTTACTTATGGCCACTTTGTCTTTTTTTATTCTTTTGAAATTCACTTCAGCTATGCAACTAACAGGAAATTGCTGGATACTGACAGCGAGGTCGATCTGAGGGCAACACTCAGCATGGGAAGAAAACAGTTGACAAACACAGATCAAAGGTATTAATGTAACTAACATGGGATCACTTGCATGGGAAGATCTATATATATATATAAAAGGCTAAGCGACCATTGCATCCGAAACAACCGAACGGACGACCCAACAGGCTGTGTAGGGTGACCAGGCCGGCAGAGGGGTTAGTGAGGGGCGACCAAACGATTGAGCAGCAGGCTGTGTGGGACAACCAGGCCAGCAGGGTTTAGTGAGGGACGACCAAACGATTGAGCAGCAGGCTGCGTGGGGCTATCAGGTTGGCAGGGGGGCAGTTGGGGGTGACCACGCCAGCAGGGGGTGCAGTAAGGGGCTACCAGGCCGGCAAGGGGGGGGGCAGTTGGGGACGACTATGCCTGCAGGAGGGGCAGTTGGGGGTGACCAGGCCAGCGGGGGGCGGGGGGAGCAGTTAGGTGTGATCAGACAGACAGGCAGGTGAGCAGTTAGGAGCCAGCGGTCCCGGATTGTGAGAGAGATGTCAGACTGCCAGTTTAGGCCCGATCCACAGGATCGGGCCTAAACTGGCAGTTGGACATCCCCCAAGGGGTCCTGGATTGGAGAGGGTGCAGGCTGGGCTGAGGGAACCCCCCTCCCCCCTGAATGAATTTCGTGCACCAGGCCTCTAGTATACTAATAAAGGGGCTGAATTTTTTATCATTGACATTGAACCCAATGCTGCAGAAAAAGTAAGTGTTGGGAAAGTTTGATCTTGAAGCCTCTAAAGCAAAAACTGACCATTGACTTAATGGGCAAGGCAAGAAATAGAAAGGCATCTGGCCATCAAATGCAAAGAGAAGACTTTCCCTGAGCCACTAATGAGATGACAACGCCTGTAGGGTTGAGGTTGGCTGCTTAGAAACCTCTTAACATCCATCCAACTCATCCTCAAGCCTCATGTTTGGTCCTGCAATGACATCCTACCACCACTTCACAATTGCCTTTGGGGTTCATTATAACTCTGTTTTCTTTGCACATTTGGGAAATCCTCTATTTGACTTACCTTGGGAACTCACCACTCAACTGGATCATCTGAAGGAATTCTTAAAGAATAAATACCCAATAGAATAGAATATCTAATTGGCTGACTCAATCAGTCAATATGAACCAATTTAAGGAGAGACCAAATGTTGTTCCTCTATTATTTCTATTTCCTTTGATTTTCATTTTGAAGGCAAATGGGACATGTTTTATTAGCATATCTTCTGTACTGCAATGATGGCATAGCTTTAAATTTTGCTACAACTGGAGTGCTATTTGCCCATGTGTCTCTGACTCTTTTCCTGTGTGCTTCCCTGTGTAGGGTCTGAATTTCTGTATCATATTTATTGGATAATTCACCCTCACCAATGCCAGCATCTCGTGAGCACATGAGGGGCCTGCTAATTACAGATCTAAAGCATTCATTAAACTATTCTGAAACATGATAAGTACCACTCTATCAAATAAAATAAGGCCCAGAGTACACATGCAGGCCTGCTTGCTTAGTGGTAATATGGATTTTAGTGTGCACTTGTCACCCACTTTAGGTTCTCATTATTGTCCTGCTCTCCCTAATTCAGTGATGTATCATCTTCCTGCATTTGTCTAAATCAGTTCAGCAGCAGATAAATCAAAGCTTTTCTTGCCCTTGCCCTTCCAAGCTGTTCAAATCATCCAACTGACCATGGAAGAGAGGAAATAATCACTTGCTTGGAAAAAGAAAATATCTGCACTAACGCTACAGTAAACCACTTTTGCATCCATGTGTGCAAATATGTCCACGGTACTTGTGTGTGTACACATATGCATGCACAGTGAAATCACACATCTTGGGGCATATTCCCAAAGAAAAACATCAAAACCCCAAAATGTTGCTCATTTTTCTTTTTTTAGAAAGGAGGAAAACCAGACTCAATTCTCTTCTTTTAACAAGAGAGTATATTCAACATTTCAAAAGCCATCTAAGATCCTATTTTTATATCCTCCTGAGCTGTGGGAGCTGGAAATTAATTGGTTTTTTAACTGGCAAATCCTTTGACAGACGATATACCCTGGCATTCAGAAACCTAATTCATTTTCCTCTTTGTGGTTCAACAGAGGAAGAATCGTAAACCAGGAGACTTCCTGGGCAGACCTAAAGAATGCAGCACCTGCCTCCTGCCCCTTGCATTCCCTTTTTCCAACCCACCCCTACTTTTTTGATATTTTACCTTTTTTTTTTTTTTTTACTTTGGAGCTTTTGCTTCTTTTCTAGAAAGTGCATTACTGGAAAACTTATTTAAAGTTATAAAAAGCAAGGGCTATGCCTGTGACAGGGAAACTAAAATGCAGCAGAGTTTCTGCCAGAGCCCCCACTGCCCTCCGGGCAGCTGCAGCTGAGACATGGACGCATCAGCTCCATTCCCAATGCCCCTGCTGGGACAGGGGCTACATCAGTTCTCCTGTCTACTGCAGAATGCGCTCTGCTGCTCTTGGAGTGTTTGCTGGCACGTCCAGAATGGAACCAGGGCACCGGTCTTCTTCCACATTCTGCAGAGCATCATGACAAACTGCATTTTAAGAAACAATAAAGTAAATAGGACTTTTCCCATATTCTGTAACAGATCTTAACATGCTTCTCTGAACTGGTTTTCTGTATCACTCGTACTTTTGCCCAGGGTAGAATCTAGGTTAAACTCTGGAAATTAGGATTTTGAAAGTATTTCTTTGGAGGCAAAAGTAGCAGAATGCAGTTGTACATTCTGTTTATTTCAAATTATAATTTTATTTAAAATAACATTCTCTTCCTATCCTATTTTTTGTTTTATGTATGTTTATATGTATTTTCTTCTCCCTTTTCTTTAAGTATTTTTTTAGAGTAGTATTGTTTACAACAAAATAGAGAGGAAGGTTCAGAGATGTCTCATGTACTCCCTGCCCCAACACATGCATCGTCTCCCCCATTATCAACATCCTTCACCAGGCGGTATATCCTATCTAATAAAGAGGGAATATGCTAATTGACCCTCACACCATCACAAATATGGTGGCGCCCACAGCCAATAAGGAGGGAATATGCTAATTGACTATCACACCCTCAAAGATGGCGGCACCCACAGCCACAAGATGGCAGCGCTCAGTCCCGCCAGTGCGCCTGCCTCCAGAGTGCCCCAATCCCCTCAGCCCCCCAGCCACCCAGGGCCGGCCCAAGGCTCAGGCAAGCCTCGGATTGTGGCTGCCCAGCTGCCCAGGGCCAGCCTGAGGCACAGGTAACCAGGGCCAGCCGAGGCTTGCGCTGCCGGCAGTGGCAGCAGCAGAGGTGTGATGGGGGTGTTGCTTTCCCCGGATCGCCAGGTTGCCTCCCACCCCTGAGAGCTCCCAGACTGTGAGAGGGGACAGGCCAGGCTGAGGGACTCCCCTCCAGTGCATGAATTTTCATGCACCAGGACTCTGGTTTATTTATAATTGATGAACTGGCATTGATGGGTCATAGTCATTCTAAGTCCACAGTTTACATTACACTTCACTCATGGTATTGTACATTTTATAGGTTTAGACAAATGCCCAATGACATGTGTCCTTCATTATGGTATCATACAGACTTTTTTCACTGCCATAAAAATCCTGTTCTCTACCTATTCATACCCCCTGACCCCCGCCCCCCAGCAACCACTGATTTACTTTTTACAGGATGTCATATAATTGGAATCATTCAGAAAGCAGACTTTTCTGATTGGCTTCTTTGACTTGGTAATAAGCATTTAAAATTCCTCCATGCCTTTCCATGGCGTGGTAGCTCATTTCTTTTCTTTTTCTTTTTCTTTTTTTTTTTTTTTTTTTTTTTGCTTATTTCTTTTTAGCACTGAATACTATTCTGTTTTCTGAATGTACCACAGATTATTTATTGATTCCACTACTAAATTGACATCTTCACTTCCAGGTTTTTGCAATTATGAATAAAGCTGCTATATACATCTGTGTGTAGGTTTTCGTGTGACATAAGTTTTCAAGTCCTTTGGGTAAATAACAAGAAGAGCGATTGCTAGATTATATGTTAAAAGAATGTTTAGTTCATAAGAAACCACTGACCTATCTTCCCAAGTGGCTGCCCTGTGTTGCATTCCCCCCAGCAGTAGATGAGAAGTCCTGCTGCTCCACAGCCTCACCAGCATTAGGTGTTGTCAATACACCCTACTTCTTTTTTATTTTTTTATAAAATTATTAATATTCTCAGCTATAAGCCTAATGTTTTGAAAGTTAGCTGATAAAAGTAATGCCATAGTCCTGGCTGGTTGCTCAGTGGTTAGAGCATCGGCCTGTGGACCAAAGGGTCGCGGGTTCAATTCCAAGTCCAGGGCCCATACCTCGGTTGCAAGTTCAATCCCTGACCCCAGTCAGGGCTTAAGCAGGAGGCAACCAATCAATGCATCTCGCTCACTTCGATGTTTCTCTCTCTCTCTTCTCCCTTCCTCCCCCTTCCCTTCCACTCTGTCTAAAAATCAATGGAAAAAAAATATCCTTGGATGAGAATTAAAAAAAATAAATAAATAAATAGTAATGCCATATACTTTCTTTACAGTTTTCATGGGACATGTCTGTGGGTGTATGGTTGGGTACCCCAAGCACATTCATTCTCTCTGATTCTGGTGTTGGAAAGTCTTTTTTATTCTTTATAATTTCATCAACATCCCTAGGTTCCTTGCCCCTGTATTGTTTCTTTTGTGTACTAATTCTGTCTTTCTTGTCCTAAGAAGTCTGTCCTAATCTAGGGTATCCCCCAAAATGTATACACACACTTTGAATAATTATAAAGGCAGCATTTATTAAAATACATTTCATTCTCAAAATTGAGCTCTCAGCTGTTAAAGGGAGAACAGGGGACACCCTGTATTTCATTAGCCAGCACTCAGAAGAGAGAAAACCTGGATAAACCTAGCTGTTCATTTGCTCCTATGATTTGGTAGTTAGGAGAGAGCTGGTTCAATCGATATGAGTTAGCGCACCAGAAGGAAGAGCATGCTGGTTGAAGTCCCCAAGTTCCAGATTTCTCTTTCAAGCAAAGCCATTTCCCTGATTGGGAGCCTCTGAGGTTTCATCGTGGTATAGATATAACCTGCCCCTCCAGTCCCTGCCATGTGTACATCACAGACAGGTCCAGGGGTCTTCTCTATGGACCATTGGCCATTGTGCATGCAGTCCACCCAGGCCCACTATAAACTGTGGGATAATGAGATTTTAAGGGGTTGTGTGCACTCTGCTACATCTCTGCTTATAAGTTTTTCCCAAATTAAACCTATTTGATATCTGCATCCCCAGTGGCTCTGGTGGTCTTTGCCTGACCCCTCCTTGCACAGTCACCCCAATCTCTAGCTGGTGCCTCCTCACTTGGCTTTTCCTCGTGATGCATCTCTCGTGGCCTAGAGGCATGGTTTAGAAACTATATTGTACAAGCTTCTCGGGCTAGTCCCAAGGCAAATATCTTAATAGCAATAATGTTTATTTCACACAATGACCTTATTTTTTATTCAAGCAGTTTCTGCCAACATCCCTCGCAAGTGTATCATCAGGGCAAGTCCCATTCTTATAAGAATTTGGAGGATTATGAACACATACTTGAATAGTGAGTGGTGTGGTTTTTGCCCTGTCAATGTTATCTGCAGGTTAAGCTCATTGGGGTCTGGCTGCACAGATTTCTGTCCCTCTTCTCCCTTTAGCAGTTGGTTTGTTCTCTTAAGGTAGGTGTGTGTGCTGGAGGCAGGGTGGGAGACAACATGCTAGTAATATGCTAGTAAAATAATAATATTATTTCAAATTGTTGAAGCAGCTATTTAGAATACTCAACAGTTATTGCCCATTGCCTCTAAAAATATTTATAATTTGTCAAGTAATCAGGAGAACAAAAACCACAAAGTTATCACATATTCTCCCTTATATAAAAACCCCAATTAAAAATTGCTGCTAAAGGTGCCACATATAGAAATAAAAATGAAGTAAGTTTATGTTTGAAAAAAAATTTTTAAATAAAGATATCAGAAACTCACCAAAAATGTTATGCACTAAAGGGAATTTAAGGAAACAGAATTTCTTATTCTTCATACGTTTCAATGAAATCTTACAGCAGCATATGTTCTACACAATTTAGTCGGAGATCTCAGAGGATCTCGGAAATATAATCATGGGAAGAGCGCTGTTCCAGGATGAAGCCTCCACAAGAAGTGAAAAGAAAATAAAGGGATTACAACAAGCATACTAAAAAGGGAAGCTAATGTTAGATAGATTTCCCCAAGAAACTGGTGATAAAGGAATAGATTTTTGTCTGGTTTTTTTAATGTGCTTTGTTTTTATTTCCAAATAGCATGTTCAGTTAAAAAATACGATAACATCACATAGAATTACTCACCAGTTTATTTCAGGAGGGCTTAGCATTTTAAAAATAACAATAACAAACAGTAGACTATTTCAGGGCTTAGGGTTGATTTATTAAGTTATAGGACTCTAACTGGGGAACAAAGAGCATGGTACATGACTAAGTCTTTGTAAATAGCAAGCAGTCCTAATGGGAAAATAATTTAATTAACATAAAAGCACTGAAAAATTAGTGGTGCTTATCTGGCTCAGGACCCCTGAACTCAATTATCACTAGTCATCCCATTAATCAATTTAAATTTTAGAAACTTTGGAAAATGTCTAATTTTTTTTTAAGTTCGAGGAAAAGGACAGTCTCTTGTGTACAATCAGAATAAGTGATCCCTAATGGGCTGCATTCTGCAGAGAGGAATGTGGTTGGACTGCAGCAGTATTCCCGGGGTTCGAACATGCAGTACCAGGTCAGGGCCAGCAGAGCGCCAGCGCACATTCTCACTCTCTGTGTTACTACTGAAATGTAGCATCACTGCCCACCAAACCCAGTGGAAGTCTCCAGTGAGGGCTGGGGAAAATGGGGGGATTCGAAGGACACGGTGTATTTTACTTTGAGAGGCGTTTTGGAAGATAGGCGTAATAGGCTCAAAAAAGTCATCTAATGTACACCACTGTTCTTTCCCTTCAGCCTCTTTGAGAGCTCATCTGAGGCCCCATGGGACCTCTATTGTTCTGTTGGTTTAGAAATCACTGGCGAGATGGCAAGGGCAAGAGCAAATGGGGACAAAGTCAGGGTGGGTGTGAAAGGATGGGTATAGGAAATATTTCTAAAATCCTCCACCGAAGAAAAAACAGTATTAGTAGTCACCACCCTAACATATAGAGAGCATTGCATGCCAGCGTAAAGATTTTGGTAATTTGCCCTAACTGGTTTGGCTCAGTGGATAGAGCGTTGGCCTGTGGACTGAAGGGTCCCTGGTTCGATTCCAGTCAAGGGCATGTACCTTCGTTGTGGGCACATCCCCAGTGTGAGGTGTGCAGGAGGCAGCTGATCGATGTTTCTAACTCTCTATACCTCTCCCTTACTCTCTGTAAAAAATTAATAAAATATTTTTTTAAAAAGATTTTGGTAATTTTCCTAAAAGCATCAGGTAAACCACTGAAAGATTTACGTGATGTGACTGTCTCACTGATGATTTATTAGGTGTGAAAAATAATCGGATACTTGAAAGCATAACGTCTGTCCACAGATGGGCCACTGGAATGCTGCCATGCTCCGTGGATGGCCCGGGCCCAGCCTGCCGTCCCTTCAGGCAGTGTGACATGTGCTGCTGGTGCAAGATAACACGCCCACACGACAGGCTAGGAGCTACATCAGCGCTCCAGAAACAGAGCCAGAGGAACAGTGTCCATCTGGATGCCATGCCCACACACGATTCAGAAAATAAGACAAAACGATGATAATGAGCGCTAGCACACTTCAGAAGCCTGTCTGCACTGGGGGCAGCATTGCAGAGCCCGTGGGAGATCCACGGGGATCATGCTGGCCTCCCTGACACCTTTTTCCTAACACAACACATACAGGGCCTGCTCAAACCTGGCTCCTCCGTTTCCTCGTGGTGCAGAAATAGGGCCTCTTATAAAACTGAGAACCACGTTTGTTTTTTGAAAAGCGGAGAATCGGGTGAACAACATTTTTAAATATAGGGCTTCATCTTTCAGATCAGAACTAATTAACATCAACTCTGTGATGAGTTTTCTTATGTGACTCATGTCCTTGAATTAGAGGTAGTAGCTACTGTTTACATTTTAGCTTGGCTAATAAATATGTTTTCCTGATCATATTTCCTTTTACATTCACTATGAAAATTCATGTCTTTCACGTTTTTCTTTTTAATTAATAGCTAAAAAATGTCTTTGAGTTCACAATGAAAATCCAGGTGAGGGTCCCTATTTTAAGGTCAGCTAATTAGCAATCTTAATTCCGTTGGCAACCTTAATTCCTTTTGCCATGTTCACAGGTTCCAGGATGAGGGGATGGGCATCTTTGAGGGTCATTATTTTGCTTCACAATCCAAGAGAAATGAAAATATATGTCCATACAAAGACTTGCATTCAAATGTTCATAGCATCTTTATTTATACTAGCCAATAACTGGAAACACTAAATGCCACTAACTGATGAATAGATAAACAAATTGTGGCACATCTATACAATAGAATGCTACTCAGCAACAAAAAGAAATAAGCTACTGATATGCACAACAACATGCATAAATCTCAAATGAAGTAGGCTGAATGAAAGACTCTAGACTCATGAGGCTATATATTGTATGAATCTATTTGCAAATTTCTAGGTAAAGCAAACTCATGGTGACAAAAACAGACCATCGGTTCCCAGGTAGAGGGAATAGGAACTTACTGAAAAGGTACACAAGAAATTTTTGGAATAATGAGCATGTTTTATATCATGAATACAGTTGTGGTTACACAATCATATATATTTGTCAAAATTCATTGAATCATACCTTAAAATTGGTGAACGTTATCCTATCTAATAAAGAGGGAATATGCAAATTGACCATCACCCCTTAACAAGATGGCTGCACCCACAGAGGAAGCAGGGATCCCATAACACAAGATGGCTGCAAGCACAGTGGAGGCTGAGTTCCAGTAATGAGCCTTAACAAGCAATCAGCAGGGACCTGAGGTTGCGTAGCACTGGGCCGGGGCAGAGGACCTCAGGCCGTGCCCCCTGCCCTGGTGCCAGGCTGGGGGACCTCAGGCTGTGCCCACTGCCTGGCAGGGCTTGACGGGGGACCTCAGGCTGCACCCCCCGCCCCAGCACCAGGCTGGGGACCTCAGGCCGCATCCCTAACCCCGGAACCAGGCCAGGGGACCTCAGGCCGTGCCCCACGCCCCAGCACCAGGATGGGGGACCTCAGGCCATGCCCCCTGGCCCAGGCCAGGGGACCTCAAGTTGCACCCTCTGGCCCAGGCTGGGAGACCTCAGGCCACGTCCCCCACCCCAGTGCTGGGCCAGGCGATCTGAGGCCATGCCTCCCACCCAGCAGGGCTTGATGGGGTGGGGCCAGCTGGGTCTGGATCTAGCCCAATAGGGGTGTGGCCGGACAGGTCTGGGTCTTGCAAGATTTCAAGGCGCACATGGGTGGGCGGGGACTTGACTCTGGTTCCCATGGCACACCCCGGACTCTGACAGGAGGAAGATTTTCATATGCATTTTACTAATTTTCTTTCATCTCTGACACTTCTATTGTAGAGAAAGGGCAAATAACAATATTAAAATATTTCCTCTAATTAATTCCCTTTTAATGTGCATGAATTTCATGCACTGGGTCACTAGTTACATATAAATAAATTAAAACAAATATATAACTACACAAAATATATAAATTCAATTAAGTATATAGACAAAATAAAATATAATTAAAAAGTGATTTTAAAAAACCAATAAGTAGGAGATATCTGTAATACTGTCAACAATAAAATGAAAGTAAAAAAATAAATAAATAAGCCAATAAGAGGGCAATCATAGGCTTCCTAGTAAAAATAAGAGTTATGAGGCCCTGGCTGGTGTGGCTCAGTTGGTTGGAGCATTGTTCCATACACGGAAAGGTGGCTGGTTCGATATCTGGTCAGGGCACATACCCAGGTGTGGGTTCGATTCCCGCAGTTGGGGTGCATACGAAGGCCAACCAATGGATATTTCTCTATCTATCTATCTATCTATCTATCTATCTATCTATCTCTATCTCTATCTCTATCTCTATCTCTATCTCTACCCCTGTCTCCCTTCCTCTGTCTAAAATCAGTTAAAAAATAAGAGTCATGAGGCCCATGAAAAACTTCCACAATTCAAAAGATAAATACAAAAGAAGAGAACTCTGAAAACTGATTCCCTCTGCAATAAGTCTTCTAAAACAACAAAAATCAAAATAATACCTGATCTTTATTTTCACCTAAAGACATGACACCTATAAAATCAGAGAAACCTCATGAAAAAGGGAGTGATCTGAGACAAGGAAGATCTGGACAGAGACTTTAAAAGCCAGTATCATATCAAAATTAGAATCCACAAAGAACACACATTTTTTCCACATGGACACACCATATTTATGTGTTCACTTGATGACTGTCTGATCCCCCAGATGACCGCTGAGCCCTATGAGAACTGGGACTTTGTCTCCAGTGCTCACCTTTCTGCCCTTGGACCCAGCACAGAGCCTTATGTTTGGCAGGGTATCCACAGCACTGGTTGAATCAATGGATCCATTACTTAAAATTGGAAAAATTAAAATGAGTTAGTCCACAAAATGGAACACTACACAGTGAGAAAGAAACCAGCCCCTCCGTAATAAGTCACTGCTGGTACTTGTAGGTAATTAGAAAAAGAAAACAAAGTTATCTCTTTAATGTTTTACAGGCAAACCTCTGAGACCCCTTTCAAACACGTGTCTGGCACCCATGTATGCAACCTACTTCAAGTTGACTTTTTATTACAAAGCTCCCCTTCTTTCCCCTGCTGAGTACGAGAGCTCTCATCTCCCCCATGTGAATGTCTTCTGACCTGCCCAAATGGGGTCACAGCCTCCTCCTCCCCTGCTTGTCCCAAAGCAATCTTGGATAACGTTTTATGTTGCACTCAGGTGTGAAAGAAAGCCTGAAAGTTTGATGAGTTAGAGAGCTGGTGTGGTGGTGGGCTGGCTGCCAATTTCTGAGCCTCCTTTTCTTCTTTCTTCCTGCAGTACTGTCCTTATACACAGTATCTTACTTAAATTATTAGACTGTGGTCTTATTTTCCACAAGAGAAGCCCTTAAAATAATGCTTATTAAAGTTTTTCATAAGGAAAAATGCTTATAATATGACATTAAGTTTCTTAAAGCTCTAAAAATGCACAGAAAAATACTGGGAGAAAAGTAATTACATTGTTAATAATTGTTATTTCTGGATGGTGTGATTTGGGCCATTTTAATTTTATCTTTATACTTTCCTAGTGTCTTTTATTATTTAAAAAGATAAAGAAAATGGCAAACAAAATAATATGAGTTTTAAATGAGGTGTGACTTACGAAGAAATATGGATTCTTTTAACTTTTTTTTAAATGTCAGTCACCAGCTATTCTGTGACTCAGTCTGGAAGGGGTATCCACAGATAATACACTTAGGCCTATAGTGATACGTAGAATGTGCTCAGTGCCCCAGATAATAATACCTCCTGGGGTTTTCAAGCAGGAAAATATGAATATGTGTGTGAGACTTGTTTGAACAGTATTGAGAATTGTACATTTGACCTATAAGAGGATGAGGAACTATATGTATTTACTTGAAATCATTAGTTTGAGGACTGGGAAGGGAAGTTGAGAAGGGCATGGAGTTTGACCAGTGGTTTTCACCTGGGGATGACTTTGCCCTCCTGGGAATATTGGCAATATCTCAGAGACATTTTTGGTTGTCACAAGGGATGAGTGTTATTGCTATCTAAGGGGCGGGGCCCAGGGATGCTGCTAAACATCCTGCAATGCACAGGACAGCACAGCAAGGAATTAGCCAGCCCAAAATGTCAACAATGCTAAGTGTGAGAAACTGAGTCAGTCAGATAATACAATGCATGTATGCATTTATAGAGTGGAAATTTCATTTGGGGGATTTATCATTTGCTGGATGTCTAAAAGTAATGACTTGGCTATAGGATCACTAACAGGTAACTGAGTAATCCTGCCAACCCTTAGTCTATTCCCAATGATCATACCCTAAAGGATTTTGAAAAACTCAAATTCCTATACTAACAGCAGATTAAAACATGAACGGTTGCTTTGCCCAATGTCATGGATGTTGGCTGGAAATGACATAACTAGATATGCAAACGTGAACAGAAGAGAGAGAAGATCTGTCTGATTTGTCGCAGATATAATATCCATCCTATAATTACAGATTAGGGGGTGAAAAGAGGAAACAGGACCCATCGTGGCTAGAGACATTTCCTCGAATATTTATAGTTCCCCGGGAGTCACCTTTTGTTGGGTAGATAGCAAAGTTTGTGCAGCTTGCTGAGTTGGTCATTAACCATTTGCCTGAAGATCTGAGTGTTAGCATCAGTGACAGGGTTTCCTAAACATGTCACATTTCCTTTGGTGTCACTAAGAATTATAGCGTCTGTGACTCACACTATAATCGCAGCTATTTGCGATATTTTAGCCTAATGTGCAGCCCCAGAGGAGGAACAACAGAAACAATAAAACATCTGCCAGGGACTGGCTTGAAGGAAGGGATTCTGCGTGTTCTGAGGATTCCAAATTAAAGAGTAAAGGCTGGGGCGTCAAATACTAAAGGGTCTGCACTCATTAACTTCCCAGTAATGTACGTCTTGATTAGCTCTGCATCCCAAAGGGGGATATTTTAATTCACCTATCTAGGCTTTACTTGGTAAAAATCATAGGGCAAAGCCAGAAAAAATGTGTGAAGAACCTAATTTTGTTTTTCTACCTTTACGGACTGGGGTGGGGGAGAGGGGCTACTAAAATCAAATACAAAGGATTCCCTCTCAGGAGCGTTTATTCTTCCGCGTGGATTCTTGCCATGGCTTGAGTTTTCTTCTGCGGCAGGAAGGGAGGGTGGGCGGGCAGGGGAATTGGCCGTTTTCTTACTTAATGAGAAACCCGGTGTCAAAACTGCCATCAGGATTTCTGCTTTCTTCCTCCGCAGCCTATCAGAGCCGAATGTTCACAACAGGCTCAGGAGAAATGAGCACCAGCTTTGGAAAGACCAAAATCGACTAAACAAAATAAACCGTGTCATTTCATGCTAATTCAAAGCCTCATTCCAACTGCCGTGTGATGAGGAAGCCAAGAACTGAACTGGAGCCCAAACACAAACACACCACCCCGCCAGGAAAGGGCTCCTGCGCCTCCCCCTGCAGGGAGCGTTCAGAATGCTTTAAGCCGTGAGGAACACAGCGTTTGGGAAAGAGTTCAAACATATGCAGCATTAATTCTACAAAGACATCTTTCTTACAAAAACAATCTCACTTGCCTTGAAATGTGAATGGGGAAATGGGGCCTTGGAGTTGAAACATATAGATGGGTGCATCTGTAGTATTGTGCTGAGTCGCTGCAGCTGCCGTTAAGAGCATCTTCTTCCTGCATTTCTCTCTCTTTCAAAAAGGAAAGTGCAGCCACATTAGACTCTTAGCCTCTGAGGGTGGGGGAGGCATTGAAAATGTCCTTAGGGTGCTCTGCACCAGCCCAAGCTTCGGGGATAAAGACACAAGTGTGTTCACTTTGCAAACTCATTTTTGGAAAGAAGGACACGGCCTGCCCCTCTCCCATACCAAGGACCATATGAAGATCGATAATCCCCTTTGTGCCCATTTGTAGGAAGGGGTAGCAAAAATCCACAGAGGCCATGCAACATAGTGAATAGGCATCTGCTATCCTTTGCAAAATAAAGCTGCCCCTAAAAGTAGAATCAGCCATACAAGGTGTATCAATGCCGGGGCAGTTGGAAACAATTCCGTTTGAAACATTTTCAAATTGAGCTGAGCCCTAGACTTATTCTAGTCTATGCCTAGCGGCCAGAGCTGCTTTCAGACTCGGATGAACCCAGGAAGTCCTCTTCCCAAAGAGCTCTAACTGGGCACCACCAACGCCGATGGAGAAACCACAGCCAGGGCCCTCTGGTTGAACTGAAGGGAGCCACCAGGTTAAGTTAGGGGCTGCTCCTGTGATAGGAAGGGCGAGCATTTCAATCTGTGTCAGCTAGTTACCTGCTTTTTCTCTCCACTCTAAGTGTACCCTTCTGAAGATGGAATTCCCCAAACTGGCTTCCTATCAGGTCCTGTCCCCTTGAGGCAGAGAGTGAAACTGAAGGTGGGAGGAGGTAAAAAGCACGTCCTTTCCATTCATCCTGTGCCTGTCAGGGTCACTCTGGCGGGGTGGTGGGCTCCAGGCCCCGCTTCTTGTGGCTCTGCCAGCCCAGCCTCTTAGCTCTCTCCCGATAGAGCAGCAGAAATCTGGACACCACCTGGATGGGTCTTATGAAATCAAGCTCCTAGTTTCTGATGACTCTACATCTTTCCTTTATTTTTCCAAGTTCCAAGGGTGGTAGCTGTTTCCTGTTATCTCAATGTTCCCTTTTTGCTCTTTCAGCCTTTAACACCTGTGTAATGAATTCACAAGATATCCCATTTTCCTGGCTGGATCCTGACCTGCACAGTAAAGCCTGTGGAGGGTGGGGGAGGGGAAGGAGACTGGGTTTATAAGGTCTGGGGTTTCCACTTGTTGGAGGATCAATTAGAATTGAGGCTCTAACCCTGTGGGGTCCAATAGGGTAGCCTTTGAAATATGGCTAGTGTGACTGAAAGAATGAATTTAAATTTTTTTGTTGTTGTCCACTTTGGTTATTGAACAACTTTTTAGTATGTTTGGAACAATCTAGATAACTAATCCTATTTTTTTAACTGTAAGTTTTATCTAAACAGATCAATGATCTCTGATGAAAAGTTAGCATACAAATTGAGGCATGCTATAAGCACAAAATACATACTGCATTTTAAAGTCTTCATTTTTAAAAAATGTGACTCACTTTAATAATTTTTATAATGATTATATATTGAAATAATACTATGTTGGATATATTGGATATATTAAATTAGATATATTATTAATTTCACCTGCTTTTTTACCTTTTTCTAATGTGGCTACTAGAAATTTTAAAATTACATATGTGGCTTACATTCTATGTCTCTTAAACATTTTTTAAAATCCTCACCATAGGACATGTTTTCATTGATTTTTAGAGAGAGAGGAAGGGGGGGAGAGAGAAAAATAAAACCACACTGATGTGAGAGAGAAACATCAATTGATTGCCTCCCATACAGGGTCCAATCGGGGATCAAACTTGTGACCTTTTGGTGTCTGAGACACTTTCAACCAACTGAGCTACCAGCTGGGGTGCATTTCTATGCCTCTTACATAGCTCTGCTCTAGGTTCTTATTCCTTTATACCTCCAATATCCAGGTTCTTCATCCAAATACATTGTGTTAGTTGTTGGTCATTTGCAAGCATGTAACAAAAACCAACTCTGGATAATTTAATGAAAATTAGGCAGCAGAGGGGAACCCTGAAGTTAGAATAGTAACATTTTAAAAAGTCTGAAGAACACAGCGCTAGCCAGATTTTAACACCACAGAACTAACGCAACCTCTATATGCTTCCTAACCCTTCTCAACATGTTACTGTTTGGCCAGATGGCAAGCAAAATCTCAGAAACACATAAACAGCAAAAGCCAGATAAAAGAATATCCCTCTAAATTCAATCTCACAGTTGCAGGTAATTAGCTTATGATGTCTGAGTCATTCAATATGCTTTCAAATTTCACAACAAAGCCATCCAGATGATTACAACTCATTTGTTATGAGTCAAAGTCCACCAGTCAAATGGAGTAAAGATTCTCTCCATTTGGGGTTGTGGAGCAAGAAATACAGCAAGATAGCATCAGCAATTATGCCATACCGTTAAATTGTGCATTTCTGTGTATTTTCACAAGACAGGCTTCTTATTAATGTTTCTTCTCTGATTATAAGAAAACTAGTTTGCATACAGAAGTTTTCTATGTGATACCCAATATGTGTTCATTACAACTGTTTAAATTCTGTGAGGACCTACAGACCAATCAAGTAATGTGCAAATGCTTGTTAAATGTCTATTACAAATAAAGCACAGAGTGAGGGGATATGGACATTGAAGAGGTAACATTGTCTTCTTGGCAATGAACTTGCGGACAACTTTGGCTTTGAAGGACTAAAACAATATTCTAGTTGGTGGATAATTCGACTCCTGCAACTCTCCTCAGGATTGTTCAGATTCTGCTCGAAGCTTCTTAACTAGAGACAGATAACTTACTACCTTGGGCGCTTATCCACTCCATTTTTTTATTGCTTTGATTTTTTTAAAAAAATACACCCTAATAATTTCTACTCACTGGCCCTTGAAGTGTTTAAAGTCCTCTATCATATTTCCTGTCCTTTTTATTGCAGCTTTGCCCTAGGATGTTGGGTGTGTGTGTGTGTTGGTGGGGGGGGGGGGGGGGGGTTGTGGGGGGGTGAGGAGGAGGAAGAGCATTCTAATCTGGTCTTGAAAATACACCTTTAAAAAAAAAAAAAAAGTTCTGAGGATTCCAGCAATAAGGAAGCCCATCTAACTGCACTGTACCAAGCACTTTCCATACCTATTTTCCCACAGAAATCTGATTTCTTCCAATGCCACCCTATTAACATCACACAGTTCAATGGAAATTTTATCTACTCAGTCACTCATTTAATAAATATCCATTAAGCATCTCTTTTGCTCCAGGCATTGTGATATTTGCTGGAAACACACAGTAGACAAAACAGAAATGATTCTTGATATCCTAGAGCTTAAAGTCTAATATGAAAGATGAACAATTAAATAAACAATAACATAAAAGATTGACACAGGAAGTGTTGGGGAACACACTTCAGGTACTGCTGCTCTGGGCTGACCAGTCTCAGATCTTCTGATGGCTCTTTTAACATCACAGTTTCCAGACTCTGGGCCTTCCTGGTCCTCATCCTTTGCACATGGTCTACTTTGTAGATGTTCCACAGAAAGGGCCCCAAAATAACCATAATGTGCCAGATCAGCCTCTGACAAGATAATATCCTCCTCTGTTCTGGGCATTGAACCTCTATTAATGCAGCATGCTACACAAATATAAAACATTGAAAATAATAATAAAAGAGAGAATAGCTTACTGCAATAAAATAAGAGCTGCTCCAAGAAGGTACTTTATATTAATTACCAGTTAAATGTTAGACCAAAGTGATCATCCAAGAAGAAAACTCATCTCCATCATGAGAGACTGGATAAGGCTTCAAAAAATATTTGGTTAAATCATGATGAGAGGTAGAATTTGGGTAGGGAATACCTAAGTTGTTCACAGAAACATAAAATCTAGAAGAGATCTTAGAAATGCAAGTTTAATCAGGGACCCAAATAAGCTGCTTAGGAATATAAAAATAAATTCCGGAATCAGAACAAATTTGTGCCCTTGCCGGTGTTGCCAAGTGGTTAGAGGCATCGGCCTGAGCACCAACGCATCTGAGGATTAGATTCCAGGGCAAGGGCATGTTACCTGGGTTGTATATTCGATCCCTGGCACCAGTCAGGGTGTGCTCGAGAGGCAATGGATTAATGTGTCTCTCTCATATCAATCTCTCTCTCTTTCTCACTCTCTCCCTCCCTTCCATCTCTCTAAAAAAAAAAAATCAATGGGGAAAAAATAAAAATAAATATATAGATATAGATATAGATATAAAATCTTCATGTGAGGGTTAACAAGGAAAAAGGAAGCAAATTTGTGACATCTAATCACACAGATTCAAAGCTTTACGAAGATAACAGGTGGCATATCCGAGAATTATGTTTACAGTGGCATTGACTGAAACTTTAGATGTCCTTAGGAGATCAAAGAGACTGCCTTCCCTCATCAATGGAAACTAACAGTGAGTACCAACAGGGCTCCTCATCTTGTCCATGGTTCAGGTGGGGACAGGAACACTCAGAAGTCACTGGAACCAGCATAACTAGAATCTATGCTGGAACAGAGATCTTTAACCTTAAAGAAGTGACCCTTTTATATATTGAAATGACATCAAAACTAACATGTCACTGCTCTCAATAAGTAAGGCTTCCTAGAAAGTAAAACCTGAAACAGTGCAGACAGGGAAAAGGGCAGAAGGACTTTCCCATTGCCTACATATCCCTCTAGAACTCCCGCTGCAACCAGCACTGTGCTTGCTAAAATCTCCGCCACAATTTCCAAAGGAAAGAATAGATCCTTCAGCCCATTCTACTCTTCCTTTGGATCTGGTTAAATGGTAGAGATATTCAAAGCAATAGTTGGGATGCATTTTTCATTGTTGCTATTATCATTCTAGTTTTCATTCCTTCGTGCCTCCTGTCTCCCCATTAGCATGGATAATTGAGAGCTGAATGGAGTACACTGCACTGAAATCAGTAACACTTAATACTACTATCCTGATTCTATTGAGAACTCCTGACCGCACACTACCTGGCTGAACCTGGTAACATTGAAGGACATGAATGTCCTGTTATCATAATTGTTCACAACTCATTGGCTACACATGAGAAGCCCTACTCTGTTTACTTTTAATTTGAGTTTCAGAAATTATTCTATTCATCATCATCAATGGGGAATTCACAAGGGCAAAGCGAAAGCTATCTGCCCAACACCCTGATGAATAAAATCTTAAACAAGCATCTGGAAAGGTTTTCTGTATCCAGGTAAGCCTTCAAATGTGTGAACTGGGTAACTGAGTGAATTTTCATATCTAATTCATTTATTTGACCACAGCATTAATTTACATTTCCCTAGCTGGATATGCCAATAATCTAAATTAGCTGTGAAAATGACCCATAGCAACCAGGTATACTTTATTTGCATCCTTCTATTTTATAGGTTTTGTAGATATAGAGTTGGAAAAAAGGAAGGAAGGAAGGAAGGAAGGAAGGAAGGAAGGAAGGAAGGAAGGAAGGAAGGAAGGAAGGAAGGAAGAAAGGGAGGGAGGAAGGGAGGAAGAAGGGGAGGGAGAGAGGGAGGAAGGGAGGCAGGAAGGAAAGAAGGGAGGGAGGGAGAAAGGGAGGAAGGAAAGAAAGAAGGGAGAGAGGGAGGAAGGGAGGGAGAAGGAAAGAGGGAGGGAGAAGGAAATTGATGGAGGTAGATGGAACAGAGGAAGATGAAATGGAAGAACAATGGAATAAAGAAAGAGAGTCAACAAGCAAAGTATAGAGAAAAACATTTGTCCCAGATCTGATACCTGTATGGCACTACAATACCTTCAATAGTTTTCCTGTGTTTGCTCATTTGATTGATGAGCTTTTCTATTGAACTCTTTTTATGTGTGAATCAGCAATGTTTTGAATAAATAAAAAAGAAAATTATAGTTACTATCTTGCAATTAGAAAACTGAAAAGCTAAGTGTTGGGGTTTTTATCCCCATGTGGTAAGCTGAAAATGGCCCCAAAGATATCCAGATCCTAATCGTGGGACCTGTGAATGTTTCCTTATATGGGAAAAGGGCCTTTGTGGATATGATTAAGTGAAAGATTTTGGGGTGAGGAGACTATCCTGGGTTATTCAGGTGGCTCCTCAATGCAATCATATGTGTCTTATAAGAGGGAGAGTGAGGGAGATTTTATTATAGACAGGAGGGGAGAAGGTAAGGTGACCATGGAGGCTGAGATTTGGAGTGATAGGGCCACAAGCCAAGGAATACCAGCAGCCACCAGAAGCTGGAAGAAGTGAGGAATGGATTCTGCGCTAGAGCCTCCAGATAATTGCGTGGCTCTGCCAACACCTTGCTTTGGGCCCACTGAAACGGATTTAAGACTGAACCTCCAGAACTGTAAGAGAACAGATGTGTGGCGTTTTAAGCCACCAAGCTTGTGGTCATTTGTTGCAGCAGTAATAGAAAACGAATACACCCCCACATTACAAAAAAAAGGTAAGCATCCAGGAGCTTCAAAAATACTTGCAAGCTGCTAAGTGTCCCTGGGCAAAAGATCCCTCTCCATAGCCTCAAGACACAGATCCCACAGGTTCCATATGCACCCACTTGAAGATCAAAAGACTACCCAACTCCTCCCGGGGGGAAAGCCGGTGTAGACAGCTATCAGGATGAAAATGATAAAGGAGAAGAACTTGTAACTACTGAGATTATACAGAATATATTTTCAAAGACTGTTAGGAGTCAAGAAAGATAAAACACCACCTAAAAGTTACGAAATAATGAAACTTCAAAAAAAGAATAGCGAAATGAGGGAAGGAAAACAGAAATGTCTATGAGTGCATGAACTAGGCAAAGTAAACATCTGGACATGATTATGCTCAAGATAGAATTATGATCAATAATTCTGAAGAAATGTCCAATTTCCTTCTGAAATCCTCCCTGAGGGTGAATCAGATTTTCCGTCTTATCTCCTCCACAATGCACCGGAACGTGGAAGTCAATGATTGAGAGAGAGCCCAATTAAAACGCTGGATGAAAAGTCAGAAGCTGTGCCTTTTGCCACTGGAGTTTTCAGTAGGAGGAAAGATGCCTGGATTTGAAACAAATCATTTTACAGAAAAGAAGGGTTATTTCCTGCAATAAATCCCCGTCAGGACGAGTTCTCACTGGTGCCAGCGTGGTGATGGATGACGCTCTCTAGGCCGGCTGTGTGGATTGGATTTGGATGGGCCACCGAAAGTGCAGATGCTTATCTAAAACGCATCAGAACCAGCCAGTTCTCGGGGGCCTGCAGAATTATGCGGGCATTCTTTCATGATTAGTCTCTCCTAAGATTGCTGGCACTGGCACTTGGGGACTTGGCTGCATGTCCTGTGAGGACAGGTTTTTTCCTTCACATTTTTTGGCATTCCCGGTGCAGGGAAACTAAAACACATGTGCACACAGACAAACACAAGAAAGTAAATTGAAAACTACATTACCAAGATTTTAAAACTACCAGCAGGTGGCTACAGAGGGCCTACTATGTGCCTATGGTCCCTGCTTAAAAAGAGTTTATAAGCCACTATCAAATATTAAAGGAAACTCAATTATAAATGTCATTTAAAAAAAAAAAGGAATAATCAATTCTGGGCATCTGAAAAGTATTCTTCCCAATTGTGCAACTTAAACTGGACTATACTCTAGAAAAAGATTTAGTAGTCAAGGAACCTACTCATTTATACGAAAACTAGAGGCCCAGTGCGCACGAAATCCTGTGCGGTTAGGGTCCCTAGGCCTAGCCTGGCCTCTGTTGGTGGCCTCTGCCGCCCTGCGACATGACGTGAAGCTCCCCACCCCGGGACGCTCCGTGATGCTCGCGGCCCCTCAACTGCTCCGAGAGGCTCCCCACACCCCGCCACTGCTCCGTGAGGCTCCTCCCACCCTGCCACTGCTCTGTGAAACTACCCCCCACCCCGCGACTGCTCCGAGAAACTCCCCCACCCTGCGACTGCTCCGCTAAGCTCGCTGCTGCCCGGAGAAGCAGCACATTGCCGCCACTCAACAGTCCCCAGTCCCACCCACCGCCTCCCCCCTCATGGCGAGTGGCTCAGGGGTGTGGGCGGGGGGGAGCTAAGCAGTGGTTGGGAGGACCGAGAGGTGCTCCATGCACTTCATGGTGACCGGTCGTCTGTTTGGGTGTGACAGCACCTGGCTCTTTATATATTAGGATGAATCACTATTCCTTTATGAAAGCCTACTGTGCCAAGCACTATTTGAAAGCATGCATTATTTTTTTTATTATTTCAACAATGCTGTGTAGGTAAGAATTTTCATCCTAAAAAAAAGAATGTTTATCCTCATCTTACCCATGAGAAAAGCGAAGATATGCAAAAGCTACATTTCCCAAACCTACTTAATAAAAAAACAGCAAAATCAGGATCTAAATCCAAGACTCAAAAAAAATTTAAAAAGCTCTTCATCAGTTTTCTCCAGGATGCAAAATCACAGTAGGTGGTTATTTCTGAGAACAAAATGTGAGTGTAGGAAGGAAACTACTATTTGGGGTTATTATGTTTTTTTCTCTGAAATAACTGTCATAATCTCCATTCAGGAAGCAGGATATTTGGAGAAAAATCACCTTTTCTAAAATATACATTTTTCTGACTAAATAGATAAAACTTTTTTTTTTTTCCTGAGAATACAAAGGAAGTCTAGCTTTATCACTGTGCTTGGAATGTTTGATTTGTTTTAGATCTTGTCGCATCAGAATGTTTTAAGGACATTCTTTGAGCATCTCCAATGTGCTAGTGTTGTAGTGTACCCCCATCTTACAAAGGACGCCTCTAGAAATCGAATTATGGAGTCATTTATTAAAGGCCGGCAGCATACGAGGGGCTAAAGTTCCAAATCTCGCAGCCCCGAACAGATTGCCACATCTGGCTTATATTGGCAGAATATCACAAAGGTATCGATTACATCTTTGGGTCTGGAATGAGGAACCTGTTTCACGAAAAGCATTTACAGAAGCAAAATTGAGCAAATTAGTTACCTAAAGTATCTAAGAATCATGGAATCAACAGAAACACATTATCTGGGACCACCTGGGCAATTTAGAATAATTGTGCTGTCCAGATTCTGGGATCAATGAGTTAACAGGAATGCACTATCTGTAGCTACTGAGGCAATTTAGGATAATTTGTGCTCTTCTGATTCCTGGACCACTGAGTCAACCAAAACTCAGTTATCTGTAGCTACTGAGACAATTTAGGATAATTGAACTGTCCGGGTTCCCAGAAGAATGTGCTTCGATGACTAGTGACATCACAATCAATAGGCTATTCAAACCATCATCAATGGAGCATTGGGATAGCATACATAAGTTCAGAAAATCAAAATAACTTTCTATTGTTTTAGCAAACAAATAAGTACAGAACCCAAACAGCAGTTTCTACCTGAGATGATTGCTACCATACTTCACTAGGAGTGGAGAATTCATTCTGTAGTATTCAGTTCCTTGGTACTTGTATTCATTTCCTGTTACTGCTGTAACAAATTCCCACAAACTTAGCGGCTTAAGACAATATAACTTTACTATTCGAAGGACTGCAGGTCAGAAGTCCAGGTTGTCGAGGCTGGTTTCTGCTCAGTCAGCTATCACAAGTCAAATCAAGGTGTCAACAGGGCCTTGTTTCTTTATTGAAGCTGTAGGGATAATGCGTCAGCTTCCAAACGCATTCAGAATGTTGGTAGACTTCAGCTCCATGCTGCTACAGGAGTGAGGCCTCCATTTCCTTGCTGCTTGGTGGGGGGAGGGAGTTTTTCTCAGCTTCTAGAGACTGCCCACATTCCTTGGCTCCTGGCCCTGGTCTTCCATCTTCAAAAGTCAAGTCCTTTTCACACCTCTAACCTCTATGCCATTCCCTTTCTGCATCTCTTCTCTGCTACTTCCTCTTCCACCACATCTCTCTAACTCTTCTACCTACAGTCCTTCCTTCTCTGCTTCCCCCCACCTTTTTTACATATAAAAAGCTCTGCATAATTAAAGTCTACAACTTGATGAGCTTGGAGATAAGTACACACCCATGAAAACATTACCACAATCTATGCCATAAACCTATCCATCACCTCCAAAAATTCACTACCACCACCACCACGCCTTATTTTCCTCCTCTGCCTTTTAAGGCTCACATGATTATACTGGCTCCACCAAAATAATCCAGGATACTTTCCCTATTTTAAAATCAGCTGATTAGGAACCTTAACTCCATCAACAAAGTCCCTTCCTAGCAATATCTAGATTAGCATTTGATTGAATAACCAAGGGGCTGGACTTTTGGAGGGAGGGTCATATTTAGAATCCTACCATAGCATTTATCAGCTATTTTGTTAATAGCAAGTATTTTACTTTATTGATAACATAAAATTAATTGTATCATCAACCTTATGTGATTTCCACTGCCTACTACACACTTTCTATCCCTGTCCTGACTTCAGGAAAATTAAAACTCCTTCTATGAATAAAGGGCTTGAGTTTTAAGAAGATGGGAAATCCTCAAAAACAAGTTAATATTATCAAATAAAAAAATTTTAAGCAAATAATTCTCTAAAGAAAATGAAATTTCAAAAACTAGCTCCTATTTTAATTTCTAGGAGCTTTCCATTTCCTTTCAGAGGTATTAATTATGAAAATAACTCCCTCAATTTCTTCATTCTGTGTTCTTATTGAAGCCCATTTTAGTGCTTCTGTTGGGGAAAATGCTTGCTATATTTAAAATTCCTCATTCTAAACCTATTACTTTTGTTTTGTTTTTATGTAAGAGGCAAGAGGATATATTTTTGCTTGAAGGGCTTACTATTTGAATAATCCTCTTCTGGTCATTTCTTCTAACATCACCACAGATAATGGTGAAAAAAGAAATTACTCTGGAAAAAATTTTACTAAGTTCCAATTAGTTATTAAGGCATTGCTGTCCCCTGCTGATATAGAGTATAGACCTACCTCATGTTCACTGTTTGTGGAGTAGAATACACCTCTCCTCATGACCCCCCCTTGCTCACCACACAGGTATTCCTGGAATAACCCCAGCTCACTGCTTGAAAAGGACTTCCCTTCAGCCACTAATCAGTTTAGCATATAATTAAGAGAGCTTTAGAAATCATCAGTCATCTTGCTTAGGGTAAGTAATAATTTATGCCAAGGGAGTTGGAAAGAATGCTGATTTCATTTATTTTTATCTCCTTGGAGGGAAGGTGGACTGATAAAGCCATGTGCAAGATGGTAAATTTTTAGACATACTCATAAAGCTAAATTAAAACAGCAGACCTATTGATGGTTGCTGAATATTCTTTAATCTCTCTTTGTTCTATTCAGGGGGGAAAAAAACGAGGTTTTACAGAAATATAAAGCCTGTCCCAATTCTCGACCAGCTGTGGTGATGGTTTAGTTTTTTAATATTTTTAATCTAAACTAGCATCCTCTTCACTTATTTTACACTAGTAAATAAATATGTATAGCAGATATTTGAAATTTAGTTATATTTTAGACTGGGTAAGTGTTGGTTCACCCACATATTTTCCTTCTAAGAAATAACACTGCAGTCCCACTTAGAAATGAGCTCTCTCGGTACTTAATCATTTGTGCAAGTGCAAGGTGTGGGCTGAAAGATAGGACACACATGCTTCAGGACCCCAAGACGCCAGGGAAGGTGCGTGCTGAAGGTTATGAATTTGCATTGAGTACACAGGGTGAGTAGGATGGGCCTACCTAATTAAACCATTTCACTAAAGTGGATTCAAAAATCAGCGTACTTTAGCATTAAAATAAGCTTAACCCTACCTTGATAAGGAGTGTGTTGAGATCACTTCTACAATGTTAGAAATATAGAGATACCAGTTGTGCACACTGTTTTTTTTTAAAAAAAGAGCTCAACTAAAATATTTAAGTTCAGATGAAATGTATCCTTTCATTTACTGAAACTGAGTTCAATGAATAAGGAACTGTGCCCAGAGGTTATTCAAAACTGTGGAAAGAGCAAGAGATCATGAGTCCAGGTTTCTCCGCTGAGGGTCCTTGGACACTCTCACATCTCTCTTTATTCTTCTCTAAAATGAATATTTATTTCTTGACAGGATGCACATGCTTCAGATGCCTTGGGTGTGACAGAATAACCAATTCAAACAGGCTGAGCAGAAGAGGCAGCTCATTACTGAGGAGCTTAGGCATTACTTTGACATTGGGTTCAGTTTGACCCAAGAACTTGAACAAGGCCTTGCACCGCACTGTGGTAGCTCCATTCTCAAGCACCACATGGTGATCCCTGGTCTGGCTCACATTGTCCTCACCGCTTGCAGTCTCAGCAGAAAGAGCACCTACTGCCTTCTTTACTAATATCCATGTATGTCTCTCTGCCTCTCATTGCTCTGATATGATCCTGTGCTACTCAATGGACTAATCCCCAGAACAAGGAGAATCTGATGCCATCCATGAAATTAGGGGTGATAACAGTTCTCCCAGAGGATAGAGGGGAGGAGTAAGTTATGCATAGAAAAACCAGCCTGCTGTGTGAGAAGAGTGAATGAATGCTGGTTTGCCAAAATGAAAGGTTCAGACTAGACGATCTCAATGATTCCTCAGGACTGTTCTTTGTTCTTCTGTTGTGAGCTGTTGTGAGCTGAATTGTATCCCCCACCCCTTCTCTCCATTTGTTAAAGGCTTAACCACCAGTACCTCAGAATGTGACTATTTGCAGAAAGCTCCCTAAAGAGGCAATTAGGGTTAAAGAGGCAATATGGGTGGGCCTTAATCTAATCTGACTGGTGTCCTTACAAGAAAAAGAGATTAGGACTCAGAGGGACACCAGGGATATGTCCACAGAGGAAAGACTGGGTGGCAGGCTTCAGAAAAAAAAAAAAAATGTACTGGCACACTGATCTTGGACTTCTCCAAACTTGGAGAAAACAAATTTGTTGTTTAATGCCCAGCCTGTGGTAGTTTGTAATGGCAGCCCTGGCAAACCAATACATCTTCTGAATAAGACACAACCTTTTCCTTCAACACACACACACACACACACACACACACAGCTACAAGGCAATTTTTTGACAAATGCTATGTGAGCGACACATCAGGCCAAGAGAAGGCACAACCCCTATGTCCCAGTGTTTGTAGTTAGAGCTCAAGCTTAAGGAGAAAGGAAGGCTATGTATACAGATTAAAGGAGTGGTTCTCAATCTTCTGGGGCTCAAGGTACACTTTCAAACATTAGACTAGGCAGCCCTCATGAAATAGTTGAATTGCATTCATAGTCATCACACTGTTTACATGGGTCCTCCTTGAACACTTGGTCACCATAGTTGACATTTGACCATCCTGCTTCTGAATCTTCCTGTATTTGCAAAATCGTCCACTTTATAAATCCCAGGAGAGAAGCTGACAATGGCAGGCATTTGCCTTCCCAGCCTTTCTTGCAGCTGGGTGTGAGAGGAGACCCATGTTCAGCTACCCAGACACACCTGCCTGGACTAAATCTGTAGCTAGTGATAAAAACAAGACAGAACTAGAGGGATCTCTCTGGCAGTGGTGGCAGTTACAGGTGACAACAGAGGAGTGCCAAGGTCAACAATGGTGCAGTGCTGGCTGCCCGGGGAAGGCCAGATGTCAGCTGGTTCCATGACATAAACTGAAGAATCTGAGCTCGGTCCTGACAGGATCAGCCCTGCTGTGTGATTCCAGAAAACGTTCCTGGCTGCTGCCCAGACTCTTACCTCCATGTCCAGGTCTCCAAGGGATTGCATGAGCTGCCCCAAATCCTTTCAACAAATTCATTTTTGGCTCAAAATCAATCAGAGCCCTTTTATGATTGAACTAAAAACCATGACTGACAACACTATTTGAGTTGAGCTCTTTACCACCTCTAACTGTGCAAAGTTCTCACCTATTCCAAGAAACATCCAACCTTCCATTGTTTCTATGTATTTTCCTTCTTATCCTCACTCTACACAAGACCACATTAGCCACTTGGCTTGATGTTACTCTGCCAAGCCAAGCATATATCTTATATTTTATGTACATCTTCACTTAAAGATATATATACATAATCTTCAACAAAAATATATTTTAAAATATATTTAATGATTTCAGAATATTTTAAATATATTGTAAATATTTATTTTGATTGTATACCTATGAACTATGTGAGGTGAAGAAGTCTGCAGAAACACTGAGTTAAAGCATGAAGGATAGATCTACTCGATTTCTGGTGGGAAAGGAGATATAACCTGTGGCAATGTTTACCAGTTTGGTGATCATCAGAATCTTCTGAGAGCTGCTGTTTGTAAATATAGATTTTTTTTATTTTTCAATTATAGTTTACATTGAAAATTATTCCGTATTAGTTTCAGATGTATAACATTGTGGATAGAAAATCATGTACCTTCCAGAACACTGGTAGTCACCCTGACGTTTCAAGTACCCACCTGGCCCCATACATAGCTGTTATGATATTATTAACTATATTCCCTATGCTGTAATCTACATCTCTGTGACTATTCTATAACTACCAATTTGTACTTCTTAATCCCTTCACCTTTTTCACCCAACCCCCCACCCCAGTCCCCTCTGACAACTAACTGTCAGTTTGTTCTCTGTATCTATGAGTGTTTCTATTTTGTTTTGTGTTTTTTATTCATTTTGTTCTTTAGATTTCACATATAAGTGAAATCATATGGTCTTTGTCTTTCTCTGTCTGACTTATAAATATAGATTTTAAATACAGATTCCAAGTCCCACCTCATAGAAACTCATTTTGTACATCCAATGCACAGTCCAGGCAGATAAGGTTTAATAATCCTTCTTCCTATCAAAAGAGATTGTGCAAATGGCTCAAATAAGAATGGAGGGTCAAGTTACAAAGGGAAACAATCAAGGATTAAAGTATAATATAACTAACAAAACTTGGGAGAGGTGTGATAGAATAGGGAAGAATGACAAGAACTAAACACCTCAACTTTCATGATGAGAAATCAATAGATAATAATTAAAAGCATTACATCAAGAAATGGATGTATAAGCTTTATCACTCAGAATATGGTAGTAGCCATCAGGAAAATTAAAACTGAAATGTTTCAAAGTTCTGGCTTAATTAGTTCCTTCCATTCACAGTCACTTCGTGCCCATTATGATCTCTTTTTTTTCTGTAACTTCATACTTCCTATCTGATACTATCCTTTTATTTATTTCCAAAGTTATAATTGGCCCCATTAGTCAAGGATCTTGTCTGTCTTGTTCATTGTGCCCCACAATTAGAATAGTGCCTGTAGGTGCTAAATAAATATTTGATGAGGAAGGAAGGAAAGGAAAGAAGGAAGGAAGAAAGAAGGAAGGAAGGAAGGAAGGAAGGAAGGAAGGAAGGAAGGAAGGAAGGAAGGAAGGAAGGAAGAAGTAAAGGTAGATACCGCTAGGGAATGGAAGAGCAATAGCATAATTTTATATTTTATCTAACGCTCTTCTGAACCAGTTGAACATTTTTCACCATTAAAATTTATTATGTTCTAATAAAAATTTTAAATGTTCTCCTAGTAATTCTCATGTGTAGCCAGGTTTGGGGATTGGACTAGAGCATGAAAGAAAATACCTGAAAGTTAAAGGAGAATTTAGAATCAGCTATGGATAGGTAGGGAAAGTGTTGCTAATTTTACTAGCAGGATTTTCTGTTTTAATATTGTTCCATTTTTTATTTTATTTTTGTTTTAGTGCTAGGCCTTTCCCTGCATCACGTGATGTGAATAACCTTAGAAAGTCGTACCCAGTCTTTGCCTAGCACTTTACAGTTATTCGTTCCTTTACTGGAAAAACTTTTCCAGATTGCTTACTCTGGTTGGATACCCACTTCAGACCATTTTAAAATTCAAACACTCCACAGATGGATAACATACATTATGTGATCAGTATCTTAGCATGAACCTCTTGCATTGTTTAATTACCTTCTCATTCTGTTTAAATGCCAAACACAGAAAAAAGGGAAATAAATCTCTCTGCAGGACTCCAGCTATGGCTGTTTTTGTGTGGTGAAGGATGAATTTAACCTTCTCTTTCATCATTTGCAATCACACACAGGCTGAAAGCAAATATGGAACTTAAAGCTCCACCTTTTTTTATCTTTCCAGAAGCTGATTTTAATATCCAGGTAGTGAAGCTCTTCACAGACTCTGTCTCACATCTGTAGGCATCCAGTTGGGAGCCACTGTCATGTATTCAAGTGGACTGAGGACTCGGATTTTAAAGGGAAGACAAAACAAGTGGTGGCATGCCTTGCTCCTACTGTGCACGCCCGCGTCTCCTCCTCTCTGTGAGAGGAAGGCTGGATCTTACTGAAAGTGCCACCTTACAGAGGCTGCCTCGGTGCATTCTCAAAATCACGCCCCTCCTGAGAGAAAGATCAGGAAGCTCTTCTGCTCACCATACAGATTGAGGCCTCAAGATTCAGTGCAATCGAAGGCTCCAGAAGCACCACGGTCTAATCTCAGGACTTACCATCCATGGATCCAGAGGTAACAAGGTCATATCACTTTTAATTATCTGTTTCATCCGTTTTCAGGTGAGCCACTTTTTCTTCTACATATGCCACTTTGTCTCACTTTGCAGTCACAACCGAAAAGATGTGAATCTACACACTGCAATGATTTTTTTTTTAATTCAACATGCCAGCATTCTATATCCAAATAAGGTTTACCCATTTAAATACTGATCTTGGGAAGCCAAATGTTCATTCCACATATGTGCCACATGTCAGGACTTTTTCAAAAGTTTTCCTTGGAAATTATCTCAGAGTCTGTAGTAATTTTTAAAGAAGTTCATATTGGCAGTAAGTAGTTCTTTAGAAATGTAATTGACTTAGAACAGCAATTCTCAAAATTTTTGGTCTCTGAATCCTTGACACAGATAAAAATTATTAAAGATCCCAAAACTTTTTGTTTGTGTGAATTGTTTTATCAATATTTACCATGTCAGAAATTAAAATAGAAATTAAAATTTTTATTTCTTTTAAATAATCATAGTAAGTCCATCAAATGTTAACATAGGTAACACATTTTTATGAAAGTAATCACTACATTTTCTCAAACAAAAACATTTTGTGGGAAATGTAGCATTATTTTACTTTTTTTTTTTTTAAATCATTGTAATGTCTGGCTCAAGAGAACACAGCTGGATTTTCATATCTGTTTCTGCTTCCAATCTGTTTCAATGTCATTTTATTTGAAGTATATGAAGAAAATCCAGAATCTCACATATACATAGTAGAAAAGGAAGGATTATTTTAAGAATTTTTTCAGATAATTTTGAAATTATTCTATGATGATATACCAAAATTTAACAAATGTTATTTTTTTAATGGTTAATTGCAAAGTGATATTGAAAACCATACCAGTTGCCCGGCCAGTATGACTCAGCAGTTGAGTATTGACCTCTGAACCAGAAGGTCATAGTTTGATTCCAGGTCAGGGCACATGCCAGGTTTCGGGCTTGATCCCCAGTAGGGGGCATGCAGGACACAGCCAATCAATTACTCTCATCATTGATGTTTCTCTCTCTCTTTCCCTCTCCCTTTCTCTCTGAAATTAATAAAAGTATATTTTTAAAAAGTAAACCATACCAATTAACTTTTCATGTTCTTCTACATTAAAATCTATTGGTCTGTCTTGCACTTTGAAAGAACCCTTTTTTCCATGCATAATTCTGTAACATCATGCATTGGTTATTTGGAAAATATTGATTCGCTGAGTTGTGCAGATCTTCCAAATATTGACATATTTCATTATACAATCATGTGCCATAAAACCTCTGGAAAACTTCACTGTACTCCCATGAGAGAATTGGAATTTGAAAGGCAAATAACCTATCAGTATTATTATATAACACCAGAGGCCCGGTGCACGAAATTCATGCACGGGGGGGAGGGGTGTCCCTCAGCCCAGCCTGCACACTCTCCAATCTGGGACCCCTCGAGGGATGTCCGACTGCCCGTTTAGGCCCGATCCCGGTAGGATCGGGCCTAAATGGGCAGTCGGACATCCCTCTCACAATCCAGGACTGCTGGCTCCCAACTGCTCACCTGCCTGCCTTCCTGATTGCCCCTAACCACTTCTGCCTGCCAGTCTGATCACCCCCTAATCACTCCTCTGCCAGCCTGATTGATGGCTAACTGCTCCCCTGCCAGCCTATTTGCCCCCAACTTCCCTCCTCTGCCGGCCTGGTCACCTCTAACTGCCCTCCCCTGCAGGCTTGATTGCCCCCAACTGCCCTCCCTTGCAGGCCTGGTCCCTCCCAACTGCCCTCCCCTGCTGGCTATCTTATGGTGGCTATCTTGTGTCCACATAGGGGCAGGATCTTTGACCACATGGGGGCAGCCATCTTGTGTGTTGGAGTGATGGTCAATCTACATATTACTCTTTTATTAGATAGGATAGAGGCCTGGTGCATGGGTGGGGGTCAGCTGTTTTGCCCTGAATGGTGTCCCGGATCAGGGTTGGGGTTCCCTTGGGGCATGGGGTGGCCTGGGTGAGGGGCCTGTGTTAGTTTGCAGGCCGGCCACACACCCCAGCAACCCAAGCAGATGCCCTGGTATCGGGATTTATTTATCTTCTATAATTGAAACTTTGTAGCCTTAAGTTGAGGCCAAAGCAGGCCAGGGCTGCAGAAGTTGGCTTTCTCCATTGCCAGGGGCAACCCTAGCCTCCTGCTCTCTCCAGCTCCGTGGTTGGGATTTATTTATCTTCTATCATTGAAACTTTGTATCCTTAAGCGGAGGCCTGGGCCAGCCAGGGTGTGCAGAAAGCTTGGCTTCCTCCATCGCCAGGGAAACCCAAGCCCCTCTCCTGCTCTCTCTGTGGCCGTAGCCATCTTGGTTGGGTTAATTTGCATACTCGCTCCTGATGGGCTGGTGGGCGTGACTTGTGGGCATGGCTTGTGGGTGTAGTGGAGTGATGGTTAATTTGCATATTACTCTTTTATTAGCTAGGATAGGTTTGGCTTCATGAACCCCATGGAAAACTCTCCAAACCCTCAGAGTCCCCAGATCACACTTTGAGAACAATTGACTTAGAGGATGAGCTAAAGGTTTTTCAGAGTCAAACCTTATACTGTATGTTGTGTTCCCAAATTACATAAAATGAAACATGTGATTTAGAAACTTAATAAATGCAGCTACTTAAGCAGTTTTTGTGGAAAAGTTAATTTTTTCTACTGTTGTCAGGTGTTTTAATTAATATCAGGTTTTATCTCCTCACATTATATTAAGAGAATTCATGATATTGGCACTCTTTAAGTGCCGGGATTGTCCTAAATAACACAGCCAGTTAGAAACAGCTGGGTCAAAGTCCACAAAATGTAACACAGACAACAAAAATGTCTTCAGTTTACAAACTGTAGATGGTGATCCATTTACTTTAAGCGATATTCAAAAGAACCATGTTTAATTTAAGAAATAATGTGGATACCTTATGGGGTTTAATGGGGAGAAAAAAGATTCTATACTCCTAATACAAAAATTATATTTTTTGAAATGTATTTTTATTGATTTCAGAGGAAGGGAGAGGGAGAGAGAGACAGAAACATCAATGATGAGAGAGAATCATTGATCAGCTACCTCCTGCATGCCCCCCCACCAGGGACCAAGCCAGCAACCTGGGCATGTGCCCTTGGCATGTGCCCAGGACCCTTCAATCCTCAGACCAACACTCTATCCACTGTGCCAAACTTCTTATCTGTTCTCTCCTTTTAAACTCTGATTTATTATTACAAAATTTAAGAGCTATGAATAACTGAGGTGTTCTAGTTCAATAATCTAATTTTACAAATGATGAAAGTGAAATCAGAAAGTCAAAACTGAGGAACTACTCTGAGGCTGGGTTGAAACCTAAATTTGGTTGCCTGACATCCTATAAAGAGTTTTCTGCATAGACTGAGAAGGTTCTCCAAAGAAAATGCCTCATCTTATCATCAGCTTTCTTTTTCTCATTTATCACTCAAACCAAATTGGAGATGTGCAAAAAGGTACCCACTAATTCAGAAATATTTTAGACTTTTTTCCCTCTAAAAACAAGTACATACATCACTTTTCAATTTTAAGTTAAAATGTTGTAACCCACCCAGAAGCCACAGGTGACATTTTATTAGCAAGGGGCAAAGAAATATTGAAATAATTTAGTGGAATGCCTACACATTGCAAAATAACCACAATCAGAAAATTATTATCTATTTTATCTGCCTTGGTGACATTCATCCAAATGTAATAAACTAAGGTTCAGGGTCTTGAAATAGGCAATAAAAATGATAGTTAAAAAATGACTAAGGATAGGTGGAGTGCCATTAATTAAGCTATAATCCCTTTGAAATCAGTCATTACCGGCAGTTTTTTGCTATGGGCCATTAACACTCTAACTAGCAAGTCATTAATAGTGGTAATAACCAATTCTGAGGGGATTAATGCTTGAATAAACTATATATAATGATTTTTAAGCTTTGTAAAAATTTTCACACTTTTGTGCTAACCTTTGAATAATAAGTTAGTATGTGCAGAATTAGCTAAGAGTAATACTGGCTCATTTATTAAGACATAAATATTTATCTCCCTCCATCTGTCTATCTCTATTTGTCTATCATATCCTTCATGTTTTAGGATGGTGCTCCTGACATGCCAGTATGTTGAGGGTTTTGCTAGCCTCTTTTCATACAATGTCTATAAGGACTTGTGGTGGTTTGCAGCTGCCCTCACTCATTAAAAGCCCAACATTACCATTGACTTCATCTTTGAAAGTCCACGTCCACTTGAAGTCATTTTTTGTCCAAATTCATCTGGGTCACTTGGCCAGTCATGTAGACAACCACTGTAGTTTGCTCTGGGTGCAAAGGGCCACACCCAACACAGAAACAGACATAATGTAGCAGAGAGGGTGGATGAAAAGTTTCCTGATTATGTGATCTATAGTGGTAGCCCAGAAATAAACGCCTTGACCTAGACTCCCTCCTGTTTTCCTTAGGGCAATAGGCCCCATCAGCAATTTGGTAATAGGTTTTACCATAGTTGCATGATCATAATAACCTGTTATTTTTCCTTCATTCTGGACCAGGTGTAGGAGTTGGGGGTAGAGATATTGGGCCTCTCTGATATATTTGGTTAACATCACAACTTGGCTTTTAGATAATTTTACAAATTATAAAGCAATATTGGGTAAACTTATAACCCTCCCTAAAAGAATGATCCATATAAGGAAAAATTATGGGGTACATGAAAAGATTCTGGAAATAACAGGAGCTGAGAGAAGACAACCAACCTTCTTCAAAAGAATTACATCTTCTTTGCTCGGAAATAGTGTTAAGGCATAAGAATATTTTATTAAGTGTGAGATTAATGTTGTCTACAATATTTAAGGATATACTGCCTCTGTGAGATTGATAAAATAGATGAGAACAACCCAAGATGAAGACTGCCGTTTAAAGCCACAGTAAAATAAATGAAAAGTAAATTCAACACTAGAGAAAATTAAGAAATGAATTAGAAGATACACTTGAAAAGTTTCTTAGATTAAAGGATAAAAATACTAATAGATAAAGCTACCTAAAATCTGGAAACTTTTGTATATAACCTACTTTCATAAATTGAATTTTTAAACTAGGAATATAGATGATGTATTATAAAATTACTAGAGGCCTGGTGCACTAAATTCATGCACTGGAGGGGGGTGTCCCTCAGTGCAGCCTGCACCCTCTCCAATCTGGGACCCCTTGAGGGATGTCCAACTGCCTGTTTAGGCCCAATCCCACAGGACATCTCTCTCACAATCCGGGACTGCTGGCTCCCAACTGCTCGCCTGCCTGCCTGCCTGATTGTCCCTAACCGCTTCTGCCTGCCAGCCTGATCACCCCCTAACCAGTCCCCTGCTGACCTGGTCATCCCTAACTGCCCTCCCCTGTTGGCCTGGTCCCCCTCAACTGCCCTCCCTTGACAGCCTGGTCCCCCTCAACTGCCCTCCCTTGACAGCCTGGTCGCCCCCAACTGCCCTCGCCTGCCGGCCTAATCACCCCCAACTGCCCTCCCCTGCCAGCCATCTTGTGATGACATGGGAGTGGCCATTTTGTGACAACATGGGGGCGGCCATCTTGTATGAGGACATGATGGTCAATTTGCATATTACCTCTTTATTATATAGGATATAGCTGAAACCTACATAATTTTATTGATCAATGTCACCCCAATAAATCTAATTTTTAAAAAACTGGGAAAATATTTACCAAAGAACATCTGGCAAAGGACTAACAGCCTTAACTTCAAGGAACTCATAGCAAATAATTAGAAAACACTGGCTCCTATAGGTTAGTAGACTGCAAGCAATTCAGAAAAGTGACAAACATATAGAACAACAACTACTCTTATTAGTAATCATACATACAAATTAAATTAAAACAAATATTTTCACTATGAAATCAGAAGAAATACAAAAACTTATAATACAAGATGTGTAAATGCAGTCAAGAGCAGTCAAAAATGTGGCCTGCTGGAGGAATGAAAGGAACCAACCCAATTTACCTTCTATCAAAAAAACAATTTGGCAATTTAGAAATACAGCAATACATTTTGAAATCAAAGAATCTAAAAATCTCTATGAGAATAATACAATGGGACTGGCACTCCAAAGGATCACACCAAATCTTTTGTTCCAAGGCAAAGACCAAAGGGACAATCTCAGGCCCCAACTTTGCACATATAACCAGGAACATAAAGAATCTATGCAACGTGGGGACACCCCAGATCACTAAGTCCTAGGAGAGTGATCCCCTCAAGTCCAGGAGAAGACTCATCTCTGAAACATTGCATTTCAAGAAGTCCAGCTGGCCAGATTGGATGGGAGGATGGAGAGGAACAAAGTGAGTTTGTTATCTGCCACAATACACTTCCCCATTTCATTAGTTCTGATTCCAGCGATGAATACTATCCTCCCCAATCATGATAGCTCAATGTGATTTCCAAATCTATCTTATATACCATTGCGCTCACATATAAAAATTAGAATACACTGTCCCTCTATTTATGAAGATGTTCAAATATTCCAAATATGGTTTCTAAATAGGATTTCATTACTAAAGAGAAAAAACTTTTGTTTCTTGCAAGTTTTAAGGATAGAAGCTGACTAGACCTTTGAATAGAAATTGTTCCTCCATTTGAGCTCAGCAAAAAAAAAAAGACTTGATTCCCTGATATGCTTGAGTGCATCATCTCTAAAAATCAAATGTTATATTACCATCTATTGAAAAACAATATTAATGAAGCCTTATCTTGCGAGCTGCAAGAAGTTTGAAAGGTCAGTCAAAGCCATAGTTCAATACAAGATCACTTAGAAGTTCAAAGACAATATCATATTACTTACAAGTCACACAATATTAAACTGGGTTGTTTCACTTATTTAAATTCTCTTTTATGAAGATCTTTGTACATCTCAACTATATTAGTCCCTGATGATTATATCTCAAGGATATTCAAATCCCAGCCTATCAAAATCACCAGAAAATAACTTCAAATGTACTCTTGGCTGTCTTTGTAATCCTGAGTTGGTAATGTGAAGGATTATCTATAGGTCGGATGCTGCATTTTCATCTTTGTTTCAAATTAGTAGCCAATTTGCTGACTTGAATTGGGTGAACTGAATCTTAAGAAAAGTTAGAACCATTAACCTTGTATAATTCTTGAACATGTTCAGAAATGGGAGCAACCTGAATGAATCTAGCAAACATAATGTTGAGTTAAAAAAAAAAGTCTGATCTAGAATACTGTATAATTCCATTTATATAAGTTACAAAAGCAGATAAAACTACAGTGTGCAATTAGAAGTCAAGACAGTGGCCACCCTTGGTAGGGACAGTGACTGTAAAGAGGCATGGCGGGGTCCAGGATGCTGGGAATGACCTGTTTCTCACCTGGGTACTGATTGCACGTGCATGTTTATTTTGTGAATGTTTATGAATCTGTCCACTTTTCTGTATGTGTCTTATACATTCATAAAGAGTTCTTTAAGAGCAAATTATGGACTTGGGCTGCCTGAGTTCATACTTGCTAGCTGTGTTGATTTTGAGCAAATTACTTAACTTTAAAAGTTCATGCCAGTAAAATGCAAATAAAAGTAGTATCTACTTCACAGGACTGTAGGGAATATTAATATTCAACCTTAAGGTAATAAACAGGATCCCCAAAATTCAACTGGGTATAAACATGTCATGTTGAAAGGGTAATCAAACCCACAGGGCAGGCCTGTGCCACTCACCGGCTGGGAGCTCTGGGAATCCAGCTAAGCAATTTAAATCCACTTCAATCCTGGTTGTAGTTTTTCATCACTTGGTGGCAAAGGTCAGCTCTGTTTTGAATATTAATAGAGACAATTCTAGGTTCTATGGATTGCCAGGATTTTCCAAAACGAAGAGTTAGTTGGTGCCCAGAGAAACTGGGTTGAAGAGTCTAAGGTTTCTACCTTACTGCTTCCTAAGCCAAGATCATGTTCCATTTCTCAACTTAACATGATGCTCTCTTCCATTTTCCCTCTCTTTGAAGCGACCTTTAAACCACTCTTGTTTGAAAAAAATACAGGCTGAGCAGAGGACAGGAGAGAAACATCAACCCCTGAATATCTGAGTTTGCAGTTTGGAGGATGGGAAGTTATTAAATACATAAATCATGTGAACAACGAGCACTTAAGGAATGTTAGCTATTTCCCTCCTCCTGCCTATTGCAAGATTTCTGAACCTCCTCAAGATTTTTCCCATCTCTTTCCTGTAGTCCTCAGAGTCCATGTGGGATTCTCTGCCACGTACTGGGTCCCACCATCCCTAAGACACGGGGCTAACAAACACAGAAATACTTTGTGTTACAGCATCACTGTCCTTAGGAGTCCTCAAAATACTGCAGATGGGCTGGCTTCCCCAACAAAGAAAGCATTCCTTGCTTCCGCTTTTGGATTTGAGAAGGAACCCTGCCCTGCATAACAATGCCTTACAGAGGTTTGAGGGGAAAGCAGCTCTAAAGCCTTGGGGTATTTGGTGGACTTTTTGTTTTATTAATTTTTCTTCTTTTTTTATGTGTACACCACTCTGTAGTACAAAACATCATGGGGACTGAACCACTACACGGTAAGGAGCTCAGCCCCTTCTCTCAGATGGCTTTTATCTTATTGCTGGGTCCAGCTAGACTGTTTCTTTTCTTAGGATAATTTCAGTTCCTGTTGCAAACACACTCCTAGCAAGCTTGTCATTCAGTCAATTAGACACACCTAGTTATGTCTGATTCCCAAGAATGAAATCACTTGTCCTCCAGGAGAACATTTCTCCCCAAATATTTTACATTATGTACCGCTGGCTTGCTAAAACTCAGAGCTTAAAGAACATGTCATACAGCTCTAAAGTGCTTTCTGAACCAGGTAGATCCGATGGAAAAATGGGAGGAGGACTCTGGGACCCAGAACAGGCTGCAGTACTCAGCAGCCTTAGTGCAACGGATAATCAGCCGTTTGACAAGGCCCCATCTTCCTGATGCGCAACACAGGATACACCTAGAGTTCCCACAATTCTGAGGGCACCCACTGCACCTCCACCACATCTCTCCCACTCAAGGAAACATACTAGAATGTAAGAAGGTATAAATGATGTTTAATTATAGCTATAACCTGACAGAGCTCTAAGCCGCTAGAGCAGTAAAACATTCACGAGTTTTAGTTCCTCCTTATTAAGAAAACATTACTTGCAACCCACTGCACCACCGGTGGTTTTGATCACTAAGTGTGTGACACTCCTGTGACAGTCAGACCCACACCTGAATAAGATTCAGTTCATCGAGATTCCTTAGCTAAAGGACAAAAACCCAAATCAAACTAATGTGAGGGGAAAGGGGTGGCATCTGCTGAAAGTATATGGGAGAATCTCACATGGATGCAGGAAGGGCAGAGTAAAGCTAGATCTCAGAGACAAGTTGACTGCTGCCTAGACTTTCTTGTTTTTGTCTTTCATATCTGCTTCTTTCTCTCCTGGAGATCAGTTTCCCTCACGATGTAGAGAACATGGACACCCAAGCTGTGTTGCTCTCACAGCCAGAGAGGGTTCTCTCCCCTTGGTTACCATGTACAAAGCCGTGGAAGGACAGAGATTGGCAGTGGTTCTCAGCAGGTGTGCATCCCCAAGCCAATCAGCAAGGGCCATGGGGCCTTTGCCCTGGATACAGGCACCCTTGCAAACCAAGGCCAATGCAGAGAAGGGAAGATTATTTATATCTGTCACAAAGACACGTTTCTGTCTGGATGTGGCATAGTTTCTGTCCTGATCATGGCATTTACAGAATGCAGGTGGTGAAACTAACGGAAGAAATCACAAAGGAAGCCAATATTAGAACCAAAGAAGTGAAGACCAATAAGCGGTTTTCTCGTTAAAAGAGCCAGGCCTTAGGCTTGAGTCAGAATCGGGTTGAGGATCACAGCAGTCTGAAAGTGAGTGAAAGGGAGTTGTTTGTGACAGTCTGATGACTCCCCAAGACAAGGCACTGATCCCCATCTTTAATAATAACCGATAATAAGCACGCTGCAAGATGCCCTTCTACTCCTAATATTATGGGTAAAATTGTGCAGGCCGAATAAAATGCAATTACTGCTTTAGACAGAATGGATGAAGCTCCTACACATTAAAAAGATTCAGTAGGTGAAAGACCTAAAGAAGAAAGATGTAATAATGTTTTTTATGATTATTACTTCCATTGTTATTATTTTGGTTTGGGTTATTATAATTATTATTATGATAATTACTTTTTTATTGATACTTCTCTTTACGTTTATCTTGAGACGGAAACAATAACTGCCCAGCTCTCCTTGTAAACGTGCCAAGGGAGTAGTTGTAAGTAATGATGAAAAAGTCTTTTTCTTTTATATGAGTCCTGCTGTAAAAGGGGCGGTGACTCTTCGTGAAAAGGTAGCTTGTGCCGCCTAAAAGGAAGTCAGATTTTTCTCCAAAGCTGTTCACTCAAATCAGGAAGTCACTTCTTCTTTCTCATGAAAAGGCATACTTGAGTGATTATCAATCAGATCTTCGGAACGTCCCTTCCTCATATAATATGCAGAGTTAATAAAAGGCAAGGCCTGGTCTCCATGCGCGGCCTCATCTTCCCCCATGTTCCAGTGCTCCGTCGACTCCGTTGATTAAAGAGCTCACGGAGCAAGGTTTCATGTGATCCGTGTTTTTCAGAAGAAGGAGAACAGGAATTAATTGATCTTTTGTCCCTGAATAATGCTATGTGATAGAAATTTAATAGGAGCTGGTAGATTTCAATATCACCAGGAAGCCACAGAGAACTTGACATTTCAATTTGTTTCTGAATCACTCATATAGGAGAAAAGCCAGGAGTATACATACGTTAATAAGCTTTCTGACAGAGCAATGAGGAGGAGAGAAGGGAAGAAAGAACTACACGGATTGTTCATCCATAGGAGACTCAGCAAGAAATGAGTTTGAGCTGTAGAGGGAGATTTCGTTTGTGTTTACGAGCTGGGAATAAAGTGTGTGACTCTGGAAGATTATTCCACTGAAAACCCAAATTTTAAAATAATGCAGATTTGCAAGATTTTAGGGGATTGGGTGAAGTTCCTTAATGTCACCCCTACCACCACTGCAGCTGTGGCATCAGTTAGCTACCTGACATGGGACTCGGCGCCCCGCCCCCCAGCCTCCCGAATCCTCCTGATGAGCTCACACCCATCTTCTGTAGCACTTTTCTCCTCCCCAGGTCTCAAGGCCACCTCAATGCCCAGCCCCTCTAATCACAGCAGGAAACAACCCAAGCAACCCCCTCTCTTCAAGGCAGTAGTGTCTGGAGTATTTGCGCTCTCAATGGGGGGAAGACAATGCTTATTTATCAAGAATGGCCTAGTTATGGATTTTCCTGCCTCGTGCAGCCAAAGACCTGAGCAGTCCTTTCACAGAGCACACTGCCTGCCACAAACCTGAGTGCCACAGAGTGTACTCGTTAGCAAACTACGGCTCCTAAACTGAATAAAGAAATTGATTTTCCCTAATTTACCTTTCAGATCTGCCAGATAAGTCCTCCTTAACTAACCTTGATAATTGACTGTTTAGAAAAATTTGCTTCAAGGTTCTTATTCTAGGGTGAGAGTCAAGATCATTCATTTAAGAGAGTATTTTGTTTATTAAAAATACTAATGTGCACACAACTCTTCAAGAAAAACCGTCTCTGGCATAAAGAGAGCTCTGCCAAACATACATGCAAACACCGCACTTGTTATACTCAGAAAGATGAAAAATGGACCATTCGACCACATCCACTTAAGACGCCTCCATCATGGAAACTAATAAACCGTTAATGCCATCTCTGTGCTATGAGGTCTTTACACCTGGGACAGCCTATGTGGATTGTAATTAATCATCATATATCACCAAGCTCCACTCGCTCCCTAACAGATGAGCCCTCTGCAACCTTCATGCTTTCCCCGCTTTTGTTCATCTGTGGATATTTTCCTTCGGAGTATTAAACAATTGAGCGAGTCTGTATCTCAGGCAACTTTACAGTTTTGCCTTTTTGTTTGAATTAACAGTAGCCATGTCCTAGACCCGTGGTCGGCAAACTGCGGCTCGTGAGCCACATGCGGCTCTTTGGCCCCTTGAGTGTGGCTCTTCCACAAAATACCACGGCCTGGGCGAGTCTATTTTGAAGAAGTGGCATTAGAAGAAGTTTAAAAAATTTGGCTCTCAAGAGACATTTCAATCGTTGTACTGTTGGTATTTGGCTCTGTTGACTAATGAGTTTGCCGACCACTGCCCTAGACAGTTTGGCTCAGTGGATAGAGCGTCGGCCTGCAGACTGAAGGGTCCCGGGTTCCATTCCAGTCAAGGGCATGTACCTCGATTGCAAGGTCCCGGTCCTGGTCAAGAGCATGCAGGAGGCAACCAATGTGTCTCTCTCACATCAGTGTTTCCCCTCTGTCTCTCCCTCTCCCTTCCACTCTCTCTAAAAATCAATGGAAAAATACCCTCAGGTGAGGATTAAAAATATATGTATTATTTATATATACATATATATGCCAGGTGTAGCAAGCTGAATAATGCATGCCCACCCCAAGATTTGTGTCTACATCCTAATCCCCAGACTCTGCGAGTATGTTTCCTTACATAGTAAGACAGTTTTGCAGATGTGAGTAAATTAAAAGTCCTGAGAAGAAAAGGAAAGGGAAGGAAAATTGAGTGTAATCATTTCCTCCTCACCTTTCCTAGTGAAAGTTCAATGGTTTCTAAAGTTGATGGATTAAGAAATAAAAGTAAAAACAAAAATGGTTATGAGAAGTCACTTCTGTGAAGCACCATTGTGGATGGGGTGGAATGTGAAATAGCCTATTTGTTAAACTCTTGTGAAAGGTTTCAAATTGTTTTGCACAATGTACCTTATACTGCTTTTAGTCATAAGGCAAGCAACATAGAGAACATTGGCTGAAAACGAAGACTCCAGAGCCAAAACATGGGCTCAAATCTCAGCTCTGCCACTTCTGAGCTGTGGGACCTTGGCCAAGGTTGGACCTTAACCACTCTGTGCCCCACCTGTAAAATGGAGATAATAACAGAATCCACTTCACAGGGCTGTTATAAAGATTAACTTCTTTTCAGTATAAAAATTTTAAAGCATAAAAAAGTATAAATATGATGTTACCCACATACCCAATGTTCAGTTTTTAATATATTTTATTTCACTTTGTTTCACATTGTTGGGTATTTTTTTAACAAAATAAAATAATACAGCCTGGCCAGTGTGGCTCAGTGGTTGAGTGTCGACCCATGAACCAGGAGTTAACAGCTCAATTCCCGCTCAGGGTACATGCCCAGGTTGTAGGCTCAATTCCCAGTAGGGGGCATGTGTAGGGCAGTCGATCAATGATTCTCTCTCATTATTGATATGTACATCTCTCTCCCACTCCCTTCCTCTCTCTGAAATCAATAATATATGTATATCTTTAAATAATAATGATAGAGATACAGTAAAGGCTCCTGATTGACCCTAGTAAACTCCTTCCCTCCCTTTTGGAGGTGACCGTCATCAGGAGTTTAGTATGCATCTTTTATATACTTATTTTTATACTAGAGGCCGGATGCATGAAATTCGTGCAAGAGTAGGCCTTCCTTCCCCCAGCTGCCAGCACTGGCCTCCCTCCGGCACCTGGGACCCGGGCTTCCCTCGCAGCCCTGGCTTCGTCCAGAAAGACGGAAGGATGTCCGGAAGGACATCTGGTCTAATTAGCATACTATGCTTTTATTATTATAGATTTTTAGTACATATACATGAACAAAAATAATACATAGCATTGAATATATATTTATAAATTACATAGATTGTGTTTAATACTCTAGATCCATTTTCAATTTGGTTTTTTCTTTATGTTTTTGAAGTTTACCCATGTCACACACACAGGTATAGTTTCAATCACTTTTATCTGCTTTATGATATTCCATCATTTGATTATACTATAGTGTATGTATCTATTTCCTTTTGGTGGAAATGTATGTTTTCCCAGTATTATCTCTTTCTGCTCTAAAATGGAGTTGTAGCAGTTGTCATTATGAGCACTTGCATCAAAGCCTGTCTTAATTGATCTCTCTGTCTATTTACTTCCTAGCTACTTTCCCCAGTATATAGATCACACCCAACCACTGCTTAAGAATGCTATCATCTTTAAAAATAAAATACAAGCTCTTTAGCTTTGCATATACATCCTTTCAGGGGCTGGCCTTTGCCCTGTCTCATTTCCTGCCACTCCTCTTATTCTCCCCACACATCAGTCATAGCACACCCATGTGCTTCTGAAAGCGCCAAGCTTCTCAATTCTAGGCCTTTCATGATTCTACTAGTATGCCTATGTCTTCTATTTCCTAAAAAATTTTTCTCCTTTCTTTTTTCTCCTTCACTTTCTCAGATGTCATCATCACCATCGTCTTTTTCTCCTCCTCCCCCTCCCTCCTCCTCCTCCTCCTCCGTTCATTTCATTTTTGCCTACACTGGAAGGCTCCTCTGTCCTCTGCAGGCAGAACTAAATGCACTTCCTATTTTCTGTTCCCATAATAAATTGTGCATAACTCTATTAAAATGCTTATATATGCATTGTCTTTTTTTTTCCAGTGTTCCCCCACTAATCTATATATTCCTAGTAGGGAAGGACTACATTCTAGTCATCTTTCTGGCCCCAGCATTTACTTCACTGGAACAGAGTAGAAGCTTAATAAATGTTGATTAAAAGAATGAATCGTTGAATAGAAGTTGATGGCTATAGCAATTGAGAACAATCAAATATTTTTAATAAAAAAAAATGGAGAAACCTGGCATCAGTGCTTGAAATTGGTTAAAATGGAGATTGGAGGCAGGAAATCGGGTTAAGAAAGGTATTGCACTGTTCTAAAAAGGATTCACTTCGTGCCATTGCTTTATATCAAGGGATATGATTTAAATGGTGATATGTCTTAACATGTGTAATACCAAGCTAAGCTATAACAGGCTCTAATATACTTAGGCAGGAGGCTGGTTACAATTATGTTCAATGTAATTGCCTTTCACATGGTAGTGTGGTGTGCCCCAAAGCCCCATCTTCATTCCCTCTCTGGGACATGTGTCATTTATAGTTTCTCAGCCTTCAGAAAGCTATTCCCTGGCAACAGACTGCAAGCTTCTAGAAAGGCCTTAAGGCACTCATTCAGGGACTGCCGTGTGCTAATCAGTGTTTCTTAAAATGACACAGAAGCTATGTGTTAGAGAAATTGTTCACTTATTAATGAAGCTTTTCTAAATGCAAATGTGTCCACGTGTTTAACATCAACTGGGCAACAGCTCAGAAAGCTTGTTGTTCATCCTGCACAGGAACAAATGAGATATGACAGTAGATTTCAGAGCTAATAGTCTAAAACAGTTTTAATAATAATGGCTGGCACTTATGGATAGTGCACCAGGCTTGGGTGAGGACTTCATGTACGTTATTTCATTTCATCTCGACCACAAATCTCTAAAGTAGATATCAATCTCTATTCTTACAAAGTGAGAAACTGAGGCTTCAATGCGTTTAATAGCTTTCTCTGGATCACACAGCTCATAAGTGAGAGAGCTGGATTTTCACCAGGTCTTTCTGACTCCAACACCTTTGCTTTTAGCTGCTATTATGACATGATGTTGGCAGCTGCTTCCTCCACAAGGGTCTGCCTCATTTACGGGGCCAAATCCAAGCAAATGTTTTTCATCGTATCCATTGCCCCGTTAGGAAAATTACTGAAGCATGCTTTGGGCTTTGGATGCCGGGGCTTCATTTCCTCCTTTCTAACAACACGCTGGTTTTCCCATTACTAAAGCCAAGAAGTTCTGGATGTTTCTTCCAAGTCTTTCCTCTTGCTCCATCAGGGGTGGCCAAGAGCAAAGCTCAACTCAGTCAACTCCTCTCTCCCAGGTCCCTGAATTACCAAAGGGCCTCAAAACTAAAGAAACCACTGGTGTTCATTCATTCTAGGCCCCAGGTGGGACGATCACTGATCAGGTCCCACTAGGGAGACCTAGTGGAGCTGCCTAGGCCTGCACCCCCAGACCTGGTTCTTCATTCTTCCCATCAATCTTGTGAGAGCTGCATATCCTTCTAAGGAATTATATTTTTGTTTAGAATGTCCAGAGTCATTTTCTGTGACTTGCAGCCA